>NC_140590.1:1776719859-1777232359 GCF_964204655.1 Triturus cristatus | reverse complement strand
TCCCCCCCCGACGGTGCTGTCTGACTCCCAGAGGGGAAGCCTTGAACGGGGCGCCCGTGCCGTCTCGCCGCGCGGGCGGCGGACGGGACGGCGTCACCTTCCTCCCGCCTCTCCTGCGCCTGCAGGTGGGCGAACGTTTTCGAAAAGTTGCCTGTGACTCTTGGCGGTGGATCACTTGGCTCGCGCGTCGATGAAGAACGCAGCTAGCTGCGAGAATTAGTGTGAATTGCAGGACTCATTGATCATCGACACTTCGAACGCACCTTGCGGCCCCGGGTTCCTCCCGGGGCTACGCCTGTCTGAGGGTCGCTCGATCGTCAATTGCCCCGGGGCTTCCCTGGGACGCGGCTGGGGCCAGTGCCGTGGAGCCTCGGTTGGCCTGGGATAGCCGGCCTCTCTCGGGGGGCCGGTGCGTAGAGCCGCTCGCTTGGGGACCGGAGCGTGGACGGAAGGGGGCCGCCTCCATCGCCCTTAGTGCACCGCATGTTCGTGGGGCACCCGGTGCTAAATCATTCGTAGACGACCTGATTCTGGGTCAGGGTTTCGTAAGTAGCAGAGCAGCTACCTCGCTGCGATCTATTGAAAGTCATCCTCTGAGCCAAGCTTTTGTCTCTCTCCGTGCGTGGGCGCCCGCGGACGCCCTCTTCCACCACACCCAGGGGTGGGTCCCTCTGCCGCCGGGCCGGCGGGAAGGGACGCGGAAGGGGGTAACGCGGGCCTGCGGGAGGCTGCCTCCACCACGTGCCTTCCGGCACGGGGGCTTCCCCCTCCTGTCTCTGTCCCACCGGGGCGCGGGGATGGGGGCCACAGTCCCTTGCTGCTCGGCAGGGTGACCAGATGGCCTGGCCTCCCCTTCCCGCCGCTCCCGCGCAGGGAGCAGCACCGGGGAAGGAGCCCTCCCGAGCGGCTGCCTCGGAGTGCCTGGCCACCCTCGCCGGACTGCAACGGCGAGTGGGCACGGCACCCTCCCAGGCCACCTGGGGGGCTGGGTGGTCCCTGGCCATCTGGTCGCCTGGCTGCACGACCAGATGGCCCTGCGGGCCGGGCGACCAGATGGCCCTGCGGGCCGGGCGACCAGATGGCCCTGCGGGCCGGGTGACCAGATGGCCGGCCTGCCGGCCGGCCGGGCTGCTTCCAACTTTTGTCCACCCCCAGGGGCTTAATAGTCGGTAAAAATTGGCTCCCCGGGCAGGCTGTCGGGGAAAGGACGTGGCCTGGGCTTAATCCTCCTTGGTTCCCGCCGAGGGTCCGGGTGCTGGGGACAGGGGGTCCACCGGGGGCCCGGGGAGGCTGTCCCTGGCCTGGCTGGAGGTCCGGAAGCTGGGCCCGGTGCTGGAGCTCCGTCCCAGGGTGCGGCTCCGTCCCGGGGTGCGGGAGCCCCCTGTGCCGCAAGCCAGCCGAGGGTCCGGGCGCTGGGGACAGGGTGTCCACCGGGGCCCGGGGAGGCTCTCCCCGGCCTGGCTGGGGGTCCAGGAAGCTGGGCCCGGTGCTGGAGCTCCGTCCCAGGGTGCGGCTCCGTCCCGGGGTGCGGGAGCCCCCTGTCCCGCAAGCCAGCCGAGGGTCCGGGAGCTGGGGACAGGGTGTCCACCGGGGCCCGGGGAGTCTCTCCCCGGCCTGGCTGGGGGTCCGGAAGCTGGGCCCGGTGCTGGAGCTCCGTCCCGGGGTGCGGGAGCCCCCTGTCCCGCAAGCCAGCCGAGGGTCCGGGAGCTGGGGACAGGGTGTCCACCGGGGCGGCTCTCCCCGGCCTGGCTGGAGGTCCGGGAGCTGGGCCCGGTGCTGGAGCTCCGTCCCGGGGTGCGGGAGCCCCCTGTCCCGCAAGCCAGCCGAGGGTCCGGGCGCTGGGGTCGGGTGTCCACCGGGGCCCAGGGAGTCTCTCCCTGGGCCTGGCTGGGGGTCCGGAAGCTGGGCCCGGTGCTGGAGCTCCGTCCCGGGGTTGCGGGGGCCCCCTGTCCCGCAAGCCAGCCGAGGGTCTGGGAGCTGGGGACAGGGTGTCCACCGGGGCCCGGGGAGTCTCTCCCCGGCCTGGCTGGAGGTCCGGGAGCTGGGCCCGGTGCTGGAGCTCCGTCCCGGGGTGCGGGAGCCCCCTGTCCCGCAAGCCAGCCGAGGGTCCGGGCGCTGGGGACAGGGTGTCCACTGGGGCGTCTCTCCCCGGCCTGGCTGGAGGTCCGGGAGCTGGGCCCGGTGCTGGAGCTCCGTCCTGGGGTGCGGGAGCCCCCTGTCCCGCAAGCCAGCCGAGGGTCCGGGCGCTGGGGACAGGGTGTCCACCGGGGCCCGGGGAGTCTCTCCCCGGCCTGGCTGGAGGTCCGGAAGCTGGGCCCGGTGCTGGAGCTCCGTCCCGGGGTGCGGGAGCCCCCTGTCCCGCAAGCCAGCCGAGGGTCCGGGCGCTGGGGACAGGGTGTCCACCGGGGCCCGGGGAGGCTCTCCCCGGCCTGGCTGGGGGTCCAGGAAGCTGGGCCCGGTGCTGGAGCTCCGTCCCGGGGTGCGGGAGCCCCCTGTCCCGCAAGCCAGCCGAGGGTCCGGGCGCTGGGGACGGGGGTCCACCGGGGCCCGGGGAGGCTCTCCCCGGGCCTTGCTAGGCTCCGTGTGCCCGGAGGAGGCTCCCCGGCCTGGCTGCTTTCAGAAGCAAGGACCGGGCCCGTGAGCCGGGGTGGCTTGCTTTTTTATTCTACGCTGGCGGAACGGAATTTTCCGCCCACCCCTACACACAACCAAGACTGTGATGATTTTGTACACAGTCCTATTAAGGCTCTGGAAGGCTGGCTTCATAGAAGTAATGTGCATGACTATGAGGGACTGTACAATTTATTGATGAGGGAACACTTCCTTAATCATTGTCCAAATCAGCAACTGCACCAGTACCTGGTAGAGTCTCATCGGACCTCTTCCCAAGAATTGGGAAAGAAGGCAGACAAATGGGTCCGTACCAGGGTCAATCAGAAAAATATTAGTGAGCAGAAGAAGCACAATTCTTCTAAGGCCCAAGAAAAGGGTGGGGAGAAAGTTAAAGACAAAAGAAGTCTTCATAAGGTCCCCAACAATCTTCCACTGGGGTGGGTCCCAAACCTCCTCTTCCTCTGGCAAGGAACCTTGGTATCACCTGTGTAAAGATAAAGGCCATTGAGCAAGGGATGCCAATTGCTCTAGAGCTAACACCAAAGAAACTACTACTACTACCCCTAAGGCAACTAGCGCCCCTAGCACCAGTACGAGTAGTAGTTGTGTCCCCAAGAGATTAGTAGGATTAACCTTGACTTCTGGCCTAGTCAGAACAGCCACTCAGGCTGTCCTTGTCCTTGACAGTGGCATGGAACTTGCCACTTTACTTGTAATTCCCACTAACTTGAGACAAGTACAGGCAACAGCCTTTGATTAATGGTCAAGAAGTGTGGCATACAGGGACACAGGGGCCAGTGTCACTATGGTGACAGAGAAACTTGTGTGTCCTGACCACATCATACTTGGTCAACTTTACTAAGTGATCAATGCAAGCAATGTCAGGACTGATCATTCCTTGGCAGTTGTGAATCTCAGCTGGGGAGGGGGGTAACTGGCCCTAAAAGAGTTCTGGTTTCCCCAGACCTACCTGTGGACTGTCTGTTGGGAAATGACTCGGAAACTTCAGCCTGGTTTGACATGGAGTTCAGGACACATGCAGAGATGATGGGAATCTCTGCCAGCGCATTTGCTGTTGCTAAGGCTCAAGCCAAACAGTTAGGCACTGAGGAAGCTCTGGGTCCTGGAAGAATGGGCCAGCTAGCTTCTAATGGAAGGAGCAGGAAGGGCAAGAAATGATCCTCCTCTCGGAGAGGATCAATCTCCTGAGGAAGATGACCTCAGTCCCTGTGAAGGAACTGTCCCAGAGAAACTTGGGAGTGACAGGGCAGAGTTCCTGGGGGCTGGGGGCATTTCCAGGCAGACTTGAGTCTTGAGCAGAAATCCTGCCCTTCTCTTGAACAACTCAGACAGCAAGCTGCGGCCGAGGAGACAGGGAATGTCAGTGGCTCCAATAGGATCTATTAGGAAGATAGGCTCCTGTTTCCTGACAGTAGAGACCCCAAGCCTGGTGCCACCAGGATGTTGGTCATACCTCAGAAATCCAGTTTTGTTTTCTGTCCCTAGCACATGACATTCCCCTTGTAGGACATCATGGGCAAAGTAAGACATGGGACTGGTTAGTCCCTCACTTTCACTGGCCCCACATGTCTGAGGATACTAAGGAGTTTTGTTGCTCCTAAGTCATTTGCTAAGCCAGTAGTAAGTCAGGTGGCACTACAAAGCCCCCCCCCCCTTAATTCCACCTCTAGTGGTTAGGGTTCCCTTTGAGAGGGTAGGAGTAGACATTGTTGGTTACTTAAACCCTTCAACAGCATCTGGACATAGTTACATCCTAGTGGTGGTGGACCATGCCACTAGGTATCCAGCAGCTATTCCACTTGGGACCAATACAGCTCCTGTGGTGGCTAGGGCCCTTCTGGGAGTCTTTTCCAGAGTGGGGTTTCCTAATGAAGTCTTCTCAGACAGAGGTACACACTTCTTGTTTAGCAACATCACTGCAATGTGGAAAGAGTGTGGTGTAAACTACAAGTGTACCACACCCTAACATCCACAGTGCAATGGGCTTGTTTAAGGGTTCAACAAGACCCTAAAGGGTATGATCATGGTACTCCTAGAAAAGCTGAGGCAAACATGGGATGTCTTACTACACTGCTTCTCTTTGCCTACAGAGAGGTTCCTCACAAGGGATGGACTACAGCCCATTTGAACTTATGTTTGGACATCTAGTTATGGGTCCATTGTGTATGATTGAGGAGGGCTGGGAGCACTCTCTCACATCCCCTATGCATGATATACTTGACTATGTTCTTGGCCTGCGTTCACATATGGCTGAGTACCTGAAAGCCAGCAAAAACCTTGAGTCCAGCCAAGAGTTTCAGAACGTTTGGCATGACCAAAAGGCTGTACTGACTGTTTATCAGCCAGGACAGAAAGTGTAGGTGTTGGAGCCTGTAGCCCCCACAGCTCTCCAAGACAAGTGGAGTGGCCCCCACACCTTTTTTGAGAAAAAAGGTGAGGTCACCTACTTAGTTGACCTAGGCACTCCAAGAAGTCCTCACAGAGTTCTTCATGTGAACTGCTTAAAGCCTTTTATTGAAAAGGCAGACATGAGCTTGCTCATGGCAACTGATGAGGGACAGGAGGAAGAGAGTGACCCTCTCCCCAATCTCCTCTCTCAGGACCGTGTTGATGGGGCAGTTGATAGAGTAGCCTTGGCAGGCAGCCTCACTGACCAGCAGGGAGCTGATTGTAAGAAAGTCCTCAATCAGTTTCCAAAACTTGTTCTCTCTGACTCTGAGTCTAACAGCCTGGTGTACCCATGAAGTGGACACAGGTGACCGCCTGCCTGTCAAGAGAGACATCTACAGACAGCCTGACCATGTCAGGGACTGGTTCAGGGCAGAGGTCCAAAAGATGCTGGAGTTGGGTGTCATTGGACCTTTGCATAGCCCTTGGGCTAGTCCAGTAATCCTTGTGCCAAAACTTCACACCCAAGATGGTAAGAGAGATGAGGTTTTGTGTGGACTATAGAGGCGTCAATGCAGTCACTAGGACTATGCCCATCCAATTCCCAGGGTAGATGAACTGACATACTCTTGTCGCTGCCAAGTATCTCAATACATTTGACCTGACAGCTGGTTACTGGCGAATCAGACTCTCGAAGGATGCCAAACCAAAGACAGCGTTTTAAACCCTAGTAGGCATAATCCATTTATTGCAATGCCGTTTGGCTTGAAGAATGCACCTGCAACATTTCAAAGGTTGGTGAACAGAGTCCCAACAGGTCTGGAAGGCTTAAGTGCAGCATATCTAGATGCTATTGATGTCTTTAGCTCCACCTGGGCGGATCACCTCATCCACCTCAAGAATGTTCTGGAGGCACTGCAAAAGGCAGGCCTAACTATCAAGGCCACAGAGTGCCAGATTGGGCAGAGAAAGGTTGTGTACTTGGGTCATCTTGTAGGTGGAGGACAGGTTCAACCACTGGAGAGCAAAATTCAGACCATGATGGACTGGGTTGTTCTCACTACTCGTACTCTGGTCAGAGCTTTCTTGTGCCTGACTGGGTAATAAGGAAGTTTGTTAAGGGATATGGGTCCATAGTGACTCCCCTTAATGATCTCACCTCCAAAAGGATGTCTAAGAAAGTTCAGTGGACAGTTAGCTGTCAAAATGCATTTGATGACCTGAAGCAGGCCATGGGCTCTGCTCCCATCCAGCAAAGTCATGATTACTCCAAAACCTTCATTGTCCAAACAGATGCTTCTGAGATAGGGGTAGGTGCAGTATTATCACAACTTAACAGAGATGGCAAGGACCAACCAGTAGCTTTTATAAGCAGAAGATTGACCCCCCCAGAGAAAAGCATTTTCCAGCTACTGAGAGGGAGGCCTTTGCTGGAGTCTGGGCCTTGAAAAAGTTGAGGCCATACCTGTTTAGCACTCACTCAATTTTTCAGACAGACCATAAGCCCCTTTTATGGCTTAAACAAATGAAGGGTGAAAACCCCAAACTTTTGAGGAGGTCAGTTTCCCTATAGGGGGATGGTCTTTTCTGTGGAACATAGACCTTGGAGTAACCATGCCAACACAGATGGACTCTCCAGATATTTCCAATTAGAAAATGAAGACTCAACTGGGCAAGGTTAGTCTCATCTCCGATCGTTAGGGAGATTATGTAGAAAAGTAGGATCTGCTTTCATGGTTACCCCTCCTTTTTGCTGGTGTCAGTATGTATTTTGACTAGTCTGACAGGGATCCTGCTAATCGGGACCCCAGTCAATGGGCTTCCTCCCTAAACTGACCATGGTAAGTACCTCTGTCCCTCCACAATTGGATACTGGTGTACCATTGTAAGTCCTTAGTATATGGTACTAAGTTACCCGGGGCACAGGTACACCAGGGGTCTCCCATGGGCTGCAGCATGTATTGTGCCACTCAAGAAAGACCACTCAAACTGTGACCTCAGGCCTGCCATTGCAGCCTGTGTGAGTTGGTGCTTGCACCTCTCACAACAGATATGTTTCCTTATATCTGAGGTCACTACAATTTAAAACCTATAAATCACCCCTATGGCAGGCCTTTCAGTCATGAAGGCAGGGTGCTTGGTTATAAGTGTGAGTGTGCCCACACATGAGCAGGGCGCCCCTAGAAACCCAGGAGTCGATTCTCCAGGCTTTATAAGTGTGGTCAGCTATTTTAATACTTATAGTGGACATCAGTCATTACAAGATGCCTAACTAAATGGTTGCTGCACCGAACATGTTGGAAACGTACCCCAACACCGATTCCAGTGTTAGAAATAGGATCTCATGTACTGGGGGGCACCCTTAGGGTACCCCCTTACTCCTGGTTACAGCTGTTCAGGGTCTGACAGCAAGTTAATGCTGCTGCCAACCACAAACACTATTCTGCCCTCATGATGCTGAGCTGAGCTCGAGCATGAGAAGGTAGAACAATATGTTTCTTGTCGCAGGGACCAACTCCCAGACTGGACTTGGGCTGGGGATGGGGGCGCTTGCCAGTGCCACCAGACTGCTTTGAAGGGCACATTTGTTGCCCTCCTTGCATACTCCAGTTTGAGCCAGTTAAGGGAGCCTTTGGCTCAAGCTCTCGCGCAAAACTGAACAAAGGACATGGCAGTATCCTTACCTCTGTCCAGCCCCCCCACCTCTGGGAGGGACCTCTGAGTCATCCTAACCCCCTTCCTAAAGTATTTAAGGACTTACCTGTGGGTGGGTCCTCAAATTCATCATGGGACAAGACTTAAGCCTGAAATTCTGCCACCCTTTGACCATCTGGACACTTGGGGTTCGTCTGGAACCAAGAGTATATCAAGGAAGACTCCTGCTGCTCCTGGTCTTGTTGTTTTGCAAGTCTTCTTTGTCATCTGTGGCTGTGCTTCTTCCAGGATCTTCAACAGACCTGTGGGCATCAAGGACACCTGAAGTAATCTCCCTTGGAGTGAATAAGTCACTCCAGTGCTTCTGCAGGCACTGCAACAAAGCAGACCGGTCTACTGCTCATGATGTCCCACGGACTTCGAAGGGCTCAGCAACACAACTGGTGGTTTTACAACTCCCTCGAGGCCTGACCTGTCCTCTCTGCAATCTTAGGCCAGTATTCCTAGTCAGAACCGTTGGGACCAAACTACTTTGCACTGCTTCGAGTTGCTGTTACCAAGGCTTGTTGGCTCTGCATTCCAGAGGTGTTCGGGCTACAAGAAGCTCAAGCCTCTAGCATCTCCTCCTGCCAAGTACAGCATCTTCACTGCATCCTCAGCAGCGTGGGCCTTTCTTCTTGGTGAGCTGCTCGAGGTCCTCTCGCGACACCTATGCTTTTTGCCTGTGGGTCCTCCTGAGGGTCTTCTCCTGTTTCAGTGGTCTCCCCTGTTTGCACAGGGCCTGCTCTGACTTTCTTGCTTGTGGTGAGTGCCTTGGATCTTGCTGGTCCCAGCTGCTCTTTGTTCACTTTCCATGCCTATTGCAGGTGCCAAGGCTTGTTGGTGCTCCTGCCGGACAGTCACCCCCTGGTTCTCAACTTCCGACGTGGGACAGCTTGTGCACGGCTCCTGGTCTTCCTCAGAGTCGCCTGGTGCTCACAGCTGCAGTGACAAGGTCACCCACAACACTTCGGAACTGTCCGACATCGGTGGGCATTGCTATTCCGTGCCTCCTGGTCAACTCCAAGTGGAACTGACTCATTCCCTTCTGCTTACAGGTTCTTCACTTCAATAATCCACCCTTGGATTCCACCAGACTCTTACACAGTCTCCTCTAGCAGCATCTTTCCTGAAGTCCTCCATTGTGGTCTACGGTGGTTTCCGATGTCACTTCACACGTATGCATCCGGATTCCGTGTTGGAGGTATCCTGGTTCCTGGGGTATGTGATTGGGGTGACTCTCCAACCTTGTCTTCTACAGGGTTTTTCTGGGTCCACTGGGAAGGGTCCTTTTTCTCCAAAACTGCAACTTTCCAGTTGACTTCAATTGAACACGCATATTTCCACTCTGCACACAGCCTCCATGGGGTTCCTGGGTACTTACCTTGGGTAGCTACTTGTGTCCCAGCTCCTCTGAGTCTCCTGTTCCAAGTCCGCAGTTCGCATTCCATTTTTTTAGGATATGGTTTGGTCTTCCCCTAGAGACCACTGTATTTGGTGCTTACTTACCTTATTGAAATTGAAGTATTATTGTGTATGTGTGTTTATATCTACGGATAGGAGTTATACCAATGTGTTTGTGAGTGTAGTGTAATAAATAGAAATATTTTTATATACACACTGTGGTTCTTTTTCGTTTAACCTGCACTACATGATTAACCTGGTAAAACAAGCTGCTTAACACCCCTTAAACGTGAGCCTGAAGGCTGTTCTCCACAGCTACCACCTTGCGAGCTTTCAAAAGATTATCAAAGACCACTAAAATCACCATAAGGGTTGCCTGGAATAGTGCAAGGTGCGTCACTTAAAAATGTATGCAATATATACTAAGGGCCGATTACGATGCGGGCACGGAGCCCTCCTGCCCGCATCATAATCACGGATTCAGATTCCCTTCCGACTGAGCCATTTCGATGGGCTCGGACGGAAGGGAATCCGAATAATTTCTTCCGAATGGCTAACAACGGGCTCAGAGAGCCCGCCTGCCATTCGTAAGGCCCTCAGTAATCCCCTGGCCAGCTCTTTCTGGCCGAGGGATTACGATGGCAGTTTCCTACTGCCTTTTTGTGCCGGCCTTACCGGTTCAAAAAGACATTGGGAAACCGCTTTGGGGGCCCGCAGCAGGGTCTCCATGGGTCAAACCACGGAATGACGGCCCAGGGGGCACCTATGGTGCCTCCACTGTTGATCCCGGTGGCAGGCACCTAGAGGTGCCTGCCACTGGGTGCAAGGATGAACTGCACCTCTGCCCCTTTCTATGATAGCATGCATTCCATTAAGAATGCATGCTCTCATACCAAAGTATAGGATTGCGACCGAACCCCTAATTCCTGGGCTGTAACCCACGACTGGAGGTCATTCGGTTTCAGTTCCAGAACGATGCCAGACGGACTTGGGTCCGTCCGGCATTGTAATCGGCCTCTAAGCCAGCCTCTAACAGTATCTAAGTTTCATATACTAGGGAATTGCAGAGGTACACCACTATGCCATTTGTGGGGTGTGCAAAGTACTTTCCCATGCATTTAGAGGAGAGCACACTGACGTCCTGGTTAGCAGGATTACAGTGTACTACAGTCTACCCACACTGACACAAGGCAAAAATTGGGGGCAACCATGTCAGAAAGATCCTACTTTCCTACACTGACTTGAAGTGTGAATGCCTTGCACAAAAAAGTGATTTATCCTGTCCCAATCAACTGTGTACTGGACTCTGATCATCATAGAAATTCATTCTAAAGCCTGGACGGAAGGGTTTGAGTCAGCCTACATTGGGGAGAAGATTGGTGTTGAAAGGTCAAATAAATAGTCCTATGGAGTTGGTGCTCTGGACCTGTGATACTCGAGGCTTCGGTAGAGTTACAGAAAATAAAGGGCTCAGTGACCCTGTGTGGTTTTGGGTGAGAGATTTGTGGTCCGACTCCTACCTGTGCTTCAGTAACTGAAGTAAGCCACTGACGGCCTTGGTCTAGGTCATGATTCCTTCCTCTTAGGCAGGACGGGAGGTGGCTGAGACATAAGGACTTGAAGAAGTGATCTGAAGCAGAAGTGTGTTGAAGCATGGTCTCCCCCTTCCCACCTACGGGCTGGTTAGCTCTTTGTTGTGTCCTCCTGCTGCAACCTTTGGAGCCTGCTGGTAGTGGGCACTGAATAATTTATCCCTCTTACCTGGCAAAAGTGGGCATGGAAATCCGGAGGTGGAAGGACATATTTTAATTGTCACTCCTCTTCCCTCTTAAACCCTGTGGTGGGATGAGAAAGGGGTGAGGTCAGAGCCTCGATGCACGCACCTGCTATTTTCAGTGCCATATTGAGTATTTTTGGCACCCCAGTAAAGACCTATCTTGGGGGGGGGGCATTGTTTAGAACAGCTGTGAGTTTGTTACTCATTTTCAGCTAATGCAAGCCCACTTGATTGCAAAGACTAAACTATAAATTAACCTTACAGAAAATGGGGGGCACACAATAACAGTTGAAAGCTGAAGCTGCTCAGTGTGCACCACCCCAATAGTAACAAAATAAAGCCTGAACAAGCATTGATGAAGCCATTTCTTTTTGTGTTTGAATCTAAATATTTTGTCATGCAAAACATTTTAAATTCAAATAACTGTCAAATAAGCTGGTTTCTATCATTGTAGGAAAGACATAGTAAGGGTCACTTGTTGGATGCTTAGTGGACCAGTGCTCAAGATTAGAATGTATGTGCAGAGTGCTTGAGATTGTATGTTTCATTGCTGAACAACAGCGGTGAGGTTGAGAGAGGAGCAGAATGAGAAGTAGGTTACAGAAAGATAGGTTAGGTAAAGTGGGCAGTGAAGTAGAGAGAAAGGTACATTGGAAGGGGCGAATGTTAGAAAAAGAAATTATTTGTCAAGAAAAGAGGTGAAGTAGAGAGAAAGCTGAGGTAGAGACACAGAGGGGACATACCGCCCGGCGAAGTAGAGAGATATAAAAAGAAAGAGGCAAAGACGGTATGTTGAAAACTGGTCAAGAAATAGATTTGAAAGAGAGAAAAATGCAATGATAGTTTAAAAAGAGGGCTAGACGTAGAGAAAGAGGGTTAGTAATAAAGGAGTAGCTTTGTGAGAGAGGTGACACAGAGGGAATAGTGGTAGAAAGATGTGGCGAGGAGAGTGATCAAGTGAGGGAAAATGAGAGGTTGAGTATTGAGAGAAAGAAATGTAGGGGGTAGAAAGATGAAGGAGGTAGTGTGCAAGATGAAAAGTAGAGAGAGGCAAAGAAGAATGGTGAAGTGGAGAGAGGGAATGAGAAAGGTAAAGAGAAGTGAGGGATAGAGATGGAGTGGTGAGGTAAAGACACAGAAGGCTGAGAGAGGGGTAAAGTAGATGGAAGAGATAGACAGGTCAGTGAAATATAAAGGACTGTGAGGTACTGAGAAAGGGCTGGGGTACAGATGGAATGGGCAAGAAGAGATGTTGAGATAGGCAGACATAGTAAGAGATCGAGGTTATGACAGGTGGGATACAGAAAGGTGTATTTTAAAGAGAGAGGTGAAGTAGACAGAAATGCGGTGGAATGGGCTGCAACAGAAATTGAGTGATAGGTACATAGAGGTTTAGAGATCAGTGAAGAGAGATGAAAAGAAAAGAGGTGAGGTAGACAAGCTGGAGACAAGTAAGGGGAGATCTGAGACAGAAAGATAATTGATGCTTAGAAAGAGAGGTGGGAGTAATAAAAGAGGTAACCTAAAGGTTGACGGAGAGTGAGGGAAGATAGACCTAGGCAGGGATATAGTGACTGGTGAGGTAGAGAGAAATGAGGTAAAAAAAGATAAGTATAAAGAGAAACTAAGTAGCAAACGGTGAAGTGCAAATAGAAGGGAATGGTATACAGAGAGGGAAGTTAAAGAGTAAGTTATAGGCAGGTAGACAAAAAGTAGAGAGCTCAGTTAAGAAGGGTGATGATAAATAGTGGGAACCATTAGAACAAGTGCTGGGTGATGAGAGACCGAGAGGTAGATCAAAAGGTAGAAAGTGGTGAAACATGGACCGAAAGAGAGACAGTCAGAGGCAGACAGACCGAGAGAGAGAGAGAGATGTTTACAAAGAGTTACAGGTGAGAAAAAAGTGAGAGAGTTTTATCAGGAGGACCTTGAAAGGTGGGGGCCTTTCCAATAGTCCAAACTGCCCATTCCACCACTCTCCTCTGTATTACAGCGGCACTAGTCGTTCTGATCCTAAAAACCCAATTTTGTCTGCTATGCATAAATCTTGGCAAAAGGGCATCATTTATTGGACTCAAATGCTCGTATTCATGTTAAGGCTCCCCTGTGGAACAACTCAGGTATACGTATTAATGGCAGCATGATTTCCTGGCCTTTGTGGCAAACAGCAGGCACCTATTCCCCAGATCAGCTTCTTCATAACGGAGAATTTAAACCCTTCTCACAATTGAGGGAGGAATTTGATCTTTCTATACAACATTCTACCAAATATCTCCAACTTCAAAAAGGTCTGAAGAGACATTTGGGATCGCCCCCATGGTTACTTCAAAGTATTATCTTACTTGAACGTGTGGGCGAAACATAAAGGAGTAACTTCTGGCCTTTACAAAATAGTTATGCTTCATCTCTTTTCGCAGAACCTCTCCCACAACCTTCAACTTAAATGGCAACTCCGTTGATCAACTTCCTTTACAACTGTTGAATGGGATCAGATATTAGAAGGTCTGCATAAAGCAGTACGTGAAGCAAGACTTAAATTGTGTCTGTTTAAAATTCTTCATGACTGGCACTGGTCGCCGGTCAAGTTACACAAAGCTGGTATACTTACACACAATGAATGTTTTTATCTTTAAAAAATACTTCCAATTTTAATTTCCTAATGAATTCGTTCATTTCGCAAATAAGTGCAAATTTATCCAGCGTAGGAGTAGGTACAAAACCCAGACCTTTTTCCAGGATTTGTGTCTCGACTGTGGTTAAGGTTTTTTTAGAGAGATTGACCACGATGCTTGCGGATTGTTCATTGTTTATGATGTTTGCTGATTGGGGAAGCCCATGCTCCTGGTGTTCATTCGTGTCGTTGTTAGGGGTTGTGCCCATTGGACGTTGTTCTTTCCTTTTTGGCGTCCTCTTTGTTGTCCTCTGCCTCGGCCTAAAAAAGGCCCTCTTTGACTTTGTCCATGAAAAAGGAACCCAATCATCAACGCTAACAATAAAACCCATGTATGAATGAGTTAAATACAAATAAAATAAATAGAAACCATACATGTATCACATTCCACCTATACAATATAGGGTTAATGGAATTATTAGAAATATTTAGAGTAAGAACTCGTACTGAGATTAAGCTCACATTGACGAATATTGGCGTGTGCTGTTTGGTATTTGCCACTAAAAAGAATTACTGATTCACCACTCTAAGATGGCGCCTAAAAATCACTGGGCTGACAAGTACAACCTCTGTCTCATATCTTACCTAGTCATCACAAGAGTACAAGAATTATGTTTATAACTTTTTTATCAGTAACATTTAAGGTTATAACTCATTCTAGAATGAAATTCATGTTTACGAATATCATCGTATGTTAAGTGCCACTAGCCATTAAAAGAATGATCCGTTCACCACTCCAAGATGGCGCCTAAAAATTACTCGGCTGACAAGTACAACCTCTGTCTCATATTCTACCTGGTTAGCACAAGAATTATGTTTGTAACTTTTTTATCAGTAATAATCAGGGTAT
Source organism: Triturus cristatus (assembly GCF_964204655.1). Classification (NCBI taxonomy): domain Eukaryota; kingdom Metazoa; phylum Chordata; class Amphibia; order Caudata; family Salamandridae; genus Triturus; species Triturus cristatus. Next base: position 1,777,217,941 of record NC_140590.1, on the reverse strand, counting down.
AAAAACTCATTCTAGAAAGAAATTCACATTTACGAATATCATCGTGCGTTAGTAGCCACTAGCCACTAAAAAGAATGACCCATTTACCACTCCAAGATGGCGCCCTAAAAAACCACTCGAACGAATGAATAATCATTTTTTCACTCTTTCCGGCTGACAAGTACAAACATGGTTTTTGGTTGAGTACAACCATGATGATCTTGAAATACACTACAACAATTCTTTAAGAACTACATTTTATGTTCTTAGGTGGTTTGTAATATACAAACTTCATTATGTCACAATCAAGAAGTGCATGTCGATTCACCATTGTAAGATGGCGCCCAATACCACTCGGGCGGCCACACCTGAGAATTGTTTTCTAATTTTCCCGCCACTAGAAACATTTAAAAGCGAGCACCGACAGGGACACAACAATATGCGGTGTTCCTGGGAGCTCATAGATTTAAAAGCTGATGGTGCAATCTAGACAAGTAAGTTGAAGAAGAAACAAAATACTTTGACGAATCTTTATGATTGATTCTCTGGCATCTATTAGTAAGATCCACTTGCGCTTAACTTACATTCTTATATCATGTCCTAGATGTCTAGAGCCTCTCTGCCCCAGCAACACCATGGAGTAGAATTACACCTCCATTAAAGTAGGTTTTATTGATGCAACCTACCGTAACCATGTGTTCTGTATATATGTGTGTATATGTCTATGTGTTTTTCACTTTATTCACCAAAAGCACTTATTAAATATGCACTTTTACTTTTCAAGAAATACAAGGTTTTTCTGACATGTAAAAAAGATGTAAAGTTATTAAGATCCCTAGTCCACATCAATCTGTGGACTTGGGTGTGTAACTAATCCTTATATGTCATTGTATTTTCATACAGAAACTACGACCCAGTACATCTAAGAAATCCTGATAAACATGGGAATCGTATGTATTTTTAAAAAACCAACGGTATAAAAACAGTACAAATTAGTTGTTTGTCTGTAAAAACACGGAGTGGTACACGCAAGGCTGGTCCTTGTATGGTCCTGAGGAAGTGGTTGGGGTAACCACGAAACATGTCGACCAAGTAATTAGGGACAGGCACACATAACGTTACTGTACTCTATTACTAGCCCCATTTTTAAGTACATTTACCGGATAGGAGCAGAATAAAATTAGGGCTCACTATCCAGGTAATTTTTTATTGAATTAATTTCACTTTTCACTCCACACAGCACTGCACAACACATCACTACACATAGTTTAAAAAGTGCTCCTGCGTATTTCGTTAAGTTGTAGCACGCCCCAGACAGTAGATGTCTGGGAGGACCCCTATGATGAAGCATGTCACCCTGGGACAACCCTAGGTGAGTGAGGGGACTCTAGAAAAATAAGTGTGTTTTCTAGTGTAGTACTCAATTAATAGAGCACTTATACATATATTTTTCTAGGTAGGCTTTATCAGGATCCTTTTTGGTTCCCTTTTTTTGACAGATCCTATCCATTTGCCAGTGACCGTCTGCACACAGCGGAATTGAGGTGCTAGTGTACTGCTGCAGAGACGCTAGAAGTTTCAGGCGAGTTGATGCCCGGCAGCGCCTGGTGGCGGAGGTGACGGATCCCGCCGCTGCGAGGACCAGAACGGCTTGGAGCTATGACCCGGCAGAGCCAGCCTGCGCAACGCCGTGGTGCCCACTAGGTGCACGGGCCCTGCCTACCCGGGTGAGTGAATCCGTGTTGCAAACATCAGATCTGGGCAGCAGTGGTGCCGATGACCCAGCGGGGGGAGACATATGTGAGCAGATCGGGTGGCAGACCAGCCATCTAGAAGCAAACACCCGGCACTGCGTCGCGGTGTCTATGTGACCCCCTGCTTACAGCGGACATTATTCAGCTAACCTGACGGCCTGCTGCTGCAGTATTGAGGAGGCTTCAGGCTTACAGTGAAGGAATGTTAAATAGCACGGCCCTATAGACTTGCGCTCAACACGCGGCCGGCAGAGATTATAGGGCGTTGGCATCAAAGTGCGGCTGGGGGAGGCGGAGACTACACATACGGCCATGAGGCCTGGGGTGCTTCAGGATCGGATTGCTCAGGGCCGTGGCTTCAGGGAGGAGCGCAGGCCTCTGCTGTCTCCTGCTCAGAGGATTCCAAGGTGCAGGTGCTGATTCGGACACAATGCCAATCTGTTGAGAAACGCAGTGAAAGGTGGACGGAAGACGGGCGGATCATCTAAGGTGCAGTAGACAACGGGGCGCGGCACTTACTGTGCAGCATTCGTGGAGGCGCCATACTTTTGCGGGAGCTGGCGGTGTGGCGCCGCTACTCTCGTCGTCATTGGGCATAATACAGTGCACACACAAGTTACATGCTGAGAGCGGCACGGGACGTGGAGGTGCTGTCGTCGCGCGCTGTGGGCCCTGCAAAGGGAAGACATCTGGGATCCTGCGCCCTGCTATAGACGCGACCATGTCGGCGCTGACGCCTGCGTAGCTGACAGTGGTGGTATCACGGGGGGCGATGTGCCGCTCAAACACTGTGGAAGAGATCACACTAGACAGCAAACTCTGCTCTGGGCACTACACGGATACCATGACCAGCAGGAACACTACTGATACGCAGATTGACGAGCGTAGCAAGGCACTTTGCCCTGTACCATAACAGCGCCTAAAGGCACCCACCTGTGTGCTACCAGAATGGGGAAGCCGGATGCTAGGCAGCCTCGGATCCACTTTGAAACTAAAAAGAACACTAGAACAAACCTGGAGGGCGACGACATTAACGCAGCGGAGGGTACCCGGGAGCCCCTTGCCGTAACAGAGGACGATATGAAGGCCATTTTGCTGGAGGTCCGGTAAGGCATTGCAGCTATTGCCGACAAAATGGATGTGATGAACACGCGCATGGACAATATTGTTCATAAAATTGATGGCCATGAGGAAAGGATCAAGGAGACTGAATGCCGTATTTCGGACGCAGAAGATGCAAACGCACATATACAAAGCACAGTATCCCAAATGGACAAGCTATTAAAAGTCATTGCTGCCAAAAACGAGGACATCGAAGCGAGGAGTTGCAGAAATAACATCAAGGTCCTAGGCATACCAGAAAGTACCAACATGGGCAAATGGAGGTATACATAGAGACGCTTTTGCTGGTGGTGATAGGGGCGGAGGCCCTCTCCTCTCAATTCATAGTGGAGAGCGCACCGCTCTTTGGGCCCTAGACCCCCCGTGAGAGGTACCCCACGTCCCATCATAGCCCGTCTCTTAAACTACAGGGACCGTGATGTTGCCCTTCGAGTGGCACGGGAGCAGATACTGCTGCACTATGAAGGGGTGCCGTTCACCATCTATCTAGACTTCACCGCTGCTGTACAGGAAGATCGGCGTAAATTTCTCTTGGTGAAGCAGAAGTTGAGACAGGCCCAAATAGATTATGCACTGTTATACCCTGCTCGCCTCCGCATTACCTATCAAGGTAAACAAACCTTCTGCACAAAACCTCAACAGGCTGAAGACTTCCTGAAACAGCTAAAACGGCATAATAAAGCATCACACTCCTCTGAAGACTCGCCAAAACGAACTACCTCGGACATTGACTGACAGGGCCTGTCAGGGGGAGCCGATATGCTTGCACCAGAGAAGGGTACAATCTTCGACTTTGATTCTTGAGACATGTTTGGAATTATTTGCAGGACATTGAAAAGGAGAACTTTGTATTCCAGATCTGGCATTGGAGTCGAAAGGTACTGTACACCGGACACCCTCACTCCCTCACCGGGGTTGACCGTATTATCCCGCACCCTTGTGGGAATGAGTGACACTCGTGCGCTGCTTAGATATAGTCCCCCCTCGGGCGAGCCCTCTTCTCAGTTTCACACCTACCCAGAAGGGCTTAAATTGTTTTAATAGTTTGGGGTTGCTGGGACAGGGAGGGGTGTCATTTTCTGGCATGTTTGGGATGCTTCAGTGGGAGGGGGATGTAGGGGGGGTTACCGTTCAGTGTTTAGTAATGGTTCTAATATTTACAGACAAACAATACATTGCTCGTACAGCTGTTCTTAATGCGGCAAGTAAAATCTTGCACACTGCCCACACTGTCACCGATGGGGAGTATGGCTGACTCGATACCTGGTAATTGTCTGGGGATTCTGTCTTGGAATGTGCATGGGCTAGGGGACCCCAGGAAGCGTAGACAGATAATTACATACCTAGATCGCCATAAAATCAGTATAGCATTCATACACGAAACACACTTTAGCCCACAACATCCTATTTCATTTCCTATGCACGGGGTACAGCGATACTCATCAAAAGACACACGCCGTTCACACCCCAGGGAGAGATCATAGACCCACAGGGGAGAAATGTTATCGTACGAGGACGCCTGGAGGCGGACATTGTCACGTTGGTGAGCTGTTATGGCCCGAATATTGACACGCCTGAATTCTTTAATATCCTGTGGGGGAAAATCGTGGATATAGGTACCACCCACGTGATCTGGGGTGGGGACTTTAATTGGCCTTCAACCCAATATATGATAGGTCTAATGCGGCACCACACCACTATACCAGATCGCAAAAAACATTGCAGGGAATCCTGGAAGAGGGGAGCCTCATTGACACCTGGCGCCACATTCACCCCACTGCCAAGGAGGGCACACATTTTACGTTTAGGGCTGCATCTTGGGCCCGTATAGACTACTGTCTCGTATCGAGAGGTCTGGGGCCGTCCGTCGCCAGAGTGACCCACCTCTCTAGAACTTATTCTGATCACTCGCCCGTGCAGCTACTGATTACACTTCCAGGTTATGAACTACCCAGGTATAACTGGAGGTTGCAGCCAACTGCCCTGCTGGATGCGGTGTTCCACGCTGAATTGTCAGAAGAGATCCAGAAGTTCTTCCAGAGGAATAGGAGGTCTGTTGACTCGGCAGAAATAATATGGGAGGCCTTCAAGGTCACGATCGAACAAGTTACTTACCTTCGGTAACGATATATCTATATCTGTAAGAAACATTAGTTAGTTAGATTCCTCACCTTAGAATATCCCCAGGCGTCAGGCTGGATCCGGAAAGATTTTTCGTCAGCAATACCCTTGCGTGTCGCTAGGCATCATCTGCGGCTCCGCGTCCGTCGTCGAGCGCCGGAATGACGTCGTCGGAGTACTTAGACGCCGCCCTCGCTGACGTCAGTTCTTGTACATAGCTTTCCGCGCCAGGAATGCAGAACCATGCAAGAGACCGACACTGGTGCCAAAAAATTCTAGGGTCCGGGAAGGGATAACCTCAACCCTAGATATCGGTTCGCAGAATGGGGAGGATGGGTGAGTCGGTGAGGAATCTAACTAACTAATATTTCTTACAGATATATCGTTACCGAAGGTAAGTAACTTGTTCATCTGAAAGAAACACGTTCGTTATAGATTCCTCACCTTAGAATAGATACCCCAGCAATACCAACCCCGGGGGTGGGTCTGCGAACCAAGATCACACCAGAAAGTCCTGGAGAACAGAACGGCCAAAGAAGCCATCTCTCCGGACTAGGCTGTCCAGGCAATAATGTTTGGCAAACGTGTGCAGCGAGGCCCACGTTGCTGCCTGACAGATGTCCTGCAAGGGGACTCCCCGGCCCAGGGCAGTTGTCACCGCTGTGGCCCGAGTGGAATGGGCCCTCTGCCCTACAGGAGGTTCCTTTTAAGCTAAGGAGTAACAAGCTTTGATACACAAAACGACCCACCGAGAGATGGTTCGCTTGTGCACCGCCCGCATAGCCAACAAAGAGTTGGTCGTCCACCCGGAACTGCTTGGTGCGGTCCAAATAAAAGGACAGCGCCCAGTTTTGGGTACAGACGGTGGAGCTGCTCTTCCTCTTTCGAAGGATGCGGAGGCGGAAAGAAGGTGGGCAACGTAACAGACTGCCCGATGTGAAAGGCAGTTACCACCTTAGGGAGAAAGGAAGGACGAGTCCTGAGAACAACTTTGTCCGGATGGACAGAAAGAAAAGGAGGCTTAGAAGAGAGAGCCTGGAGCTCACTCACCCTCCTAGCAGAGGTGTTGGCAACCAGGAAAGCAGTCTTGAGCGTCAACAGAGGAAGGGGACAATTTCGAAGTGGCTCAAAGGGAGCGCACATCAGATACGTCAATACCAGATTCAAATCCCACTGAGGCATTAAGAAAGGGACAGGAGGAAACATGTGAGTAATGCCCTTGAAGAAGCCAGAACCAACAGGGGATTTGAAAAGAGAAGGCTGATCAGGAAGCCGTAAGAAAGCAGAGATAGCTGAAAGATAACCTTTAAGAGTGCCCAGAGCAGAGCCCTGCTGGGCCATGGAAAGAAGAAACAGGAGAACCTCAGAAAGAGGGGTGGAAAGGGGATCCACAGCCTTTGCTGTGCACCATGCTACAAATTTGTTCCACCTGCAGGCGTATACCGATTTTGTGGAGGGACGCCTGGCTGCCAGAATCACATTACAGACTTCAGGAGGCAAGTCAAATGGCATCAACTGTCGCCGCTCAATCTCCACGCAAGGAGGTGGAGACTGGACAGGTTCGGGTGGAGGACCGTCCCCTGCTTCTGCGACAGAAGGTCCTCCTGAAGAGGAAGTCGTATCGGGGGATCGATCGACAGACTGAGTAGCTCGGGATACCAGTACCTTCGTGCCCAATCCAGAGCCACCAAGATGACTTGCGCCCGGTCGCGTCGGATCTTCTTTAGCACTCTGGGCAGAAGTGGTATAGGAGGAAAGGCGTACAACAGACCGCAACTCCACTCACGACGAAAAGCGTCTCCGAGCGAGTGCCGCCTTGGAAACTCCAACGCGCAGAACTGCTGACATTGCGTGTTCTCTTCGGTGGCGAATAGATCTAACCAAGGCGCTCCCCACTGGTGAAAGAGGCCTTGCGCCACGTCCAAGTGTAGACGCCATTCGTGATCCATCATGCACCGGCGGCTGAGTTCGTCTGCGCTGGCGTTCAGAGAGCCCGCCAGATGTTGAACCACCAGGGTGATGCCCTGATGTTCCAGCCATGTCCAGAGGCGCAGAGCCTCCTGACAAAGGGTCCACGACCCCACCCTGCCCTGCTTGTTGCAATACCACATGGCGGTGGTGTTGTCTGTGAACACCTGCACTACACTGCGGACAGAGGGAAGGAATGCCTTCAGTGCAAGTCGGATCGCTCTCAGCTCCAAAAGGTTGATATGGAGCCGAGACTCCGCCGGAGACCAGAGTCCTCTGATCTCCGCCTCTCCCATGTGGCCCCCCATCCCAGGAGGGACGCGTCCGTCACTACTACATGCTCCGGTTGGGGTTGGGAGAGGGATCTGCCACTGACCCAATCGTGGTCCGTGAGCCACCACTGCAACTGTCGTGCAGTGCCCTCCGAGATCAAGAAATGGTCGGACAGGTTGCCCCGATGCTGGGCCCACTGAAACTTCAGGTCCCACTGCAGAGCCCGCATTCGCCATCTGGCGTGATGCACCAACAGGATGCAGGAGGCCATCTGACCCAGAAGCCGCAGCACCAACCTGACCGAAACCCGGGATATAGCCCGAAAGATGGGAATCAGAGCCTGAATAACCCGGACCCACTGTTCCGGAGGATAGGCCTTGAACTGCGCTGAGTCCAGAACCGCTCCGATGAAGAGGAGCTTCTGGGAGGGACTCAAATGCGACTTCGGCACATTGATGGAGAACCCCAGCAAATGCAAGAGGTCGGCTGTAGTCTGGAGGTGGGAAACAACTGCCTGGGGCGAGCCCGCCTTCAGCAACCAGTCGTCGAGATAGGGGAAGACTGGAACCCCCAATCTGCGCAGATGAGCTGCGACCACCGCCATCACTTTCGTGAACACCCGAGGGGCACTGGTGAGGCCGAAGGGGAGCACGGTAAACTGAAAATGCTCTTGGCCCACCGTGAACCGCAGGTAACGCCGGTGGGCCGGCAGGATGGGGATGTGGAAATAAGCGCCCTGCGAGTCCAATGCTACCATCCAGTCTCCAGGGTCTAGGGCAGCCAGAACCTGAGCTAAGGTGAGCATCTTGAACTTCTCCTTCCGGAGGAAGACGTTGATGCTCCTGAGGTCCAAGATAGGGCGTAGGCCCGCTTTGCCCTTCTTGGGAACCAGAAAGTAGTGGGAGTAACAACCCCGACCTACTTCTGGACTAGGAACGCGCTCGATGGCCCCCTTGGCCAAGAGGGCCGTAACTTCCTCCTGTAGAAGTTTCAAGTGGTCCCCCGACATACGGTGGTACTGCGGTGGCATGGCTGGAGGGGTCGTCTCGAAGGGGAGGGAGTAGCCCCTTCGAAAGATTTGCAGCACCCACCTGTCCGACGTGATGGAACGCCAGTGGAGCAGGTGATGGCGAACTCTGCCTCCCACTGGCATGGAATGGGCCTAAAAGCACGGACTAGGAGGGCTTTGAGGCGGATGATGCTGGGGTAGATGTGGACGGACCGGCACGTTGTCCCCCTGTACCGCCTCGGCGGAATCCACGTCTGCGACCGCGTGAAGGTTGGTTCTGCGGCCTGTGGCTAGGCGGACGTGAGGGGGCGCCCCTTCCTTGGCCACGAAAGGGGCGAAAAGCGGAAGTTTGCGGGCGCGGGCCGAGAGGCCCAAGGACTTGGCCGTAGCCCTGGAGTCCTTAAAGCACTCCAGCGCCCTATCCGCTTGATCGAAGGGCATGTCCATGAGGGTGCTCTGGACATCCCCATAAAAACTCGTGGACCGCAGCCAGGCGAGGCGACGAAGCGCCACCGTGGTCGACATTGCCCTACCCAGCGAGTCCGTAGTGTCCAGTCCACATCGGATGTCATGCCGCGCTGCATCCCGCCCCTCGGCAAGAGCCTGGGCAAGCTGTGTCCGGGCCTCCTCCGGACACTGGGGCAGCACGTCCTCCACCGTATCCCACAGGGAGTGGGAGTAACGGTCCAAGAGACAAGCCGTGTTAATAGACCGCAGTCCCAAACTAAGGGAGGAGAACAGCTTCTTACCAAACTGTTCTAGTCTCTTGGATTCCTGATCCGGGGAAGCGGACGGGAAGGAGGTCTGGGAAGTAGAGGCCTGGATAACCAGGTTCTCGGGCGTGGGGTGCATGGACAGGAAACTGGGGTAGCCCGGTGCAGGGTGGTTGCGCCGGGCCACGTTCCGGTCCACAGGAGGTACTGTGGAGGGCTTGGACCAGGTGCCCTTCAGAACGTCCACTAGTGCTTCATTAAACTGCAGCAGAGGCTCCGAGGAGCTTGCTGACGGTTTGAGCACTTCAGTGAGGAGGTTAGTCCTCACGGCCACAGCAGGTAGCTCCAGCCCAAGGGCTTCGGCCGCCTTGAGCAGCACCACAGAAAATGCAGCACCTTCCTCCGAAGCCACAGTCGGAGGAGAGATGAAGCCAGTGTCAGGGGAGGTGTCAAGACCACTGCCATCCCCCAGCTCGTCTGCCCAATCCTGTGATAACTGGCCCTGCCAGGCCAGAGGGTCATCAGACCCCTCCCAGTCGTCACCGTCATCCGATTCCTGGTAGACAGGTGGAATGATTGGAGCCGGGCGGAAGATGAAATTGCCACCCATCGGCGTCGGGTGCGGTGCCGGACGGCGCCGCTCCGACGCTGGGCCCAGACCGGGACTGAACCGGTGAACGGCGTCGGGGAAGGCCTGGATCCCGCAGGGACCTGTGGCGTCGGGACCGGAGTCGACAACGGCGCCGGGGCCGGAGCCGCCAGCTCGCTAGGCCTCCCAGTCAAGCCCGCGGGGCCCGAAGGCGCGCCGGCAGGCATCGACGGCGGAGCCAGGCCTCTCATGGCCGAGAGAAAGGCACTGATCTCCACCGGAGTCGCGTCAGTCCCAGGGACTGGCGGGTATGGGGACGGACGTGACTCCTGCGGCTCCGATGGAGCCGGGTGGGTGGTACCACCCGAACCCTCAGCCGAGTCGCGCAACCGGCGAGGGGAGACTGAAGAACGATGTCGCCTCTTGGACTTCTTACTATGCTTTGATTTACCCGAAGACTTGGAACCAGACGAGTGGTGGTGATGGCTGCGGCTCCGCGACCGGTCCCTCGACCTCCTCCTCGACCGGGACCGTGAACGACGCGGAGCCGACTGCCGGAGCTCAAGCAGTTTGCGGGACCGCTCCCGCCTAGCCTTCAAAGTCAAGGCCCGGCAGTCGAGGCACGATTCGGCATCGTGGTCGACCCCAAGGCAGTAGAGGCACCGGCGGTGGTGGTCCGTAACCGACATCAGTCGGTGACAGGAGTCACAAGGTTTAAAACCAGGCATCCTACTGGCACCAGAGTCGAGTCGACGAGAATAGACCAAAAGAGTCCAAAAAGTTTAGTCAAAAAATGACAAAAAGGGTATGCTCTTCCCGGATCGGCGCTGTCTGGCGCGGAAAAAAGAAGAACTGACGTCAGCGCGCGAGGGCGGCGTCTAAGTACTCAGACGACGTCATTCCGGCGCACGACACTGACGACGGACGTGGAGCCGCAGACGACGCCTAGCGACGCGCAAGGGTATTGCAGACGAAAAATCTTTCCGGATCCAGCCTGACGCCTGGGGATATTCTAAGGTGAGGAATCTAACTAACGTGTTTCTTTCAGATAGGGGATTTTGCATCTCCAAGAGTTTTGGCGTGCTTCGAGATATCTGTGGCACGCTCCAGAAATTGGAGAAGGACCTTAAATTACTAGAGACGCGAATGGCCAGGTGGGAGGTAGGGCAAACACAACTAGAATTTCGGGAAAAATTGTTGGTCTACACGGACACTGCGATCTGTGAGTCAAAATGTATGGGGAAATACTGGAAGGCCCGGAGATATGGGGAGGGGGAGCGACCGGGGAAGGCCTTGGCTGACGTAATACAGAAACCCAGATTCTCCAGTTACATATTGGAAGTAATAGACCCTAATGGGGAGACGCACAGGGACACGGAGGGTATACTAACAACATTCACCACGCACTACTCCACACTATGTACATTTCTTAGGAGACGTTGCATTGGGTTGGCTAGAGGACCATCACAGGGAGTTCCTCTGTGCCCCATTTGAGCTGGATGAAGTTCGCGAAGCAATAATGCAACAAAAATCTGTCAAGGCGCCGGGCCTAGACTGCATCCCCGCCGAAGTTTACAAAACCTATATAGATATCCTAGCCCCCATACTGAAGGAACTATATGAGGAATCCTTAGAATGCGGTATACTTCCCCCATCAATGAGAGAGGCCTTGATAACCTCCCTCCTGAAACCAGGCAAAGCGTCCATCTCCTGCAATTCCTATAGACCCTTGTCACTCCTCAATTGTGACACAATTTTTTTTAGCTAAGATCATTGCAAATCGGGTACTCCTCCTGATGGGGAAACTGGTGTTACCAGATCAGGCGGGCTTCATTCCTGGTCGTGCCACCACGCATAATCTTCGCACACTGTTCTCGATTGTGCAAAACGTGGTGCCCGAACTCCCCTTGGCTGCTATTTTCTTAGATGCCACTAAGGCGTTTGATTCAGTCGAGTGGGACTATCTCTTTGGTATACTGCTCCGTATGGGTTTTCCCACTCTTTTTGTGTCCTAGATACAGCTGTTGTATCACCGGCCCACTGCCAAGGTACTTATAAATGGCCGCCTGTCATCCTCATTTCAGATTACCAGGGGCACTAGGCAAGGGTGTCCGCTATCTCCCCTTTTATTTGCCCTCGCGATTGAGCCCCTGGCATGCAAACTGCGCCAGCACCATAGGGATAGAGCGCTCCAGTGTCCCTTGCGCCAAATCTTGATCTCCCTATATGCAGATGACTTGACACTCTATGTTCGTGACCCCCAAAATAACCTTAATCCTTTATTACGTGAGTTCATTGTCTTTGGAAAACTCTCCGGCATCCATATTAATTGGGAAAAATCGCAACTACTTCCCCTGACATTGGCGGTTGCCAAATTCCCTCTGGATTACTCGCTCGAATGGTGTGATACAGATTTGCGGTACTTGGGGATTCAAGTCTCGGGGGACAGAGACGAAATACTCCGCCTCAATTATGGAACCGCTATAGAACGTCTTACAACTAACGTCACACGTTGGATATCGCTCCCCCTGTCTATGGCCGGAAGGGCTTCTCTGATTAAGATGGTGGTACTCCCTCAATTTTTATACCTCTTCTTGAATCTTCCCTATAACCCGGGACGGTACTTTTTCAAAACACTTCGATCTGAGCTCATACGATTATACTGGGGTGGCAAACAACCCCGGGTGCAATGGGCGATACTTACAAGGCCCTATGCGCAAGGCGGGTTCGATATTCCAGACTTCGAACTGTACTCTGCATGTGCTCAGGCCCATTATTCATATTTCTGGATCCACCAGCCGGCATGTATGCCACAGGTCGCGGCGGAACATTGGCTAGCAGACCCCATCCGGCTCGATGGGATGATACACGCACCCCCTTGCACACGTGACACTGCGCCAACCACCATCATGAGCATGGTCGACGCCTGGCACTATATTATGCACACCCTAGAAGAATTGACACTCTACTCCTCGGTTTTACCTCTGTCGTATCACCCGCGGCTCTTTCTACTGCAGGAAACGGGCTTCCGACAACTATGCAACCACGTGCACATCATGACCTGGGGGGATCTATTTCGTAACGGTATTTTCTGCACATCTGAGCGGTTTTTTGGGGACGCACGGCCCACCCCTTTGGATCTCTTATTATATGTGCGTCTGCAACAGGGCATGCGTGCTATTCTTCCGAACTTCCCCCAGGAGCCCGCAAACCTCAAGTCACTTCATCAGTTGTTGCAAACGGCAAGCCCCAGACATCTGGTGTCCAACTTGTATCGGACGATTCGAGCGGAGCACACGGAGCCCCGCAGCGCTGCCCGTACACATTGGACTGCAGATCTGGGCAATAAAATAACAGATGAACAATGGCAATATTATTGTTCACAAACTGCACACATATCTGCTAGTTGCAGACTACGTATAATCCACTACAAGTTTCTACAGCGAGTATACTGTACCCCAGCCAAGATGTGTCGCTTTGGGTTACGGGACACAGACCACTGTGATAGATGCAGCAGTCCGGGAGCCGGGTTCCTGCACTTGTCCTGGGAGTGCCCACGGGTGGTGGAATACTGGGTGCAAATATTTGAAGCTCTAACTGACATGACGTCTCTAGCGCTAGAATGTGATCCCCTGACTGCGCTCCTAGGCTACACCAAACAAATCCCTAAAACATACCGCCGTTACATCACACTCTCCTTATTGTTAGCAAAACGTAGAGTAGCCTGTAGGTGGGGTAGAGGGCGAGCCCCTAAATTTAAGGAATGGTTGGATGACATGGTATATTGTCAGGAACAACTTGCAATACACACGGAGACGCTCCCCCACACTTCGAGGCCTAGGAATATTTGGGGTCCCCTCACGCACTATTTGCTGGCACACACTGCGGACCCTCCCCCATACAAATCTGACACCGCTGATATATCTAGCAGTGCCCCTACCACAGGACAGTCCTAGAAGGTAGGGGACGGGAGGAGTCCCTAATCCATGTTGCTCCCGGATTGATGTGTTCGCGTTTATGGATCGCTATGGTCGACGCAATTTAAGGTGAACGTCTGCTATAAATACTGTTGAGCGACTGAGCGCCCTGTCAGATATTGGACTGCATCGCAATGCCCGTAGCTAATACTGACAGAGAACAGATCTGTAAGGTGATAGTAGCCCCTTGGACGAGACTCAAGACAGTATTGGGCAAATGTGGATGAAGTGCACCAACGAGAGCAATATGTACTTAATGCATTTTTCCGTCTGTCTGTAACCATTATTCTTCTGTTTATGATACATGTTCTTTATGTTGAAAATCATAAATAAAGTTAAAAAAAAAATCTATTCATTGTCTCAACCTATTGTATCCTAAATTTTTGTTAGAGGAGTATTTTTTATGATAATGCATTTTTCTGCTAATATTATAGGACTATAATGTCTAGCTATAGCTCTATATTTATACTTAATCTATTTATATTCCATCAAGTATTGATATGTATTTTAGCAATTTCATGTATGTATTATTTTCATTACCTTTTATTCTATTTTACTTATTTATTTATTTAATGATTAATTTAGCATATGCCTATTTATACATTTTGTATTTATTGCTTGGTATTTATTAGCAGGAGTTAAATATTTCTTAACAATGTATTGCTGCTTTTTTACTCTTGTTATGCATATGTATTGTATTATATTATAAAGTTCAATAAAAAATGTCAACACAAACTGCCCATTCCTTAAAACGTCACTGCCTGTTTACCTGCTGTGGCACACTGGAGAGTGAGGAAGGTAGCCTAGCCTTAGGGAGGTGAGACAGGACGCTTGAATGTCTCTTGCTGCTGGGGAGGGGAAGGATATCACCTACCATTATAAGGATCCTTATTAGAAATTCAAATATTGTCTCATTAAAATATTACCAATGTGTTTAGAAGTGCCCTTGCTGTCTTCGAAGTGAAAGTACTCATTGGGTGTGTGTGTTATAAACAACCTACTGTTCTCCAAAGCTTGGGACAGGGGTATGCTCAGCTTAGGTCACTGCTGAGCTGTAGGACATAAGCAGCAGTGAGCGCAGAGGCCTTGTGAAGATTCCCATGAAGGCTCCAAGGGTATGTTGGCTCACTTACTAGTAATATGACCCAGCAAGAGGACTGAATGAGTTGCAAATGCTGACATCTGCCGGGACCTACAGGTGAAGTGTTCTAATAAGGGCAAAACGGAATCATCCTTATGAGGAAGAATAGAGTACTTTTCAAATGGGTAAAAGTGGCCCTATATGAAAGCACTTGGCCATTCTCTACACACACACACACACTACAGATAAACAGGTGTGTGTGTCAAGTGTGGTCCCAGCTGAAGAGCTTGCATCACAAAACACGAAAGCACACCACCTGCACACCCCAAGGAAGCGCACCGTGAGGCAATGCCCTGCTTCTCTTTATATTATCTCCCACTTTCCTCTTTTGTTCCATTACACATACAGAATTCTCTACTCACCTTCTCACATGCCCTTTATCTTACTAGTTCTAATCCTTTTTTGTTCTCATTTTCACCATATCTAAGCCCTCAATCTCTCTTCCATTTACAGTACTCCCGGTAACTTACTCTTGCCTGCTTCTTCACCACAACGGCACTCTTTCCAGCACATTCTTTCCTAATCTTCACTTTTCAAGTCGTCTGTGCTTCTTACCCTTTCCATCATCATGTCTTGGCAGAGGCTGTCCCCAAAGGGAGCCCAGTAACATGCCACCGGGGCCCCATAAATACCAATAAGGTCATACGGAAGGTAAGTAACTTGTCCAGGGTTTTAGCTATTGCCACATATGGGGTTGGTATGTGGGGCCACTATAATAGGAAATTTCTCCAGACTGAGGAAAACAGCTTTCACAAACGCCTATTCTATTTTCCCACCTCAGCCTCTACAGAGATTACACATCGAGAGTCAGGGCTACAATATCTCATACAGTCACACTTCATCCCCTGTTGCTCTAACGTTCTTTTTAGTCCAAAGATTAGACTGGTTTGGCTAAGTCAATTATCTTCGATTGCTTGTCTTTGGATAATGCATTGTGTATTCCCTGGCTAAGTTGTATCTTTTTATACTAATTTTATTAAGACGTCAATTCAGCCTGACCCTTATTGGTAACATCACTTACCAAACGGTCCATCACAGAAACCTTTATGATTCACCAAATGGAAGCCCAGATGAAAAGTGAGGGAGGGAAATCAATTGTAACATTCTATCTTACACGTGCGCTAAAGGAGAGATGCCAAGGTTACTTAACTTATGTTTCTAATTTAATCCACCCTTTTGTATTAATTAGATTTAGATTGGGAATTGCCCATCATTTGGGTCCTTTCCCACCATGAAATCTTGCCCCAAGATATGACTCCCTGCCCATGTGATGGCCAGAGCACGCAAAGCACTATGAGGCATATCAACAACAACCGGTGATAATAAACGCAAAGCGCACTTAGCGCTTGGATAATTATCGCCGGCTAGCGTGAATTTTTATCGCTGAGATTGCGTGCTATTAGCAACGCTTATCTCAATAGCGATAAAAATCCTCACGCTAACAGGCTAGCGTGAGATTATCACTGGAAACCCAGCGATAATCTCACGTTACCTTGTTGATAGGGACAGGCAAACTTAGCCATGATATCCACCTTACATAGGATATCATGGCTAAGTCAGAAAAATACCAGACGTAAAAAAGCAGCGTTAACCGCGGTTAGCGCTGCTTTTTTTGTCTCTAACAGGGTTAGCGATATTCTTGATAATAGGAGAAATGTCACTTAGCGACATTTCTCCTATTATTTTACTCTGGAACGCCCCCTTTGCATCTCATTAGAGATGCAAGGGGAAGCGTAAAGTAAAAGGGTGCTTACATGCAAATTTGCATGTTAGCACCCTGTTGTTGATAGGGCGCTAGTTTTATCTCTGCTTTTTTGGCTTTTAAAGCCAAAAAGCAGAGATAAAGCCCTTCTTGATATGCCCCTATGCTCTTTATACTGTTCTGGGATGTCTATTCAAGTCTTAGGTGCTTTATTTAAACCCCCTTTTGCTTGCACAAGGCATTAGGGGGCATATCAACAACAACCGGCGATCATTATCGCTCAGCGCTCTGAGCGTGAGGATAATTATCGCCGGCTAGCGTGAATTTTTATCGCTGAGATAGCGTGCTATTAGCAACGCTTATCTCAATAGCGATAAAAATCTACACGCTAACAGGGTAACGTGAGATTATCGCTGGAAACCCAGCGATAATCACACGTTACCTTGTTGATAGGGACAGGCAAACTTAGCCATGATATCCTCCTTCCATAGGATATCATGGCTAAGTCTGAAAATTAGCAGACGTAAAAAAGCAGCGTTAACCGCGGTTAGCGCTGCTTTTTTTGTCTCTAACAGGGTTAGCGATATTCTTGATAATAGGAGAAATGTCACTTAGCGACATTTCTCCTATTATTTTACTCTGGAACGCCCCCTTGCATCTCATTAGAGATGCAAGGGGAAGCGTAAAGTAAAAGGGTGCTTACATGCAAATTTGCATGTTAGCACCCTGTTGTTGATAGGGCGCTAGTTTTATCTCTGCTTTTTTGGCTTTTAAAGCCAAAAAGCAGAGATAAAGCCCTTGTTGATATGCCCCTATGCTCTTTATACTGTTCTGGGATGTCTATTCAAGTCTTAGGTGCTTTATTTAAACCCCCTTTTGCTTGCACAAGGCATTAGGGGGCATATCAACAACAACCGGCGATAATTATCGCTCAGCGCTCTGAGCGTGAGGATAATTATCGCCGGCTAGCGTGAATTTTTATCGCTGAGATAGCGTGCTATTAGCAACGCTTATCTCAATAGCGATAAAAATCTACACGCTAACAGGGTAACGTGAGATTATCGCTGTAAACCCAGCGATAATCACACGTTACCTTGTTGATAGGGACAGACAAACTTAGCCATGATATCCTCCTTCCATAGGATATCATGGCTAAGTCTGAAAATTAGCAGACGTAAAAAAGCAGCGTTAACCGCGGTTAGCGCTGCTTTTTTTGTCTCAAACAGGGTTAGCGACATTCTTGATAATAGGAGAAATGTCGCTTAGCGACATTTCTCCTATTATTTTACTCTGGAACGCCCCCTTTGCATCTCATTAGAGATGCAAGGGGATGCGTAGAGTAAAAGGGTGCTAACATGCAAATTTGCGTGTTAGCACCCTGTTGTTGATAGGGTGCTAGTTTTATCTCTGCTTTTTTGGCTTTTAAAGCCAAAAAAGCAGAGATAAAGCCCTTGTTGATATGCCCCTAGATCGCTTATATAAGGGTCTGTCTTAATGTTGCACTTTTTATTATAAAAGCAATTAAAACACGAAAAGTATTGTCCTATTGACATCATGATGAGTTTTATGGAGCCCAGATGACATTTTAATCTTTTTAAAGTATTGTTAAACTTGTATTTTGGCATGATTCGTGATTATAATGATGTACAATGGGTGTTATTCTTATTTTTATCTTTACCATTTTCAAGTGGAATTGTGTTTTTGTTTATCTTCTTTTTCTGAATTCTTTTATGGTTGTTTTTTTACATACCGAATGAAGTTTTGAAGCGAAAAGTTATTGATTGCTTTTGACCTGATGAACAAGCCTCCTGTCCTCTAAACATATCAAGGCTGTTAAGCTTGTTTGAAGCAATACCACTGCTGAGAACTATTACCACTCGAGATACAAAAAGGGTGGAGACAAATCTTATGGCATATGATACGCTACCACAAAGAACTAGAATGGAATTCCATTCAAACAGGGTCTGCCAACTGATCCTCATTAATGCAGATCACTTTTAGAGCCACCCAAAAAGGAAAGGAAATTATATTGTAACTTTACATTTTCTCCCATTTAATCGCATTCAAAAACATCAATTTGTTCATAGCTCCATTATTGAGTTAACAAGAACTATTTCAGCGATAAATATCTCAGTCCTTCACTTGTTCACCTCTGTGCCCCAGCCTAGATCCTACATTTGACTGAGCACTGCTCATTATCGGGCCCTACTATTTGCAGCTTGATCATAAAAATGTAAACTAAACACAGCCTTCACTTAACTTTAAAATGAAAATATGATCATGTGCTTATTGTAAAATGAACTCAAGGCTGTGAGCTACTCTGAAGGTGTTTGGGGGCTACTGGTAGCTCGCGATCGACTGGTTGGAGAAACGTGGCCTAGATTCAATAGGATTTATCAATGGGACAGACATATGTCGTTCCCAGGAGATGTGGGCACTTGCGAAGGTAGGCTTAGATGGGTACATTGATTACCACATTATGGCAAGTAAGGGAAAGAGTGGGCTCAATGGGTGGCCTAGCAATGAACAAGTTACTTACCTTCGGTAACGGCTTATCTGGTAGAGACAGTCTTTAGCACCAGATTCCTTACCTTAGAATTCTCCCCAGGTGCCAGACTGTATCCGGAAAGTTTTCACAGCAGTACCTCTGCGCTTTAGTAGAGGGCGTCGAGCAACTCCGTAGCGACATCGAACACCAGATGTGACGTCGACTGAGTCCATATAAGCCCTCTGCTGAAGTCAGTTTCTTCTGGGACTACCTTCTGCGCCAAAATGCGGAGCCACTCTTAGAAACTGCCTATAGAAAGTGTGCAAGAAAGAGACATCGTGTCAAACAAACACGAATTCCTAAAGACAGGTATCAGAATACCAAGAAAGGGATCTTGTAGGTAACAGGCCCAGCAATTCGCAGAGTGTCGAGGATGGGTGGGTCAGTAAGGACTCTCGGCTAGGTCCTGTCTCTACCAGCTAAGATGTTACCAAAGGCACGTAACTTGTTCATCTGATAGACATCGAGGGGCAGAGTCCTTACCTTAGAAAAGATACCCAAGCAATACTGTCCCCGGAGGAGGGTCTGTGAACTGAATCCACAAAAGAAGCCTGAATAGGAGAAGGGAGCCCGAAAAGGAATAGGGGGAGCAGGCTGTTGTGGGAACATGGAAAGGAAAAGAAGAAGCTCCATTAGGGGGACTGTGGAAGCCTGTAGGGATCAGAAGTCTGCAAGACTGTGAAAACATGCAGACAAATATGCAGAAAACAAAAGAACAGCAGAGGAGAGAAGACAGTGTTGGAGAAAACACTTCCACAAAAACAACTATGTAGCTCTCCTGATAGTAACCAAACCATGACTGGACAAGGCTGAAGGACCAAGGAAAAACATCAGATGCCGCTGTTCTAGAGCACTTGGTCATAGAGTTACTTACCTTCGGTAACAATAATCTGTGAGAAACATAGGTTAGTTATAGATTCCTTACCTTAGAATTACCCCCAGGCGTCAGACTGGATCCAGAGAATTTGTCATCATCAGTACCCCTGCGCGTCGGAAGGTGGCGGTGGTCGACTTCGCGATTGTCGTTGGCATCCTGGTTGCCGGGATGATGTCGCGGTTGCTAATTAGACGCCGCCCTCGCGCGCTAACGTCAGTTCTGTACACGACATTCCACCCCAGAATCGCAGAGCCATGCAAGACACTGACCAGTGATGCACAAAACTAGGGCCCTGAAAGGGAGTCCTTAACCCTAGAAGTCACTTTGCAGAAAGGGGAGGATGGGTGGGGCGGTAAGGAATCTATAACTAACCTATGTTTCTTACAGATATATTGTTACCGAAGGTAAGTAACTTGTGCATCTGAAAGAAACAGTTAGTTATAGATTCCTTACCTTAGAATAGATACTCCAGCAATACCAACCCCGGAGGAGGGTCTGCAAACTAAGTTCACACCAGGAAGTCCTGGAGAACAGAACGGCCAAAGAAGCCGTCTCTCCGGACTTGGCTGTCCAGGCAGTAGTGTTTGGTAAACGTGTGCAGCGATGCCCATGTAGCTGCCTGACAGATGTCATTAAGAGGGATTCCTCGTCCCAAAGCAGTGGTAGCTGCCGTCACCCTGTGGAATGGGCGCACTGTTCCACTGGAGGCTCCTTCTTTGCCAAAGAATAGCAGGCTTTGATGCACAGAAGGACCCACCTGGCGATGGTCTGTTTTTGCACGGCCAGACCTTTCTTAGCGTCCACGTAACCAACTAAGAGCTGGTCGTCAACCCGGAATTATTTGGTGTGATCCAAGTAGAAGGAAAGCACACGTTTTAGATCTAGACGGTGGAGCCTCTCTTCCTCTTTTGAAGGATGCGAAGGTGGGAAGAAGGTGGGCAAAGTGATGGTTTGGCCAATGTGGAAAGAAGTAATAACCTAGGGAAGAAAGGAAGGCCTAGTTCTGAGGACGACCTTGTCCGGATGAACAGCCAGGAAGGGAAGCTTGGAAGAAAGAGCCTGTAGCTCACTCACCCTGCGCGCAAAGGTGATGGCAACCAGAAAGGCAGTTTTTAAAGTTAGAAGCCTGAGAGGACAGTTATGTAGTGGCTCAAAGGGAGCGCACATAAGGTATGTAAGAACTAAGTTCAAGTCCCACTGGGGCATTATGAAGAGAACAGGAGGAAAAAGATGTTCTGTGTTGGCCTGTTTTGCTTCCTCTCTCCTTCTCCTTTAGGCCATTCCAATGCGGAAGTGTTAAGTTTTCCAGACACTTCCCTAGGGTAGTTTTATCCAGGCACTACCACAACAACTTAATATCCTATTTTACACCCTCACAATTTGTAGATAGTTCACCTTTCACTGGTCCTGATGAATTGCCGCTGGATCCCCCTGACCTTGAGGCAAGAAACATGTTGACCATCTGAGTAGAGCAGAGTTAGTCCTTGACCCATTGTGTCCAGACTACCGCCACTCATCCCGTTTATAATAGGGTGGTTTACTGACCGAATAAAAGTCATTATTCAGACTAACCAACCCTGTTTTAAAATACACTCACCAACGTCTACACCTACCTGGCCCTCACTTGCACTCACTTTCGGCAAGGAACAAAAGATCTCCGCTAAAGAGCCCCATCTTTGGGTGCCCGTTGGGAATTGCAGCGCCGACCCGACGAGGAGCAAAACCCAGATGATGAAGCATGACACCTAGCTTGCTGGGTGTGTGAGGGTTTTAGTTCCACCAGTGTGGGTTCCCCCACCCATCACATGCTATTAGCTCCCAGGCTGTCTAGACATTATCCCCCACTTTGTCTCAATCTTAGGGATAAGTGTACTCTTCACACTACTCCCCACTAGGAGGAACGGTATACCTTTCTCGCATAACTACTCCAGGGCTTGTATACTGGACCTCGTTAAACATAGCCCACCCGGTTTTATTTTCCTTCGCTTGATTGTGAAAAGATGAGTAATGCCTTTAAGGAAGCAATTTACAACAGGGGACTTGAAAAGAGAAGGCTGATCAGGAATACTAAGGAAGGCTGAAATGGCAGAGAGATAGCCTTCAAGAGTGCCCAGAGTACAACCCTGCTGGGCCAAAGAGAGAAGGAACAAGAGTACTTCAGAAAGAGGGGCAAAAAGGAGATATACAGCCTTTGCTGTGCACCATGGCACAAATTTGTTCCATCGCCATACCGTTTTAATGGAGGGACGCCTGGCTGCCAAGATAACATCACAGACTTCGGGAGGAAGGTCGAAAGCTGTCAACTGTTGCAGCTCAATCTCCAAGCAAGGAGGTGGAGGCTGGACAGGTTCGGGAGAAGACTGTCCCCTGCTGCTGCGACAGAAGATCCTCCCCGGATCAGAGGATCGATGGCCATGTGCAATAGCTCAGGATACCAGACTCTTCGTGCCCAATCCAGAGCCACAAGGATGACCTGGTCGCGCTTGATCTTCTTCAACACTCTGGGCAGAGGTGGTATAGGCGGAAAGGCGTATAGAAGACCCCAACTCCACTCACGATGAAAAGCGTTGCCTAGCGAGTGCCGCCTTGGAAATTCCAACGCGCAGAATTGCTGACGTTGCGTGTTCTCTTCGGTGGCAAAAAGATCTAACCAAGGCTCTCCCCACTGCTAAAAGAGACCTTGCGCCACCTCCAAGTGAAGACACCATTTGTGATCCATCATGCACCTGCGTTCGTCCGCCCTGGCGTTCAGCGAACCTGCCAGGTGTTGAACCCTCAGGAAAATGCCCTGATGTTCCAGCCATGTCCAGAGACGGAGAGCCTCTTGACATAGGGTCCATGACCACCCCGCCCTGTTTGTTGCAGTACCACATGGCGGTGGTGTTGTCCGTGAACACCTGCACCACTTTTCCCCAGAGGGAAGGAATGCCTTTAGTGCAAGACGGATCGCATAAATCTCCAGAAGGTTGATGTGGAGTCGGACTCCGCCGGAGACCAGAGGCCTCCGATCTCCGCCTCTCCCATGTGGCCGCCCCATCTCAGTAGTGATGTATCCGTCACCACTGTGAACTCAGGTTGGGGAAGGAAGAGGGATCTGCCCTTGACCCAATCCCGGTTTGTTAGCCACAACTGCAAGTGTCGTGCAGTGCCCTCCGGGATCTGGACGTAATCGGACAGATTTCCCTGATGCTGTGCCCACTGGAACTTCAGGTCCCACTGCAGAGCCCACATATGCCACCTGGCATGATTCACCAACAGGATGCAGGAGGTCATGAGGCCCAGCAGCCTCAGGGTCATTCTGACCAAAACCCGGGATATAGGCTGAAAGGTCGGAATCATAGCCCAAATATCCCGGACTCGCTGTTCGGGAGGATAGATCCGAAATTGCGTCGTGTCCAGAACCGCTCAGATGAAAAGGAGCTTCAGAGAGGGAGTCAGGTGTGACTTCGGCACGTTGACAGAGAACCCCAGCGAATGCAGACGGTCGGCCATAGTCTGGAGGTGGGTGATGACAGCCTGAGACAAGCCCACCTTCAACAGCCAGTAGTCGAGATAGGGGAAGGCTGGAACCCCTGATCTGCGCAGATGAGCTGCAACCACCGCCATCACTTTTGATAACACCCGAGTGGCGCTGGTAAGGCCTAAGGGGAGCACGGTAAACTGAAAGTGCTCGTGGCCTACCGTGAACCACAAGTAACGCCGGTGGGCTGGCAGGACGGGGATGTGAAGATAAGCGTCCTGCAAGTCCAACACTATCATCCAGCCTCCAGGGCAGACAGGACCCGAGCTAGCGTCAACATTTTGAACTTCTCTGAGATCTAAGATAGGACGCAGGCCTTTGTCCTTTATTGGTACCAGAAAGTAGTGGGAATAGCAACCACAACCTACTTCTGGGACAGGAACTCACTCCATGGCTCCCTTGGCCAAGAGTGCCGAAACGTCCTGTTGGAGAAGGGCCAGATGATCCTTCGACATGCGATGGTACTGAGGTGGCATGGCGAGAGGGGTAGTCTCCAAGGGGAGGTAGTAGTCCCTTCGGACTATTTGCAACAGCCACCTGTCAGACATGATGTTGCGCCAGTGGGGGAGGTGATGGAGAACCTGCCATCCACTGGGGTTTGGTGGCCCCGAAAGGTCGGACTAGGAAGGTTTGGAGGCTGCTTCAGAGTGGGCTGTGGTGGACTGGCCTGCCCGCAGGCCCCCAGAACCACGGCGGTGGTTCCCACGTCCCCGGCTGTGCTGAGGCTGAACAGCTTGCGCCGGCCTGTGGCTCTGGGCTGGACGTAGCGGGCACCCCTTCCGTAGCCACTAAAGGAGCGAAAGGCAGACTGCGCAGGGCGGGTGGTGGAGAGGTCCAAGGACCTGGCCGTAGCCCGAGAGTCCTTAAAGCGCTCCAGCCCGTTGTCTGCCTTGTCGCCGAATAGGCGACGGCCTTCAAAGGGAACAGCAGAGGAGAGAAGAAGAACAACTATGTAGCACTCCTGATAGTAACCAAACCATGACTGGACAAGGCTGAAGGACCAAGGAAAAACAGCACATGCCACTGTTCTAGAGCACTTGGTCATAGAGTTGAAGAACAAGTTACTTACCTTCGGTAACAATATTTCTGTAAGAAACATAGGTTAGTTATAGATTCCTTACCTTAGAATTACCCCCAGGCGTCAGACTGGATCCGGAGAATTTGTCATCATCAGTACCCCTGCGCGTCGAAAGGTGGCAGTGGTCGACTTCGCGATTGTCGTTGGCATCCTGGTTGCCGGGATGACGTCGCGGTTGCTAATTAGACGCCGCCCTCGCGCGCTGACGTCAGTTCTATACACGACATTCCACCCCAGAATCGCAGAGCCATGCAAGACACTGACCAGTGATGCACAAAACTAGGGCCCTGAAAGGGAGTCCTTAACCCTAGAAGTCAGTTTGCAGAAAGGGGAGGATGGGTGGGGCGGTAAGGAATCTATAACTAACCTATGTTTCTTACAGATATATTGTTACCGAAGGTAAGTAACTTGTGCATCTGAAAGAAACAGTTAGTTATAGATTCCTTATCATAGAATAGATACTCCAGCAATACCAAC
Organism: Triturus cristatus; assembly: GCF_964204655.1. NCBI lineage: Eukaryota > Metazoa > Chordata > Amphibia > Caudata > Salamandridae > Triturus > Triturus cristatus. The sequence goes on along the minus strand of NC_140590.1, from coordinate 1,777,193,093 downwards.
CCCGGAGGTGGGTCTGCAAACTAAGTTCACACCAGGAAGTCCTGGAGAACAGAACAGCCAAAGAAGCCGTCTCTCCGGACTTGGCTGTCCAGGCAGTAGTGTTTGGTAAACGTGTGCAGCGATGCCCATGTAGCTGCCTGACAGATATCATTAAGAGGGATTCCTCGTCCCAAAGCAGTGGTAGCTGCCGTCGCCCTGGTGGAATGGGTGTGCTGTCCCACTGGAGGCTCCTTCTTTGCCAAAGAATAGCAGGCTTTGATGCACAGAAGGACCCACCTGGAGATGGTTTGTTTGTGCACGGCCAGACCTTTCTTAGCGCCCATGTAACCAACTAAGAGCTGGTCGTCAACCCAGAATTGTTTGGTGTGATCCAAGTAGAAGGAAAGCACACGTTTTAGATCCAGACGGTGGAGCCTCTCTTCCGCTTTTGAAGGATGCGAAGGCGGGAAGAAGGTGGGCAAAGTGATGGTTTGGCCAATGTGGAAAGAAGTAACAACCTAGGGAAGAAAGGAAGGTCTAGTTCTGAGGACGACCTTGTCCGGATGAACAGCCAGGAAGGGAAGCTTGGAAGAAAGAGCCTGTAGCTCACTCACCCTGCGCGCAGAGGTGATGGCCACCAGAAAGGCAGTTTTTAGGTCTCGCCTGAGCCAGCGCTTATAGCGCTGCTCTGGCGAAAGTTTTAGTAAGCGGGTTTTGGAAGTGCTAACCTAGTGGCTTTTCAGGCCTCCAGCTTGCGTTCGCGATGTTGTGCACGCGCACAGCTGCTATCCTGGTTTCTATCATCCCTCGCATGGCAGGCTTTCCTCCCCCTCTCTCACCTGCCCCTCCCCCTCCCTTACTGCACGGAAGAGTTTCGTTTTTAGCAAAGATCTGCTTGGGTTGGTTCTGAGAGATTGGCAGGGTTTCCTCCCCCTCTCTCACCCGCTCCTTCGCATGGAAGGCTTTCCTCCCCCCTCTCTCACCGCCCCTCCCCCTCCCTTACTGCACGGAAGAGTTTCATTTTTAGCAAAGATCTGCTTGGGTTGGTTCTGAGAGATTGGCAGGCTTTCCTCCCCCTCTCTCACCCGCTCCTTCGCATGGCAGGCTTTCCTCCCCCTCCCTTACTGCACGGAAGAGTTTTGTTTTTAGCAAAGATCTGCTTGGGTTGGTTCTGAGAATCTGCTTCTGGGCAGGTGTGAAACTCTGCTATGAAGTGGAAGAGGAGCACACCGAGGACTATAAAAAATAAAATAAAAGAAGGTAGTCGAAATAAAGGCCAACACATGTAAGGACTTGACACATAACCATTTTCAACCAATGGACAGAGATATCTGGCCAGCAAAGAATGTCTCCATAGTTGACAGGAGGCATACATAGCCTAGGCTTCAGTATATTGCATGGCAAAAAACAGGAAAAGACCCAGAGCTACCAAGGAAGAGCTGGAAAAGAGGAAAAAATCCCTCAAGTGGAAGGAGTTCGCAAAAATACAGAGGAAGTGGCATACCGAAAAGAGTTAAGAATCGGTATCACATTCAATGAAAAAGAAGACAACCTTCTGGAAAAAGGATGCAAAAGGAGGCAGAAGTCCCCTTGCCTCACCCAGTGGCTCAGGACCCTCACGGGTGATGCAGGCGTGCTCTGCGACACTGAACGATTGTACTGCGAGAGGGGAAGCCAGTCCTTCAAGAGGTGGAACTATAATGCCGAATGGACCACATGTTCCAGAAGGAAAATTGACAATTAATAATGCCCATGGAATACAAGCGTACTTGGTGTTCCAGAAAGCAACAGCAATACCACCCTCTCCAAGGTTGAAACAGAGAAAACATTTTGAGGCTAGAGATACAGGCCTAGTTATAGTCCAAGAAGGAACCAGAAGGATCAGTGGCAGGAAGTCATCCTGGCAATGCATAACAAAAGGAGAAATAAGAAGGACAAATGCACCAATAAAAGATCGAAGTGGAAACGTCATCTCAGGCCACAGAGGAAAATCAACCCAGAGCAAGGAGTATGCCACTTGGAGCACTGCTCCCACTAGGGAAGACAAGACGCCCGATAGAAAAGACAGGCGCTATGTGGATGAGAGGCAACGAGGACCGGAAAGACTTATCTAGTTGTTGCTGTACCACGGCGCGGAGCGGTTGCTACCAATGACATTGAATCCTTGAGAAAGTCGCGGGCGATTTCCCGGTTTGTGCAACGAAACAAGTGTTGGCAGATCAGAAAGAAAAGAATAAAAGAAAGAGAAGATTTCTGAAACTGTGTTTATAGTTTGTGTATACTTGCATTGGTATTTAATATTACACTAGAGACGTGTGCTGAGGATTTAGTGAATTTCTATGTTGGCTTTCGCCACAACTTTGGGGGGAGGTTGGTGGTTCTCCTCACCTTTCAACAGCGTAGCTCAATACTATTAACTTGAACTGATATATGTACGATTATTCCTAAGGCGCCATATGAACAAGTTACTTACCTTCGGTAACGCTTTTTCTGGTGGATACAGTATCTGCCTGTGGATTCCTCACCTTGTGAATATCCCTTGCGCCAGCAACATTCGGAAACTTTTGTAGCAGTCCACGCCGATGAGGCCGAAGACGACGTCACAGAGACACGGCTCCGCTCGCGACTCCGCTGACGTCACCGGCTCCATAAGAAGACCTCGTCGGCGTGATGACGTCATTTCCGCCCCTTTTTTCCGTGCCTTCGAGGCACACGGACGGACTGACAGCAATATGTACATAAACAGTATACACAGTACACAATATGCATATCAACACACTCAGTGTGGAAAATAAATAACAAAACAGAAATACCAGTATAGAAGGATGGACAACGGGGAGGCGGGTGGGTCAGTGAGGAATCCACAGGCAGATACTGTATCCACCAGAAAAAGCGTTACCGAAGGTAAGTAACTTGTTCTTCTGATGGATACATCTGCCAGTGGATTCCTCACCTTGTGAATAGATTCGACAGCAGTCCCCACTCCCGGAGGAGGGTGTCCACCCTTCTATACCAGAAAGTCCTGAAGGACGGAACGAGCAAAGTGTCCGTCCCTCCTCACCTCGGTGTCTAAGCAATAATGTTTTGCAAAGGTGTGGAGGGAGGCCCAAGTTGCCGCCCTACAAATGTCCTCCACAGGAACACCCCTAGATAAAGCAGACATAGAAGACTTTGCCCTGGTAGAATGAGCCCTCAAACCCTCCGGAGGCTCCTTACCAGCTAGGGAGTAGCAGATCTTGATGCATAGTACAATCCATCTGGAAAGGGTGCGCTTGTGCACCGCTCGACCTTTCCTGCAGCCAACAAAGCCCACAAAGAGCTGGTCATCAACTCTGATGTCCTTTGTTCTGTCCAGGTAAAAGCTCACCGCCCTCTTAGGGTCCAAGCGGTGAAGTCTCTCCTCCTCCTTGGAAGGGTGAGGGGGAGGATAAAAGGTAGGGAGGGTAATGGATTGCCCCAGATGGAAGGGAGTTACCACCTTAGGCAAAAAATGCAGCCCTGGTCCTGAGTACCATTCTTTCAGCATGAATGGTCAAGAACGGGGGTTTTGAACTCAGAGCTTGAAGCTCACTTACCCTCCTTGCCGAGGTGATTGCAACGAGGAATACCGTCTTAAAAGACAACAGCCTCAAAGGACACTTGTGTAAGGGCTCGAAGGGAGAACCCATAAGATAAGTTAACACAAGGTTCAAGTCCCATTGAGGCATAACAAAGGGAGTTGGAGGAAATTTGTTTACAAGGCCCTTTATAAAACGAAGAACAATAGGAGACTTAAACAACGACGGCTGATCCGGCAAACAAAGGAAAGCCGATAGAGCCGATAAATACCCCTTCACTGTAGCCACAGCAAAACCCTGCTGAGCAAGAGAAAGGGCAAACTGTAGAATATTAGACAGACGAGCCTTCAAGGGATCAATGGACCTCTCTCCACACCAGAGAACAAATTTAGACCACCTATATGAGTAAATAGATTTGGTGGAGTGTCGCCTGGCCGATAAAATAACATCCACCACATCTGGCGGGAGAGAGAAAGAATTCAGGTTGCCCCGTTCAATCTCCAGGCATGAAGGTGTAAGCTCTGGAGGTGGGGGTGTAGAACCTGCCCCTCCGACTGCGAGAGGAGGTCTGCCCTCAGAGGGAGACGGAGCGGAGGGCACGAGGAGAGGTGGAGAAGATCTGTGTACCACACCCTTCTTGGCCAATCCGGGGCGATCAATATGACTTGGGCCCGGTCTTGGTGAATCTTCCTCAGAACCCGAGGAATCAAGGGTATGGGAGGAAACGCGTAAAGGAGTCGTGAGCCCCAACTCAACTGGAACGCGTCCCCTAACGCTCCCTGCAACGGATACTGGAGACTGCAGAATGACGGGCAGTGCGCGTTCTCGTAAGTGGCAAACAAGTCCACCCGAGGAGTCCCCCACGTCTGAAAGACATAACGAACCACCTCCGGATGGAGCCTCCACTCGTGGTCGGCGGAGAACTGTCGACTGAGACTGTCCGCACGCACGTTCAGAACTCCGGCCAGATGATTTGCCATCAGACAAATCCGATGGTCCTGAGCCCAGGACCATAGACGCAGGGCCTCTCTGCAGAGACAAAGAGACCCCACTCCTCCCTGTTTGTTTATATACCACATCGCGGTCGTGTTGTCCGTCAGGACTTGAACAGACTGACCGCGAAGGGAAGGGAGAAAAGCCTTGAGCGCCAAACGTATCGCCCGTAACTCCAGAAGGTTGATGTGAAGCAACCTTTCCTCTGGAGACCAAAGACCCTTGATCTCCAGATCCCCCAGATGAGCACCCCACCCTAAGGTGGATGCATCCGTTATCACTGTTGCCACCGATGGAGGTATATGGAAGGGCTTTCCTTGGGACAGATTGCCCTCCACGCTCCACCAAGATAGATCCGCTGCAGCTTCTCTGGAGATCCTCACAGACTCCCTGAGATCTCCCTTGTGCTGATACCACTGCTTGCGGAGGCACCACTGGAGCGCCCTCATGTGCCAGCGTGCATGGTTGACCAACAGGATGCAGGAGGCGAACAGACCGAGCAGGCGAAGGACCTTCAGAACTGGAACGACCGCTCCGTTGTAAAATAAAGGAATCATTTCCTGTATGTCGAGAATCCTTTGTGGAGGAGGGAATGCTCGACACACAGTAGTGTCCAGTACCGCACCTATGAACAGGTTGCGCTGAGAGGGCACCAGGTGAGATTTGGGCACATTGATCGAAAAACCCAATCTGTACAACAGCTGAGTTGTATCCTGCAGATGGCACAGCACCTTCTCCGACGACTCCGCCTTGATCAGCCAGTCGTCCAAATAAGGGAAAACCGAAATTCCCGATCTTCTGAGATGGGCTGCCACCACTGCCATCACCTTTGTGAAGACTCGAGGTGCTGAAGTAAGACCAAACGGGAGGACCGCAAACTGATAATGTAGCGACCCTACCGTGAAACGGAGATACTTCCTGTGCGACTTCAGAATGGGGATGTGAAAATACGCATCCTGCAAGTCGAGCGACACCATCCAGTCCTCCTGATTCAGCGCCTGAAGAACCTGAGCAAGGGTGAGCATCTTGAACTTTTCCTGTTTCAGGTAAAAGTTCAGGATTCTGAGGTCTAATATCGGACGCAATCTGCCGTCCTTTTTCGGGATCAGAAAATACCGGGAGTAGCATCCCTGACCCCTCTCCTGCTCCGGGACCACCTCTATCGCACCTTTCTGAAACAACTTCAGGACTTCCTCCTGCAGGAGAAGACGGTGGTCCTCCGAACAAACCCCTTGGCAAGGAGGGTAATTTGGAGGGAATTCCCGAAAGGGAAGGGCGTACCCATTTTCCACAAGATCTAGAACCCAGAGATCTGTAGTTACAGATTCCCAATCTTGTAGAAAATGGGTAAGCCGGCCCCCCACAGGACCAACATGATCCGGAATGTCGGATCTAGGGCTGTTTTGTGGTGGTGGGAGGGGCTGAGGAAGAGGAAGAGGAGGAGGAGAGCTGACGAGAGCCACGTGTGCGACCCCTGATTCTTCCTCTGTAACCTCTGGACGAGGAACTTTGCTGCTGCTGCTGCTGAGTCTGCCTATAGGTACGAAAGGATGCTCTTCCAAAACCTCTGTACCTCTTAAAAGACCCTCTCGACTGAGACTGGAGTCCCAAAGATTTAGCAGTTGCCTTGCTCTCCTTGAATCTTTCCAGAGCAGCATCTGCCTTTTTCCCAAATAGGCCAGACCCATCAAACGGTAGATCCAATAAAGTAGACTGTACATCCTGAGAGAACTCCGACGTTCTCAACCAAGCACTTCTCCTAGTTGCAACAGACGACCCCATGATCCTTGCAACAGAATCTGCAGTGTCCAGCCCACTTTGGATCACTTGCCGCGCAGCCGCCTGAGCATCAGCCAAGATGTCATTAAATCCAGATCTATCATCCTCAGGCAATTTCGGCACCAGTTTCCTAGCCGAGCCAATCAGCGCGTGAACATAGCGTCCCAAGAGACATGTGGCGCTAGTCGACTTCAAAGCCATGCTGGCTGATGAAAATACTTTCTTAGCTGACTGGTCCAGTCTTTTAGCCTCTCTATCCCCAGGGACCTGTGGAAAAGCCCCCTTAGACTTTCCAGAACAAGCCGCTTGAATCACCAGACTCTCAGGTGACGGATGGGACGACAAAAATTCAGGATCTCCTGGGGCCACTCTGTATCTCCTTGCGATCGTCTTTGAGACCGCAGGAGCAGAAAAAGGCTTGCGCCACACCTCCAATACAGGCTCCACAATGGCCTCATTAAAGGGAAGCAGAGGCTCTGATACCGTCGCTGGAGAATGCAGCACTTCAGTCAAAATGTTTGACTTAAACTCTGTTGTAGGAAGCTGGAGATCAAGCAACTCCGCAGCTCTCCTTATGACTGCATGGTAGGGTGCGACATCCTTGGATGGCTCATCAGATGGCGGAGTAATCTCCCACTCAGGAGAAAGGTCCAAGCCACTAGCTTCCTTAAGCTCATCAAAAACCTCATCCGACTCTACCAATTCCCCATCCTCCGCCTCCTCTTGAAGGTATCTCTGCTCCTCAATAATCCTCTGAGTCTCCCTCCTGGAGCGAATTCGAATCCTCGGCGTCGGCGGCGCCGAAATCGACTCCGACGGCGCCGGTGCCAGTGGAGCCATCGGCGTCGAACGTGGATCCAGCGGAGCCTTCGACGTCGAACGAGGTTGAGCCGGAGCCGGCGAGGATGGAAGCGGCGTCGACGTTCTCGGAGCCGGAGGATTCCAAGAAGGCGTCGCTGGATAAAATGGGTAGAAAGGAGCCTGAGGATACACCTGCGGCACTCCCAAGTTAAAGGCCAAAGGACCCATCGGACCCGAAGGTGCACCAGGGGCATACATGGCACGAGCAAATACCCCATACATCGCATTTAAGTAATGCGAAGGGTCCTGACCTGGCCCAGGAAAGGCAGGATACTGGTCAGGCCCCACCGGACTCGGGCCAACCGGCGCCGACGGTGGATTCAACGGCGTCGCAGGCTCACCCGGGGCTTGAAGTTCTTCCGGGGCCGGAGATGGAGCCGGAGCCGGAGCCGGGGATGAAACCGGCATCGGAGTCCGGACCGGAACTGGCGAAGCCGGAGACAAAGGGACCACTGGAGACGAAGGACCAGCCGGTGAACCCGGCACAGGAGAAGGAGAGACGGAGTCCCTTCGACGCCGAGCAGGTGACTTCGGCTTCGGCGCCGTACTCTTGTCAGAATGACGCCAAGAGGAATGCCTTCTCTTTTTCTTGTGCTTCTTAGCTCTCAAAGCATGCCCTGATGCCGACCTCGACTTCGATCGAGACCTCGATCTCGATTTCCTCCTCCCTCTCTTCTCCTTCTTCATCTTGGCAATAAAGAGTTTTGCCTCCCGTTCTTTCAGAGCCTTTGAGCTCATTTTACAGCAGCTGGTACAGCCATCCACATCGTGGTCCGAGGATAAACACCACACACAGTCCTCATGTGGGTCAGTGATGGACATATGCTTGCCACACTCCCGGCAAGGCTTAAATCCAGACTTCCTCGATGACATTTTCAAAGAAGACAGGAAACAGCAATGAAAATACACAAAGTATCCACGACGCTAACAACAGCGATTCCCGAAATCCGTTGGCTTCGACGGCGCGGAAAAAAGGGAACTGACGTCATCACGCCGACGAGGTCTTCTTATGGAGCCGGTGACGTCAGCGGAGTCGCAAGCGGAGCCGTGTCTCTGTGACGTCGTCTTCGGCCTCATCGGCGTGGACTGCTACAAAAGTTTCCGAATGTTGCTGGCGCAAGGGATATTCACAAGGTGAGGAATCCACTGGCAGATGTATCCATCAGAAAACCCATTACTATACCACTGTCTATTAAAATTAGTACGAAAAGTACCTGCAGAGAGCAGGAACATCCCACCGGGTGTGACCCGTAGATATCAAGGGGACTTGACAAGAAAGCCAATGGGCACCTTCCCCGGAATGGCACTGATGTGAACAAAGGATGGGACAGTTCCCTGTACAATCCTAGTACGGGAGACCATGGAAGCAAATGGTAGAGTTAAGATTCTGCTTCACCCTGACTTACTTGATATCGCCGCAGAGCAGAGTCAGCCCGTGCGCTGAAAAGACTGGCGCACCATCAAAAGGCATATCAATTAAAGTGGCTTGAACAGCCTCTGACAAAACAGAGGCACCACCGAGCCAGGTGCGGCGATGTAACGCCACAGAGTATGCCCATGAGCTACTTGTTACCCATCTCGAACTAACTGAACAAGGTCTTCCCAGGTGTAATCAGGAAATGAGGGTAGGAGAAATGACCACGAGTTCCAGAAGGCAAGGGTAAAGCATCCGAGAACGCAAGATGTATTGTTAGAACACAGAGCAGAACTGGTGGAGGAAAGAATATGTCAGCCACAGGGGTCCAGTTTTCTGGCAGCTCTGTCAGGAGGGACATGTGGAAGAGATTAAGGATCTTGGGAGGTAGAAACGGCCTGTACCATGAAACTGAGAGGAGAAGGGTGCAGGAGGAGACAAACCAGATCACAGGTATCTGTGCGAAATAGAGCAATCCACAGGGGCTGCTGTGTAAGGTTTAACCCAAGCCCCCAAAAATAATTCACATAAACCGTCACTATAAAGGAGTGCCTGCTCCACCCATTTGGCTCAGATGGCGGACCTCAATGAGAGGATCAGTAGCCAACTCCTCAGATGGGAGAGCTAAATCCAACATCACAGAAACACACTTGAGGATGTCCGCTAATGAGGAGCTCGCCTCCGAGGCAAGGTCGGGGGGATGGGGTGGGGAGGGTTACTCTATGCCAGAGAAGACTCTAAACCACTTGCTTCACCCAACGCAGATAGCTAGCTGTCCTGCAGAGGAGGATGGATAGTGTCAGTTATGGGGTGTGGGGACCCCGACTGGGTGCCATTATCTGTCATACCACATTCCTCTGAAGGAAAAACCAGAGGGGGCACCGAAGAGAGCAGAGGGAGGGTGTCCAACTTAGATGGCGTTACTGATGCGTCACCGAAGCAGCGTCAGGAGAAAAAAGGTGGTGTGCGGTCGATCGATGCCGCCAACGGCGTCGTGGGTGTTGGCTGATCAGACACAGGCGCCGAAGGTGTGAACTCCAAAGGGCTGTGCACGGATGTCAGAACAGATTCGACAATTTAATCAGAAGGCCTAACTGAGGCCTAGGGGAACCCACTGGCGTGGATACAGTCAAGGCACTCCTCACATCCTTGGGGTCCACAGGCATTCCAGGTTAAGGTGAAGAACGAAAGATAATATGAAAAGAGTGATAATATTCTCGCATCTGGGCCATATTAGCCCCAACTCCACGGAAGGTAGGGAGGCGCGGGGTAGACTCAAGAAACGACTCTCCAACCTGAGCAAGAGAAGAGGCCTCAGGCTGTGAAGTCGGAAGAGGCCACAAATTTGACCGCCGGCGCTCAGAGCCAACTCAGGAAGTAGATGGAGAATGACGTCCATGGGAACAGCTCCGAGAACAGGCCAGCGAGTGGCCTTGGGATTGAGAGGGAGACTGAGAACGACAGGAGGACTTGAAAGGCTTTGACAGTCATGCTGCCAGGATCTTTAGCCGACATTCCCTCAGCACCTTTGGACAAAGTTGACGCAGGAGTCGCATTCGTTGGCATCATGGTGAACTCCCAGGAACCACATACAAGGAATATGCTACTTACCAGTATGCATCTGTTCTTGGCATGTAGAGCTGCAGATCTACACACTGTGCATAGATCGCCATCTGGTGTTGGGCCTGGATGTTTGCAGTTGATTTTCCTCTTGGAAAGTCTTTGGAAGTCACAAGGTATGTGACCCCTCCTTTGGATCATATTGCGCATGGGCTTCGGCTCCATCCTCAGATTGTTTTTCGCCAGCTGGGCAATGATGGAGCGTAGTAATAAGCAGTGAAGATGCCCATGTGTGCTGTATCTAAATAAGATAAACTGGAACAGATAATGGTAGCCGGGGAGGCGGGTGGGCGTGTGTAGATCTGCAGCTCTACATGCCAAGAACAGATGCATACTGGTAAGTAGCATATTCCGTTCGAGGCATATGAGCTGCAGATTACACACTGTGCATAGATTATATAGCAGTATTCGCTCCTAGCAGTGACCACCAGTATCTGTTGCAGTTGTTTGAAACAGTGCTTTGAGAACAGCCTGGCCCACACTAGCTTGTTGTTTAGTTTGCAAATCTACACAATAGTGTTTAGTGAAAGTGTGCGGTGTAGACTATGTAGCTGCTTTGCAGATATCATCTAAGGGGATGTTCCCTTAAAAATGCCATGGAAGCCCCTATTTTACGTGTAGAGTGGGCTTTAGGGGGAACAGATAGCATGCGTTTTGCTTTGTGGTAGCAAATCTGTATGCATTTAACAATCCACCTACCTATCCCAGATTTGCAGATGGGGTTGCCTTTGTGTGGTGGTGAGAAAGACACGAACAGTTGTTTGGTCTTACGAAAGGGTTGTGTTCTCTCGATGTAGTAGAGTAAGGCTCGTTTGACATCTAGTGTGTGTAGAGCTCTTTCTGCAATGGTCTGTGGCTGCGAGAAAAATACGGGCAGTTCCACAGATTGGTTTAGGTGAAAGGAAGAAATGACTTTAGGGAGGAATTTTGGATTAGTGCGGAGAACAACCTTGTTATGGTGCATTTGCAGAAAGGGTTCTTGAATGGTGAGTGCTTGTATCTCACTGACCCTTCTGAGGGAAGTAATGGCTACAAGAAATGCAGTTTTCCATGTTAGGAATTGAAGTTCACATTTGTGTAGAGGTTCAAAGGGAGGCCCCATTAGTCTTGTGAGAACGATGTTTAGGTTCCACACAGGTGAGGGTGGCACTTCTGGGGGGAATTATTCTCTTGAGGCCTTCCATGAAGGCTTTTATGGCAGGTACTGTAAAGAGTGATAGATGTTGCCTGTTTTGTAGATAAGCTGCTATGGCAGCAAGGTGCAGTCTAATAGACGTGTAGGCTAGGTTGCATCTTTGTAGGTGTAGTAAATAGCCTATGATGTGTTGAATGGACACATCTAGGGGATTGAAGTTATTGTTGTGACAATAGATCACGAAACGTTTCCACTTGGCTGCGTAGGAAGCTCTAGTGGTAGGTCGTCTAGCTTCTCTAATGGACGTTCATACAGTCAGGGGGAAGATTAAGATAACCGAATTCTAGGATTTCAGGAGCCAGATCGCAAGGTTGAGCTGAGCTGGGTCCGGGTGCCTGATCTCTCCATGGTTCTGGGTTAAGAGGCGTGGAGAGAGGTGTAACTTTTGGTGCGGTACTACAGATAGTTCCAGCAGTGTGGTGTACCACGGTTGTCTGGCCCAAGTTGGAGCTACTAGGATGAGAGTGAGGGAGTGTTGCTGTACTTTGCGCACCACTAATGGAATGAGTGGGAGAGGCGGAAAGACATATGCAAATCTGCCTGACATGTTCATCCATATCGCATTGACTTTGGACAATGGGGGTGGATACCTGGCGGCGAAGCTTAGGCATTTGGCGTTTTCGTGGGTGGCAAAGAGGTCTAACTGTGGATGGCCCCACATTTTAAAGTACGGATGAAGAACTTGTGGATGGAGTTCCCACTCGTGGATCTGTTGTGTTTGTCTGCTGAGCAGGTTGGCCATAGTGTTTTGGAGTCCTGGGACATGTTGGGCTAGGAGAAAGATTTTTTGGGGTATGGCCCATCTCCATTTGCTCTGTGCTAGCTGAGAGAGCTGCGGAGAGTGTGTGCTGCCTTGTTTTTGTATATAGTCCATGGCTGTCATGTTGTCTGTGCGGACTAGGACGGCCTTGCTTGAGACATGGGTTTGAAAGGCCTTTAGGGCTAAGAATATGGCTAATAACTCCAGATGGTTGATGTGGAGTAACTTTTGTTGAGGTGTCCACCTGCCCTGCATGGTGTGATGTAGTAGGTGAGCTCCCCAGCCGGAGAGCGATGCGTCCGCTGTCAGTACTATCTAAGGAACTGGTTCCAGGAATGGTCGCCCTTTGGAAAGGTTTTTGGTGGTCCACCACTGCAGAGAGCGATGGGCACGACCGTCTACCAACACCAGATCTGTCAATTGACCCTGGGCCTGGTTCCATTGGCGCGCTAAGCACTCTTGGAGAGGACGCATCTGGAGTCTTGCGTGAGGTACTATGATAATGCAAGAGGCCATCATTCCTATAAGTTGCATGAACACTCGAGCTGGAAGAGAGTGTTCCGGGTGAAAATTGGCACTTAGAGCCTGAATGCTTGCTATCCTGGCAGGACTGGGATAGGCTAGCGCTTTTGAGCTGTCTATGGTGGCACCAAGGTATTGTTTTACATGGGACGGTTGCAGATGGGACTTGGTGTGGTTTACTGTGAAGCCCAGTTGGTGAAGTAGTTGGATAGTGGCGTGAGTGTGTTGTACACACTGGTTGTATGAGTTGGCTTTTATGAGCCAGTCATCTAGGTATGGGAAGACGTGGATCTGTTGTCTTCGCAGGTGTGCTGCCACTACCGGTAGGCACTTGGTAAACACCCGTGGTGCTATGGTGACTCCGAATGGGAGCACTTTGAATCAATAGTGTTGACCGTCCACTACAAATCTGAGAAACTTTCTGTGAGCCTTGTGAACGGGAATGTGGAAATACACGTCCTTGAGGTCTAGGGTGGCAAGGAAGTCGTTTTGGGAGAGCAGGGGAAGTACCTGCTGGAGTGTGACCATGTGGAAATGGTCTGAGTGTATATAGTGATTTAGGGGTCTGAGGTCCAGGATGGGCCTTAAGAGTGTCGTCCCTTTTTGGTATGAGAAAATATAGGGAGTAAACTCCCATATTTTGTTGGTGGGCAGGAACTAGTTCTATCGCACTCTTTTGTAGGAGGGAGATTACCTCCTGCTTTAGAAGTGACAAATGTTCCTCTGACATTGGGCGCTGTTTGGGTAGAATGTTTGGGGGGGTAGATGTTAGTTTGAGACAGTAGCCTGACCAAATTATCTGTGTTACCCATTTGTCTGAGGTGATGGTAGTCCAGACAGGAAGGAAATTGTGGAGTCTGCCCCCGACAGGAGTGGGATGGTCTGGGGGGAGTGGAGGGAAGTCATTGCGCAGGGGTGGAGGCAGAGCGGGAGGTGTTAGTTTTGCCTCTGCCTTTATTGTTGTTACCCCTGTAGCCGCCTCTCTGGTAACCCCTAGTGAAGGTGGATTGGGTAGGGGCTTTATAGGAAGTGGAGGCACTGTTGGAGGAGTAGCCTCTGGAGGTGCTTCTAAAGGCAGAGCGGCGAAAGGAGCGCCTGGGAGGGTGCGACTGCAAGGCTCCCATAGATTTCGCCGTATCTGTGTCCTTTTTAATTTTTTCAAGGGCAACGTCGACGCCAAACAGATGTTTCTGATTAAAGGGGTGGTTGAGGATGGAAGCCTGCACCTCAGGTTTGAAACCTGAAATTCGTAGCCAGGCATGCCTACGCAGGAGGACGCTGGTGTTAATTGCCCTAGAGGCGGTGTCAGCTACATTGAGGGCGCAACGAATGGAGGTGTTGGTGATGATTTTACCCTCCTGGATTAGCTCGTTGGCTCTATTCTTGTATTTGTCAGGGAGGTGTTGCATTATGGCTTCTAGTTCATCATAATGTGCCCTGTCATATCTTGCCAAAAGCGCTTGGGTGTTTGCAATTCGCCATATGTTGGCAGCCTGGGATGCAGTTCGCTTGCCAGAGGCGTCTAGGAGTTTGGACTCCTCATCGGGTGGTGGAACCTCACCTGATGCCTGGGAGTTTGCACGCTTCCTTGCAGTGGAGACTACTAGGGAGTCTAGTGGTGCATGGCCTCTGATGTAGGTGGAATCTGTAGGGGCGGCCTTATACTTTTTCTCGATGCGAGGGTTGATGACCCTGGCCCTGACTGGGTCTTTAAAGACCTCCGGTGCGTGCTTGATAACCCCTTTAAGCATGGGCAGAATGGAAATGACCCTGTGTGTAGTGTCAAAGATATCTAGGAGGAAGTCCTCCTCCACGGGGTCTGTATGGAGATAAACTCCGTGGTAGTGTGCAGCCCTATGGAGCAGTTGGTTAAATCCCTTTGTGTCTTCAGGGGTAGGACGGTCTTGAAGGGTAAAGGTCGTCCTGCGGGACGTTATGGACGTCTGGGATGTTGTAGTCGTCCCATGGGTCTGGGGAGCCTGTAGGAGTGGGGTCCCCTGTGGGCTGGTCATGGGGCCTGTCCCCTGTGTCGTCGTAGACGTCGTCATCATCCTCATCCGGAGAGGGTGTGGGGGAATGATGAGGTGGAGAAAGCGGAGGTGGAGGAGGGGGTGAAGGTAGTCTCAAAGGGGAGGTAGCAAAATCTCTTCTCTTTGGAGGTGGAGCTGGGGTAGGCTTGTCCAGCGGTCTCTTTTTGATGCTGAGCATCAAATGTCCAGTTTTAGGGTCTTTGACAAGTGTTTTTTGTAGTGGATCGGGCCGAAATAGTTCATCTGTCGGAGCCGTAGGATTTTTAGTCTTCGAGTCGGCATCGGTTCGTTGTTTTGAAACGTGTGGCTCAGAAATGTCTGGTTGTTTCCTCGGTTCCGAGAAGACTTTCGACTTTGAGGTGTGGGTGTTGAGGGCCTTTGATTTTTTGCTCGGCTCCGGGGATGGTGTCGGTGCCGAGGAGCTAGTGCTTTTCTTTGGCGCCGAGCGCTTCAGTTTGGAGCTCGGCGCGGAGGAGGAGGAGGCCATCTTCTTTTTCGGTGCCGGTGTCGAGGAGTGTTTCTCGGTACCGACGGCAGGCTGGCTCGAGCCCGAGCCGCCGGAAGGCTTGATGGGCTTCTTAACCGGGCCCGAAAGCGAGGTATGTGAAGCAGTGTCTTTGGTTGTGCCTAGGCCTGAGGGCGAAGGCGTGACCGAAGCCTTTTTCGATGCCGTCGAGGGTGGGGGTCGATGTTAGTACTCACGCCCCTCTGTGCCAGAGTGATGTCCTCGACATCTGAGTCGTCAGCTTCGGCGGCGCTGACGAGGCCCTCTTCGGTGTGCTGCTGTTCGGGAACATCGACGCCTTCTCCGAAGATGTCGTCGGGGATCGCAGTCGACGAGTGTGCCATTGTTCTCCTCGCCCTTCGGTCCTGAATGGTCTTCTTCGACCGGAAGGATTTGCAAGCCGGACAGTCTCTTGCCTCGTGTTCTGGGGAGAGGCAGAGGTTGCACACCTCATGGAGATCGGTGTGGGGAAACTTTGACCCACATCGAGGACACTTCTTAAATGGAGTCCTTTCCATCAGCCAGGACCGGAGCTCAGGTAGGCCCGAAGGCCTTCGTCGACGATCGGAATCGAAGACTTCGAACGATGAGAGTCGCGTCTAGTGTGGAGATCGCTATCGAAACAATACTGCGGAAAGGGAAGGATTGCGCGCCGATCAGAAGAACTGAAAACGGTTCAGAACCGGAGCGCGAAGAACACATCCGAGCACGATGGCGGAAATAAACAATCTGAGGATGGAGCTGAAGCCCATGCGTATGACCCAAAGGAGGAGTCACATACCTCGTGACTTCCAAAGACTTTGCAAGAGGAAAAACAACTGCAAACATCCAAGCCCAACACCAGATGGCGATCTATGCACAGTGTGTAATCTGCAGCTCATATGCCTCGAACATAGAGTTAGGTCTGTGGACGACACAAGACACAAGACCCATAAAGCTAGAAGCATCAAGACATATAGGTAGAAAAGTCACACAATTCCATCGACGAGAAGTCGGAGTATGCGAAAAAACAGCCAAAGATATCGCTACCGGATCCGCTTTGAGGCGCAGAAAATAAGAACATGTCATCAGCACGTCAGGGGAGGGTTTATATGGGCTGCGTCATCATCACAACTGATGGTTGATGTTGCTATAGAGCTACTCGACGCCCTCTACTGACGTGCAGAGGTACTGCTGTGAAACATTTCCACATCCAGTCTAGCGCCTGGGGAGAACTCTAAGCTAAAAAATCTGAGGCTAGATGTCTCTATCAGATGTATATTCAACTAAACTACATGTATCAGCAACATTCTTCCCCGTCAACGACCACTCATGGAACATCCAAAAGGTATAGTTAACCGCAGACTCACCAAACAAGCATTTGCAATGCAATCGGTCTCGCCTTAGGGACCATATAAGTATTTAGCGATGTCCCATATTACTGCAACATAGCCTCACTCATTACTGCTAAATTGCTAATCCTAGTCCCATACTTTTGCAATAAATATAGGATATCCCAATTTCCATCAAGAAAATGCACTTATGTTTGTTTTTGTGTGTGAAACTACCGGCAAAAGGCATGTAAATAACCATCTGCAGGATGACCCCCGAACCAGGAAGCCCCACAGTCCTATCCATAACTCCAAAGTTGCCTACGCAACAATTTCGCCACAGTAGATACTCTTGTGGTTTTAGCAGGGTGCACAGGTTTTTATTCTGTGTAGAATCAGAACTCTAGAAACTAACCTAAAGTAAGCAGCTGGTGTGTGCGATTACACCCCAGCTCAATCTACAATGAAAATTCCAATTGACCAGTCAAATGTATGATACAGTACTGCATGAATTTTTAAACATTCTCTGCAAAACCCAATTGTACTCGAATAAAAGATTCCCACCCAAAACAAGATGTAACAGTACAAACAGGAAGCTTGGTGTACAACTGGGGTAGCCAGCGTGTGGTTTACCCAACCAAGGGATATAACATTCCGAGAAAGCAACGGTAAATGCATTTTAGGAATTGAAAATCCATTTAACATTTGAGGCACTGCCAGTGCGCCTCTCCTGCCAAAACGTATGTACTTTATTTGGAATTTCAGTATTAAAAATCATAAACCAAATGCAAGGTGACTCACTACCTTCAGGAAATTTATGCCAAAACATACACTGAAGCCAGGGGTCGGGGGAGCTGAGGATGTAACCGCGTGATGCTAACTTTAAAAACAAACCCTAATTGAAGATAGGGTCGGATTGCGGCATTCACAATACAAGAACCAAACAAAAAACACCCTCGGAGACTAGGTCAAAAAGACCAAATCGACCCAACCAGCCAGAAGACACTAACTGCAGCCCTTGGAGAGGGTCAGAGCCATTGAACGTGCACACATTGTTCCAGTCCTCACAAGGAAGGAAAACATACAAACCTCCCAAACAAGCTGCTGCTGTTTGACAGTTTTCCTAGAAGCGCTACCACTTTCATGTTACTACTCTTCGGCAGCAGTGCTTTTTTTACTCAACCATTGAAACTGTGTTTCTTAGTGTGTTCTGTGATTGGGTTTTCAGTGGACTTACTGGGGGCTTAGGGCATGCACATTTCCACCATGGGTGTATTTGAAGTGGCCCAAGTTCATAACAGCTCTAAACAAGGATGGACCTGTTGAGCTAATGACAGGGCCCTTCTTGGTACGAGGTGGGTCTCGGAGCTACTAATTCCTGGCTATTTGGGATTGTCACTTCCGGGAAACCGTGGACATCGGATAGTCATGTCCAGGATCCCCAACCTCCGCCTGTCAGGTGTCTGGAGCCTGAGTCAGGCTGGGAGACCAATGTCTGCCGCACCCACTCACCCACGACCTGATTGAAAGGGTTGGATCCAATCAGCGGCATGGTGCCGGCCTCCGATCCCGCTGGTCCAGGCACCGCTGTCTACCTTCAGGCCTCTCTTAGCACCTCTTTGGATTTAGGTTAGAGGAGCAACTAGGAAGCACCGCGGACATCGGAACTGGAGACACACTTGACCGTAAGTCACCGCACCGGCGCAGTTCCTGGGTCAAGCGCCGTCCTTCTGTGACTGATGTTAAGAGAGACATTGAGGCCTTGGATTCTGATTGGCTTAGTGTGACGTACGGCGTTGAGTGGAGAGATGGAAAACAAGCATTTGCAATGCAATAGGACTTACGCAAGACCTATTGCATTGCAAACGGGAGTGCAGGCAGGCGGGAGAAGGCATGAACAACGGGAGAGGGGAGGGAGGGAGAGAAGGCACGGACAGCGGGAGGAGGAAAGAGAAGTCATGGAAAGGAAAAAGTGCTCATGCAACACTCGAAGTAAAGGGGCCAATAGCAACGGAAGGATACAAAGGACAAAATGGCATAATAAGGCGTGACTAACAAGCCTCCTTATCAATCAGAAGACTAAATTTACGAAGGACAAACATAGAAGCCAATGAAAAATATTGGCGGAGAGTGAGGGAAGCTTGTCTCCCCATACTGGACTACTGCATGCCTCGCAGATCGAGCAGCGCATGCGCGCTGCCGCTAAAGCTCGACCTAAAAAGGAGAGAATAGACATCTTGAATGTGTATATACAGCCTGATATAATGGCACGTTCAGCGGTCCAATTTTGGAACTGGAGAGTGTCATTAGTAAGGTCCGCGAGGATAAAGAACCTTGGACGGGTAATGTGCTGATCATGTGAGTCGATCTCAACACCCGCCCACTAGCTAATGTCTTACAGAGCTGGTGTAAAGAACAGGACGAAGGCTGGGGAGTACCGAAACCAATTATCCCAGAAGGAGAGGCAATCTAAGGAAGGGGCTAGTTTTAACTCTATTTGGTTGAGAACAGGCATGCTCATTCTGAATCGGCGCACGCAGCCTGACAGCCGAGAAAACTGCTCCTAATAACAGAGGTGCACAGACAATCTATGAACTTTCATGCTGATTAACATTGAGGAATGGCGCAGAGTGAAAGATTTGAAGATTAGCCCTAGAACCAAAACTGATCATCAGTGGCGGTTCCTCCGCTATGGCGGAGGAGCGTTGCCTCCGCCACCCACAAAAATTGTAAAATAAAACGATAAGAAAATGGGTTTATTATCGTTTTATTTTGCAGGTTCTAAGAGCCGGTAGTCTTGGGAGCGGGGCAATCGCGAGGGCAGTGAGGAGAGGAGTGGTGGGCAGGGCTAATCAGTGTGCATGTCAGTTTGGTCGGCCGTCTCAGGACTGCGAAACAGATATGCGCACTGAGCTGTCTCCAACCCAGCTGTGTTGCTGGGTTGGAGACTGCAAAGCACAGGCTTCCAGTCTCCTTGGGAGCACAAAGTCACAGTGCTAAGGTTAATCCTGATGCTGCTTTCAAGCATGAGAGCAGCGTCAGAATTGGCCGCAGGGGACACTAGGAGCCTGTGTACTGCAGCGAGGACACGGAGGAGAGAAGTGTTGGGCGGCAGGTGTCAGGTGCCTCACAAGACTTACCGCTGCTTGTGAAGCAATTCCGCAGAGACGACAAGAGCACCCGTCCCTGTACCCACCTGACCCTCGTGGACAGTAGGACCCAGCAGGGATGAGATGGACGCAGGGAAGGGCGCCAGAAAGGACGTAGTGGCTTGGTGTGTGGGGAATCTCGGAGCCCTCTGGAAGACAGGAAAGGACCAGATCAATAGAGAACCCCAACTCCTATTCTTAAGCAACCCTTAAAACGCACACAAAGAAAGTATTTCCTTCCGGGGACTCACCAATGCTTCTGTGGACCACGGCACCCAAAATCAGCGCTGCTCCAACGAAGGCTAATCCAGGCGAGGTACTCCAGAACACGGATACCTCAGTGAAACCAAAGGAAAGCGCTCCTGCGCAACGTGCCAAAAGAAAAGTCAAAACCATGAGCAATGGCGCTCCTGCGCAATCTTGCTGAAACAATTAGGCAAGCTAAAACAGTGGCATCCCTGAAAGGCAATGGTTGGTTAAGAACAAGGCTCCAACTCTGTGGAGTTATTCCCCATTGCAGCGCTCCTGCGCTATGGAAATCAAAGTAACCCCACAAGCGCTCCTGCGCTATGGAATCAAAGGAAACCCCCAAGCGCTCCTGCGCGATGAAAACAAAGTAATTCCACAAGCGCTCCTGGCGCTATGGAAAGCAAGGTAATCCCACAAGCGCTCCTGCGCTATGGAATTTAAGCAAGGTAATCCCACAAGTGCTCCTGGCGCTATGGAAAGCAAGGTAATCCCACAAGCGCTCCTGGCGCTATGGAAAGCAAGGTAATCCCACAAGCGCTCCTGCGCTATGGAAAGCAAGGTAATCCCACAAGCGCTCCTGCGCTATGGAATCAAAGACTCAGAAGTCGGGGGAAGGTTCACTACTCGATGTGCGCTCCAGCACGGCGAGAAGGTCAACCGGTTGCGCCTTGGCGTGGAAGACACCAGGGTACCTAGATGCGACTCGGCTCCGGGAACAGCATTCACGTCACTGGGGAATCCAGGAGAATCCGAAGCACAGAGCTGGCGGGAAACGCGAGGTTCAAGCGTTTCCCCCGGAAGTGCTTCTGCGACCTCTCGTTGTTGCAAACGACTAGACCAGGACTCGACCTCCAACCGGAAGTGAGTCTCCCGGCGTTTCTGTGTGTGCGTTGGCGGGGATACGGCAAGTGCCGCGGAACACGACAGCAGGTACGTTTTTTTTTTTTTTTTTTTTTTTGAAACCGTTTATTGCAGTTTATAGAAGTTACAGGTATGGGCCTACAACCACACGGCCGGCCGCTAGAGCATCAAAAGCATATTACATACATACAGCAAAAAACTTTCTCAGCGGTGCACAGTAGGAAGACAGGAGCGATCAATGGTGCAGGCCTCACAGCTCCATGCCCACAGTACGGTTCCATTTTCTTAACGCAAAACAACGTAAACAAACCACAACCGCAAGGCAACCCTCAATCCAAAGTGACAACACGTGCTCCATAAGTGGGGGATCCAAACCAGCAGCAAAATTCTGAAGAGGGGGACGGGAGTAGATCAGGGACTGGGGGACCGCGAGCCCGCGGCCAAGGGAGGGGCGCCATCTAGGGAGACGGAGCCGGCGAGGCCGTCGGTAGCAGCGGCGGCTCACAAATACCCCCGCGGTAGGCGTTCCAGGGGCCCCAGAGTTTCATCCACGCCCCAGGCTTACCCCTCGCCACATACACCACCTTTTCACGAAACATACACCAATCCATATGCTCTTTCCAGGCCGACACCGCAGGGGGCCTCTGGGATCCCCACAATTGGGCAATATCACGCTTGGCTATCATGTATCCCAGAGTCACCCACCGCGCCTGCGGGACCGAGTAGTCATTTGGTTCCCAGACGTTCAGCAAGCATCTCCTCGCTTCAGGCAGCAGCGCGACACGCGTAACCATTCGTAGAACCTCATGCACACCACGCCAGAATCGCTCCACCCTCGGGCACTCCCACAGTATATGCATGAAAGTCGCCAACGCACCACAGCCACGCTTACACATTCCATCACCAGCAAAACCCATACGTAAAAGCCTTGGCCCCGTCACGTAGACCCGGTGAAGGATCTTGAGCTGGACGAAACGAAGGCGAGCCGGGATGGCCACCTCTTTCGGAGAGGCCACCGCGGAGATCCAATCCTCGTCGTCCAGCTCCAGCCCGTCGGCAACCCAAGCCTCGCGGAGACTAGTCAGCAGACACGATCTATCGTTAATCAATTTTTTGTATATGAGGGAGATCGTGCTGTCCGGGACATGGCCATCTAGCACTCTGTCCTCCAGGGGGGAAGACTCCGGAATGGATGCAACATCCGGGAAGACGGAGCCCAGCGCATGGCGGACCTGTAGGTACCGAAAGTACTCACTGCCCTGCAGCTGAAACTCCGCCTGCAGCGTCTCAAAAGTTTTGAATCCCCCCCTCGTCCAGAGATCTCCCACCGTGCTGATTCCGATCGTGTCCCACTTCTCGAAGCCCTTCGACGTCCACAGGGAGCCCAACCTCTCAGATGCATACAGCGGAGACGCTCGGGTCAAACGGTCCTTCCACCCCATAGCTGCATTAGCCGCGTGCCAGACACGCACCATGACACGCGTCGGTCCCGTCAAACGGGAGTCGGGCGCGCCAGAGTATAGCGCTCGATTATAATCGCCACCGGGCAGAAGCGTCCTGTCCATCTCAAATGCCGGGTTCAAGGCGGGCCCGTAAAGGCCATGATTAATTGCAGCTAGTTGGGAGGCCCAGTAATACCGTTTGATGTCCGGGAGGGCGACCCCTCCATCGTACCACGGGAGCGTCAATTTAGCCAGAGCAATACGCGGCCTCCCGTCCCAGAACAGACGCCGCTGGAGGCCCTCCACCTCGCGAAAATAGCGTGCCGGGACCAGGTCCATGGTATTCTGGAGGGCGTAGAGGAAGCGCGGCAGGGACATCATTTTAAATAAGGCCGCTCGGCCGAGCGGCGAGAGCGGCAGACGCCGCCAGCGCACCACGTCCTCCCTCAGACGCTGGAGGGGGGGCAACAAGTTCTGCTCATAGCGGGCCTCCGGGTCAAGAGTGATATATATACCCAGGTACCGGAAACCCTGGGAGGCAATCTGGATCGGACAATCCCGTGGCAAGACCGGGACCTCCCCGGAAAGCACATAGACACAGGATTTCGCCCAGTTGATGACCAGGCCTGAGTTGCGACCGAAGGAGCGCAAAACATCAACCAGGACGATCAGTGACTTGCGCGGGGAGGCGAGATACAGAAGGATATCGTCAGCATAGAGGGACACGCGGTCCTCATGCTCGGGGGTCCAGCGGAGACCACGGATAGAAGGGTGCCACCGCAACCACTCCGCCAGGGGCTCCATGGCCAGGGCGAACAGGAGAGGCGACAGGGGACAACCCTGTCGCGTGCCCCGCCCCAGCGCGAATGGGGCAGATACTCGCCCATTCACCACCACCTGCGCCAACGGGCCCGAGTATAGCAATTTGACCCAGCTGACGAAACCCGGGCCGAACCCAAACTTCGCCAGCATCGCCCAGATATATGGCCATTCGAGCGTATCAAACGCCATGGTGGCGTCCAAGGACGCCAGGATGGCCGGCTCCCGCACAAATGGGACACGCGCGAGCACCCCGTGTAAGCGCCGCAGATTAAGCGCCGTGTTGCGGTGTGGTATAAAGCCCGATTGGTCTTGGTGGACCAAATCGCCCACCACGCCAACCAACCGGTTGGCCAACACCTTGGCGAGGATTTTGGGCTCCGCGTTCAGAAGCGAAATCGGCCTATAGGATGTGACCGGCTCACGGGGCTTCCCCTCCTTATGGATCACCACAATTGTAGCCAGACGCTGGTCCGGCGGGAGGGAGCCCTGCGAGTGGGCCGCAAGGAACATCGCGCGCAGGTGGGGCGCCAACACATCCGGGCGTAGCTTGTATAGCTCAATGGGAATACCATTGGGGCCCATGGCCTTGCCGGATGCAACCGAGCGAATAGCCGAGGCAATTTCGTCCGAGGTGGGCGGGGCATCCAGCGAATCCCTGTCCTCCACCGTAAGGGAGGGCAGTGCGATGTCCCGAAGCAAGGCATGGGAATCTTCCTCCGAGCAGGGAGAAACCGGGGAGTAGACTTCGCGGAAATAATCCGCGAAGCAGGAGACAATGGCTTCCGGCTCAGTGACGCACACACCATCCGCGCTCTCAATCAGAGGCACCACGCGGCTCGCTCTTTCCCTCTTGTCCAACCACGCAATCAATTTGCCAGCCTTGTCACCCACATCATACAATCGCCCCTGCTGCTCTCTACTGAGGCCCCTGGCCGCCTCCGCGACGAGGGCCCGATAGGCCGCCTGCTTTAAGTGCAAAGCATGCAACTTGGCGTCTGTTACCCCGCTCCCCAGGTCACCCTCCAGTTCTGCAATCTCGGCCTCAACCCGGGTCACCTCCTCCCGCTCGCGCCGCCGGGCATTGGAAATAAAGGAGAGGGCCTCCCCTCTAAGAACCACCTTGAAAGCCTCCCACAGGGAGATGGCAGACGGGACCGACCCCACATTCTCATCGAAATAGCGCTGTAAGGATTTGATCAAGTCGGCACGAATGGTGGGGTCGCGCAAATACCATGCATTGATCGGGGCCACCCTGCCATCCCCCCTCGGGAAGACATCGAAATGCAACAACAATGGGGAGTGGTCTGAGATACCCCGTGCCAAATGGCGCACCTCCCCCACCCTCCCTGCCTGGGCCGCCGGGACAAGGATGTAATCAAGCCGCGAGAGGCTACCATGGGCCCCCGAGTGGAAGGTGTACTGTTGCAATACGGGATGCTTTAAGCGCCAGCAATCCACCAGGCCCAGCGTGTCTAAAAGGCCGGGCAGCCACGCCTGTGCCCGGGGGAGGTCCCTAGGGGGATGGCGATCCATAGACCCAGAGGCAACCGCGTTAAAGTCCCCTCCAACCACCAATAGGCCACCCGGAAGGTCCAGAAGGAGGCGCCCCAGGTCCGCAAATGTAGTGGCTTGTAACCCAGGCGGGACGTACACTGATATAAAGATAAACACTCTACCCTCCATTCGCCCCACCAGAACTGTGTAGCGTCCCCTCTCATCATGGCGCACCTCGTCAATCTCCAACGGGAGCGAGTTCTTGACCATAATACCCACCCCCCGCGAGCCCGAAGTGAAGCCGGAGTGGGCCGCCAAACGATATCCCCGCCGATTCATTGCATGAAAGGTGTTACCTATAAGGTGTGTCTCCTGCAGGAAGACAACATCTGGAGAAATACGTTTTAAATACTGCAGGACCACACCACGCTTAATCCTATCCCCCAGGCCGTTAACATTCCATGACAACACAATCAAATCCCTACCCCCCATCATACGTAAAAACAATCGGTCGCCCCCCACCGAGCATCTTAAAAACAACAAAACAGTTGCGGGTTTGCCTTGCGGTGCTAACAAACAACACACCCCCCCCACCCCCCGGTCCCAACAGAACTCCCCCCTCCCTGCACCCCTGCATGAGCCCAGATAGCCCCCCCAAAGTGCAGTGTGCCTGTCGCCCCATAGCTAAGTACTAACTAGTCCCCCCGAGGAGGAGGGAAGCCCCCAGCAGACCCCACCCGACCTCCATGGGAGGGGAACATACGAAAGCAATATATGGTAAAGGAACAATATCCAGAGCAAGGCCTATACAGTCACCCCTCAATTCTGATCCGGCGGGCCCTCCCCGCCAGCCGCGCCCCCCCCACCCCGATCTCCAGGCAAAGTATCTAACCAGTCCCCAGCCACCTCGGGCCGGTCGAAGAAGTGCGTACGGCCATCCACCTCCACCCTCAGCTTAGCCGGAAAGAGCATTGAGTACTTGAGGTTTAGGTCCCTTAGGCGACGTTTAATACCAAGAAAGCTCTGTCGCTGCTTCTGGACCGCCGGAGTAAAGTCTGGGTAGAAGTGTACATCCATGTTATCCAGCCTGACCGGTCCCTGTTGCCTGGAGGTCTGGAGGATGGCGTCTCTGTCCCGGAAATTAAAAATCCGGGCAATAATAGGCCGCGGCGGTGCACCGGTCTTAGGGCGGCCCCCAGGGACCCGGTGGGCACGCTCCACCGCAAAAAGCTTACTCAGCCCCCGGGGCTGGAGATGGGTCAGGATCAGTTCTTCCACAAAGAGATCTGCCACCTCCGCCTCTCGGCCCTCCGGCACACCAATAATGCGAACATTGTTCCTCCGGGCCCGACCCTCGGAATCCTCCAGTCGCCGGTCCATCAGGGCGCACGCCTGGCCAAGCCGGCGCACCTCCTTCTGGAGGGCCACCACGTCCGTAGTGAGGCTCGTTGTGGTGTGGGCCAGGGAGTCAACTCGGTCGTTCGTTTTTTTTTTTTTTTTTTTTTGAAACCGTTTATTGCAGTTTATAGAAGTTACAGGTATGGGCCTACAACCACACGGCCGGCCGCTAGAGCATCAAAAGCATATTACATACATACAGCAAAAAACTTTCTCAGCGGTGCACAGTAGGAAGACAGGAGCGATCAATGGTGCAGGCCTCACAGCTCCATGCCCACAGTACGGTTCCATTTTCTTAACGCAAAACAACGTAAACAAACCACAACCGCAAGGCAACCCTCGATCCAAAGTGACAACACGTGCTCCATAAGTGGGGGATCCAAACCAGCAGCAAAATTCTGAAGAGGGGGACGGGAGTAGATCAGGGACTGGGGGACCGCGCGCCCGCGGCCAAGGGAGGGGCGCCATCTAGGGAGACGGAGCCGGCGAGGCCGCCGGTAGCAGCGGCGGCTCACAAATACCCCCGCGGTAGGCGTTCCAGGGGCCCCAGAGTTTCATCCACGCCCCAGGCTTACCCCTCGCCACATACACCACCTTTTCACGAAACATACACCAATCCATATGCTCTTTCCAAGCCGACACCGCAGGGGGCCTCTGGGATCCCCACAATTGGGCAATATCACGCTTGGCTATCATGTATCCCAGAGTCACCCACCGCGCCTGCGGGACCGAGTAGTCATTTGGTTCCCAGACATTCAGCAAGCATCTCCTCGCTTCAGGCAGCAGCGCGACACGCGTAACCATTCGTAGAACCTCATGCACACCACGCCAGAATCGCTCCACCCTCGGGCACTCCCACAGTATATGCATGAAAGTCGCCAACGCACCACAGCCACGCTTACACATTCCATCACCGGCAAAACCCATACGTAAAAGCCTTGGCCCCGTCACGTAGACCCGGTGAAGGATCTTGAGCTGGACGAAACGAAGGCGAGCCGGGATGGCCACCTCTTTCGGAGAGGCCACCGCGGAGATCCAATCCTCGTCGTCCAGCTCCAGCCCGTCGGCAACCCAAGCCTCGCGGAGACTAGTCAGCAGACACGATCTATCGTTAATCAATTTTTTGTATATGAGGGAGATCGTGCTGTCCGGGACATGGCCATCTAGCACTCTGTCCTCCAGGGGGGAAGACTCCGGAATGGATGCAACATCCGGGAAGACGGAGCCCAGCGCATGGCGGACCTGTAGGTACCGAAAGTACTCACTGCCCTGCAGCTGAAACTCCGCCTGCAGCGTCTCAAAAGTTTTGAATCCCCCCCTCGTCCAGAGATCTCCCACCGTGCTGATTCCGATCGTGTCCCACTTCTCGAAGCCCTTCGACGTCCACAGGGAGCCCAACCTCTCAGATGCATACAGCGGAGACGCTCGGGTCAAACGGTCCTTCCACCCCATAGCTGCATTAGCCGCGTGCCAGACACGCACCATGACACGCGTCGGTCCCGTCAAACGGGAGTCGGGCGCGCCAGAGTAGAGCGCTCGATTATAATCGCCACCGGGCAGGAGCGTCCTGTCCATCTCAAATGCCGGGTTCAAGGCGGGCCCGTAAAGGCCATGATTAATTGCAGCTAGTAGGGAGGCCCAGTAATACCGTTTGATGTCCGGGAGGGCGACCCCTCCATCGTACCACGGGAGCGTCAATTTAGCCAGAGCAATACGCGGCCTCCCGTCCCAGAACAGGCGCCGCTGGAGGCCCTCCACCTCGCGAAAGTAGCGTGCCGGAACCAGGTCCATGGTATTCTGGAGGGCGTAGAGGAAGCGCGGCAGGGACATCATTTTAAATAAGGCCGCTCGGCCGAGCGGCGAGAGCGGCAGACGCCGCCAGCGCACCACGTCCTCCCTCAGACGCTGGAGGGGGGGCAGCAAGTTCCGCTCATAGCGGGCCTCCGGGTCAAGAGTGATATATATACCCAGGTACCGGAAACCCTGGGAGGCAATCTGGATCGGACAGTCCCGTGGCAAGACCGGGGCCTCCCCGGAGAGCACATAGACACAGGATTTCGCCCAGTTGATGACCAGGCCTGAGTTGCGACCGAAGGAGCGCAAAACATCAACCAGGACGATCAGTGACTTGCGCGGGGAGGCGAGATACAAAAGGATATCGTCAGCATAGAGGGACACGCGGTCCTCATGCTCGGGGGTCCAGCGGAGACCACGGATAGAAGGGTGCCACCGCAACCACTCCGCCAGGGGCTCCATGGCCAGGGCGAACAGGAGAGGCGACAGGGGACAACCCTGTCGCGTGCCCCGCCCCAGCGCGAATGGGGCAGATACTCGCCCATTCACCACCACCTGCGCCAACGGGCCCGAATATAGCAATTTGACCCAGCTGACGAAACCCGGGCCGAACCCAAACTTCGCCAGCATCGCCCAAATATATGGCCATTCGAGCGTATCAAACGCCATGGTGGCGTCCAAGGACGCCAAGATGGCCGGCTCCCGCACAAATGGGACACGCGCGAGCACCCCGTGTAAGCGCCGCAGATTAAGCGCCGTGTTGCGGTGTGGTATAAAGCCCGATTGGTCTTGGTGGACCAAATCGCCCACCACGCCAACCAACCGGTTGGCCAACACCTTGGCGAGGATTTTGGGCTCCGCGTTCAGAAGCGAAATCGGCCTATAGGATGTGACCCGCTCACGGGGCTTCCCCTCCTTATGGATCACCACAATTGTAGCCAGACGCTGGTCCGGCGGGAGGGAGCCCTGCGAGTGGGCCGCAAGGAACATCGCGCGCAGGTGGGGCGCCAACACATCCGGGCGTAGCTTGTATAGCTCAATGGGAATACCATTGGGGCCCATGGCCTTGCCGGATGCAACCGAGCGAATAGCCGAGGCAATTTCGTCCGAGGTGGGCGGGGCATCCAGCGAATCCCTGTCCTCCACCGTAAGGGAGGGCAGTGCGATGTCCCGAAGCAAGGCATGGGAATCTTCCTCCGAGCAGGGAGAAACCGGGGAGTAGACTTCGCGGAAATAATCCGCGAAGCAGGAGACAATGGCTTCCGGCTCAGTGACGCACACACCATCCACGCTCTCAATCAAAGGCACCACGCGGCTCGCTCTTTCCCTCTTGTCCAACCACGCAATCAATTTGCCAGCCTTGTCACCCACATCATACAATCGCCCCTGCTGCTCTCTACTGAGGCCCCTGGCCGCCTCCGTGACGAGGGCCCGATAGGCCGCCTGCTTTAAGTGCAAAACATGCAACTTGGCGTCTGTTACCCCGCTCCCCAGGTCACCCTCCAGTTCTGCAATCTCGGCCTCAACCCGGGTCACCTCCTCCCGCTCGCGCCGCCGGGCATTTCGGTCGTTCGTTTTTGACAAGTCTGCCCTCACAAGGCCCACATCCACCAGGACCGAGTCAATTTTTTGCGCCAAGGTATCGAAACGCTGGTCCACTGAGGCCTTCATCTCTGCGATGGCGCCCATGACGTCCCGGAGGGTCAGATCCACCGGTTGGGCAGGCGCCTCCGTCGGGCCCACCAGGGATGACCGCGATGTCTCCGGAGAACCCTTCTGGAGCGTGTAGCGATCAATACTATTGGCCTGGTGCGCCGTGCCACGGCGGGTTGTCTTCATCTTCGCCCGGTCGCCATCTTGTTTGGTGGACATGCTGGCCCTTCCACCGTCGTGCCAAGATCTCCGAACGGGCCGCCACACCAAATCACGGGCGTCAGGGGGGGGGGCGGGGGCGACCACCGGGCCGCGGGTCAACCCACCGCCGGCGGGTCAGCCGGGCACCTGGACGAGGCAACACCACCGCACCCCGCTCCGCAGCCCGACCCCGCCTGAGGCAAGGAGGGCGCAAAAGCGAAAGTGAAAGTGCGGGGTACGCGAGTCGCCCAGCCCCGCTCGCCGCTGTTATTCACTTCGTCCCCGGATCGCCCCACTACTCCAATCCGGGGGGCCGGCGAGGAGAAGGCCGCAACCTTCAATCGATGCTCCCACCGGTGTTCGGGGTCCGATTCGAGCCCAAAAAACGGGTGGCGCCTCAGCTCGGGTTCACCGACACAGTCCCCTCAACAAGGACAGGATATTGCCAGGATTAATTCAGGAGGTCGCGGAGGTCCTCGGGAGCCTCGCACCTACGCGGCCATCTTGGTTGCGCGCTAGGCTCCTCTCGGTAAGTTATTTTTTAAAGGTTCTATCTGTTGTCTGTCCCTCATCAACCCCCACTCTGCCCGCAGTTCAGCCACTACTGCTGTTAATGTCCCCCTATTTACAGATATATTAATCAAGGGCATAAAGGTTGCATCTATACATACTAAAAACTAATGGCTATGGAAGAAACTAGAAAAAGCTAAATCCTCCACTGTGATGGAAACGTTTAGAAAAACAGTTTTTCTTAGAAAACTTTCACCCACCAGGGTTGCCCCTTGGTGGCATGCTTCAACCGTGGGGTTCATCCCGATCAGCTGTGGATCGAGACGTGCTACAACCAAGCGAACACGCGGGAGCACTTAGAAATAATGTCAATGATAAAGACAGTGATTGTTGAGGGAAGTGGGAAGTTAGTGCTAACAGGTTAAAAGTACCTGACTAGTAGGACCCTTATTTTATTCCTTCCTCTAACCAGTATGTTTAAAGTCAGGGGGTTGAAGAGCTAAACTTATGGTAGACTACCTCTGCAAACACAACCCCCTGATTCTAACCATACTGACTAACTTACCACTCCCCTAAACAATCACTGTCTTTATCATAGACATTATTTCTAAGTGCTCCTGCGTATTTGCTTGGTTGTAGCATGCCTCGATCCGCAGCAGATCGGGATGAACCCCCAATGATGAAGCATGCCCTGGTGGGTGAGGGTTTTCTAAGAAAAACTATGTGTTTCTAAATGTTTCTATTGCGGTGGAGTATTTTGCTTTTTCTAAAAGCTCTCCCCCCTGCTGGGTTACTCAATTTGTTGAGTCCATAGTAAAGAGGAGAGTGAACCCAGTTTTTCTTCTTCCTCCCCCCATTTTTGATAAGTATGGAAGAAACTACTAATGTAAGGTCAGTAAGGTGGTCTGGACCAATATAGGAGAATGTACAGCCTACTCTCATGAACGTCATAACATCTGATTTTAGCTAGAGAGCATGTTATGAGCTGGGTCTGTAATAATAAAACCTTGAAGCTTACAATGCACTGATCAAGAAAATTGCATCCTTCTGGATCAAACCTATTTATCCCAGAGGGAAAACAGTGGAGAACAACCCTCTGGACTGGCACAATGTAAAATGCTTCTCTTAAAAGAAGGATTATGTTACTAACCCAGTAAACATCTGTTCTTGGCATGTAGGGCTGTAGATTCACATGCTTTGCATACTCCTGCCATCTCGTGTTGGGTCCGGATGTTTGCAAGTTGTTTTCTTTTGAAGAAGTATTCCAGTCACGGGGTACTGTGACTCCTCCTTTCGGTGATAGTGCGCATGGGCATCGACTATATTGTTAGATTGTTTTCCCGTAAGAGGGTGAAAATGGAGTGAGTGAATGAGTATAGTACAGAGATGTCCATGCGTACGTAATGTAGATAATGAGAACTGCAACAATTACAGGTGCCTGGGGAGGTGGGAGGGGGCATGTGAATCTACAGCTCTACATGCCAAGAACAGATGCTTACTGGGTAAGTAATATAATCCATATGAGGCATTTGTGCTGTAGATACACATGCTTTGCATAGACTATAAAGCAGTATTCTCCCAAAGCGGTGGCTAACCAGCAGATGTTGCAGTTGTCTGAAAAAGTGTCTTTAGCACTGCTTGGCCTACATTAGCTTGTTGATGTGCTAACACATACACACAATAGTCTTTGATAAATGTGTGTGGTGTGGATCATGTTGCTGCCTTACAGATGTCAGCTATAGGAAAGTTACCTAAAAAGGCAATAGTTGCTTCTGTTTTGCAAATGGAATGTGCTCCAGGAGGTATAGATGAACAAGTTACTTACCTTCAGTAACGATGTATCTGTAAGAGAGATATATTAGTTATAGATTCCTTACTTTAGAATTACCCCCAGGCGTCATACTGGATCTGGAGAATTTTTCTTCAACGGTACCCCTGTGCATCGGGAGGTGGTGTCGGTCAAATTCGCGTCTGTCATCGGCGTTGTGGTCACCGGGATGATGTCGCGGTGCCTATTTAGACGCCGCCCCTGCGTGCTGATATCAGTTCTGATACGACTTTCCATGCCAGAAGAGCAGAGCCATGAAAGACAATGACCACTGGGGCCCCACACTAGGGCCCTGCAAGGGAGTCCCTATCCCTAGAAGTCAGTTCACAGAGCGGGAAGGATGGGTGGGGCGGTAAGGAATCTATAACTAATATATGTCTATTACAGATACATCGTCAAAGAAGGTAAGTACCTTGTTCATCTTAAAGAGACTATTAGTTATAGCTTCCTTAAATTAGAATAGACACCCCAGCAATACCAATCATGGAGGAGGGACTGCGAACCAAGTTCACACCAGAAAGACCTGGAGGACAGAACGAGCAAAATGGCCGTCCCTTCAGACTTGACTATCAAGGCAGTAATGTCTGATAAACGTGTGCATAGAAGCCCACATGGCCGTATGGCAGATGTCAGTGAGTGGGACTCCACATGACAAAGCAGTGGTTGCTGCCATAGCTCTAGTAGAATGAGCTCACAGCTCCACCGGAGGTTCCTTTTTAGCTAAAGCGTAACAAATCTTTATACAAAGGACAACCCATCGAGAGATGGTACGCTTTTGCACAGCCTGACCTTTCTTGGCACCCACATAGCCAACAAAGAGTATATCGTCCACCCGGAAATCTTTCATGTGGTCAAGGTAGAAAGACAGCGCACGTTCAGGGTCCAGACAGTGGAGTCTCTCCTCCTCCTTGGCAGGGTGCGGAGGCGGTAAAAAAGTGGGCAGAGGAACAGTCTGTCCGATGTGAAAAGGAGTGACAACTTTAGGTAGGAAATAGGGCCTCGTTTGAAGCACCACTTTGTCCGGATGGACCGAGAACAAAGGGGGCTTAGAAGAAAGAGCCTGAAGCTCAGTCACTCTGCGAGCAGAGGTGATGGCAACAAGAAAGGCAGTCTTTAGAGTGAGAAGACTAAGAGGACGGTTGTGAAGAGGCTCGAAGGGAGTGCACATAAGGTAAATCAAAACAAGGGTCAAGTACTACTAAGACATTGTGAAAGGAGATGGAGGAAAGAAATGAATAATGCCTCTAAAGAACCGACTGGTAGCCAAAGAAAAGCAAAAATGGTGCCAGGTAGCCTTTAAGAGTGCCCAGAGCAGAGCCATGCTGGGCCAAAGAGAGAAGGAACAAAAGGACCTCAGAAAGTGGGGCAGAAAGGGGATCCACAACCTTTACTGTGCACCATGCCATAAACTTGTTCCATCACCAGGCGTATACCGCTTAGTGGAGGGATGCTTGGTTGCCAAGATGACATTACAGACTTCAGGAGGAAGGTAAGAAGCAGTCAGCTGTTGCCGCTCAATCTCCACACAAGGAAGTGGAGGCTGGACAGGTTTGGGTGGAGGACCGTCCACTGCTGCTGCGACAGAAGCTCCTCCCGAAGAGGCAGTCTGATCAGATGATCGGTAGCCATGCTCAGGAGCTTGGGGTACCAGACTCTTTGTGCCCAGTCCGGTGCCACAAGAATGACTTGAACTTGGTCGCGCTTGATCTTCTTCAGCACTCTGGGCAGAAGAGGTAGAGGCGGAAAGGCGTACAGGAGGCCGCAGCTTCACTCATTGCGAAAAGCGCCACCAAGCGAATGCCGCCTTGGAAACTCCAATGTGCAGAACTGCTGACATTGCACGTTCTCTTCGGTGGAGAGCAGATCTAACCAAGGCTCACCCCACTACTGAAAGAGGCCTTGCACCATCTCTGAGTGAAGACGCCCATCATGATTCACCAGACACCGGTGGCTGAGTTTGTCTGCCCTGGTGTTCAGAGAACCTGCCAGGTGTTGAACCACCAGGGTCTTGTCCTGATGTTCCAGTCATGTCCAAAGGCAAAGAGCCTCTTCACAACGGCTCCATGACCCCACCATGCTCTGTTTGTTGCAGTACCACATGGCGGTGGTGATGTCCATGAACACCTGCACTGTTTCCCTTTGAGAGAGGGTAGGAATCCCTTCAGTGCCAAGCGAATCGCCCAGAGCTCCAACAGGTTGATACTGAGCCCGGACTCTGCCGGAAACCAGACTCCTCTGATCTCCGCCTCTCCCAGGTGGCCACTCCATCCCAGGAGTGATGCATTGGTCACCACATGAGGTCTGGTTGGGGAAGGGAGAGGGATCTGCCTCTGACCCAATCCTGGTTCGTTAACCACCACTGAAGTTGTTGCACAGTTCCCTCCGAGATCTGGACGTAGTCGGAAAGATTCCCCCGATGCTGCGCCCACTAGAACTTCAGGTCCAACTGCAGAGCCCCCATATGCCATCTGGCATGAGCCACCTGCAGGATGCAGGAGGCAATGAGGCCCAGCAGCCTCAGGGTCATTTTCACCAAAATCCGGGATACAGGTTGAAACATCGGTATCATAGCCCAAATATCTTGGACTCGCTGCTCAGGAGGATAGGCCCGAAACTGCACTGTGTCCAGAAAAGCTCAGATGAAAGGGAGCAACCGAGAGGGAGTCAGGTGTAACTTCAGCACATTGATAGTGAACCCCAGCGAATGCAGGAGGTGCACCGTAATCTGGCCAGTCATTGAGATAGGGGAAGACTAGAACCCCATATCTGTGCAGATGAGCTGCAACCACCGCCATCACCTTCATGAACACCCGAAGGGCACCAGTAAGGCTGAAGGGAAGCACGGTGAACTGAAAATGCTTGTGGCCTACCGTGAACCGTAGGTAACATCTTTGGGCCGGCAGGACAGGGATGGGGAAACAGGTGTCCTGCAAGTCAAACGCCACCATCCAGTCTCCAGGATTGAGGGCAGATAGGACCTGAGCCAAGGTTTGCATTTTGAACATCTCCTTAATGTGGAAGTGGTTGAGGGCTCTGAGGTCTAGGATAGGACACAGGCCTTTGTCCTTCTTGGGCACCAGAAAGTGGCGGGAATAGCAATCACGATCTACTTCTGGCGCAGAGACCCTCACGATAGTTCCCTTTGCCAAGGGAGCTGTGACTTTCTGGTGGAGTAGCGCCACATCATCCTCCGACATGCAATCGAAAGATGGTGGCATAGAGGGAGGGGTAGTCTTGAAGGGGAGGGAGTGGCCCATTCGGACTATCTGCAAAACCCACCTGTCATACATGAAGGACTGCCAGTGGGGGAGTTGATGGCGAATCCTGCCACTGACAGGTCGCTGATTGGCCTGAAAGGTCAGACTAGGAGGGTTTGGAAGCTGCTACGGTGGGGGAAAGGGTGGCCTGGTCAGCCCGCTGGTTCCCAGGCCCGGGTCACTGGGTTCCACGGCCACGCAGGGGCTGGGCAGCTTGCGTGGACCAATGGCTGGACTGGGTCGGAAATGGTGGGGTGCCCCTTCTGTAGCCACGAAAGGCAGACTGTGATGGACGGGAGGATGCAGCGAGGCCCAAGGATCTGGCCGTAGCGCGAGAAGCCCTAAAGTGCTCCAGCGCTGCATCTGCCTTGTCACCAAAAAGGTGCCAGCCATCGAAGGGCATGTCCAGCAAAGTAGACTGAACATCCCCCGAAAAACCAGACTTCCTTAACCAGGCGTAGCGCCGAAGGGCTACCAACCTGGCAATCGTTCTGCCCAGTGAGCCGGAGGTATCCAGTCGACAGCGAATTGTGAATTTAGCTGCGTCTCTCTCATCTGCCATGGCTTGGGAGAGATGGCTCGGGCCTCCTCCGGGCACTGAGGAGGCACCTATGCCACCGAATCCCAGATGGTATGGGAGTATTGGCCCAAGAGGCACGCAGTAGTCACAGACCGCAGTGCCAAGCTGGAGGAAGAGCACGTGCGCTTCCAAACATGATCCAGCTTCTTTGATTCACTATCCGGGGGTGCAGAAGGGAATGCATCATTGGAAGAAGAGGCTTGGACCACCAAGCTCTTGGGGGAAGGGTGTTGAGTGTGGAAAATGGGGTCGCCCGGAGCCGGGTGGTGATGGCCGGCAATAGTCCGTTTGACAGGAGCCCCTGTGCTGGGCTTGGACCAACTGCTTCATTAAAGGGCAAGGGCCGTTCAGAGGAAGTTACCGCCGGCTGAAGCACCTCCGTCAGGAGATTAGTCCTGACTGCCACTGTAGGGAGCTTCAGGTCCAAGGCCTCGGTTGCCCTACGCACCACCACTCATAGGACGCGCCCTCCTCTGTAGCAACGGGGAGAAATCATGCTAAGGTCTGGGTAGGTATCCAGACCACTGGCATCACCCAATTCCTCTCCCCAGCCCGGTTCTTCCTGCTGGTCTGTCAAGGGGTCCAGCGACCCCTCCCAGTCCTCATTACCGTGATAGGGAACACCTGGGATGAACAAGGGAACAAAAGTACCCTCTTGCGTCAGATTCGACGTCGGTCCGGCTCCGGGTCAATCTCGGGGATGAGGATGGGGACGGCATGGGCCGGGGGTGTAGTTGCTGGGATCGGTGCAAGGGAAGGTCGAGTAAGGTCAACCGGCGTCGATCAGGATCCAGGTCTGGATCCATAGGAGCCCTCTGGCGCCGGGGCCGAAGCCACCATCATCTAAAGCCCAGGGCCCCCAACCGACTCCGTAGGGCCTGAAGGAGCACCAGTGGAGTTGGGCTGCCCAAACACAGGATGGAGGGCTTTGTGGTATGCACGAAGCTGAGCAGGGGTCATCCTGGCTCCCGGAAATGGGGGAAAGGCGGGGAGTCATCCCTGAGTCAGGCGCCGGAGATGGAGCCTTAGAGCGACGACACTCTGGGTCCCGCGTTGTGCCAGCTGACCGACGGGGGGAAAGCGAAGAGCTACGGTGCTTCTTCGCCTGCTTCTTGTGCTTCAACTTAGCCGAAGAGTGCGATTACTTGGACGAGGTGTGGTGGGTCTGCGACCGGTCTGATGACCTTCCCCTCGAGCGAGACCGGGAGTGACACGGAGCCGACTGCCGGGCCTCCAAAAGCTTTCGAGACCGCTTCCGCAAAGACTTCGGATTAATGGCTCGACAGTCGGAGCACGACTTCAGGTCATGGTCGTGCTCCAGGCACCAGAGGCACATGAGGTGCGGATCCGTCACAGACATCAGCTTGTGACAGGAGTCACAAGGCTTGAATTCGGTCCAACATTGGGACATCCTTCGCGCACCAGGAGTTGAAGACTCGAAAAAGCTTGCAGGGGCGGCGTCTAAGTGGGCTGCCCGACGTCATCCCGGCGACCACGACACAGAGTCGACCGACCCCACCTACTGACGCGCAGGGGTACTGCTGATGAAAAATTCTACGGATACCGTTTGACGTCTGGGAGTAATTGTAAGGTAAGGAATCTATAACTAATAGTCTCTTTCAGATAAAATTATTTTAGCTTTAGCATAGAAAGTCTGAATGCAGTTAATAATCCATCTCAAAATACCAGATTTAGAGATGGGAGTCCCCATGTGAGGTGGAGCAAATGCAAGAAACAGTTGCTTTGTTTTATGAAAATCCGTTGTCCTTTCAATATAATACAATATCGCTCTTCTGACATTAAGTGTGTGAAGAGCTCTGTCTGCTACAGAATCTGGTTGAGGAAAGGACACCGGTAACTCAACTGATCGGTTGATGCAAAGCAGAAATATCTTTAGGAAGGAATTTTGGAGTGGTGCGAAGAACTGCCCTATCTTTATGGGTTCTTCTAAGCAGGTTAATACCTGTAGCTCACCAACTCTCCTTAATGATGTGATAGCAATGAAGAAGACAACCTTCCATGAAAGGAACTGTAAAGGACAATTGTGTAATGGTTCAAACGGAGAACGCATTAGTCTTGTAAGCACACTGTTGACATTCCAAACTGGTGCGGGAGGTGTTCTAGGTGGAATTACTCTTTTGAAGCCGTCCATAAAGGCTATAGTTACTGGAACTTTGAACAAAGTTAAATGCTGTCTGTTTTGCAAATATGCGGCTACTGCTGCAAGGTGCCATCAAGTAGATGTGTAGGCTAGACCAGCTTGCTGTAGATGCAAAAGATGTGATATAATGTTTTGTACAGAAGCATCTAGAGGATTCATTTTGTTGTTGTTACAATAGACAACAAATCTCTTCCATTTGGCTGCATAACAGCTCTGGTGTTAGGCTTTCTTGCTTCTTTGAGAATAGTCATACTATTTGGTGGTACGTTTAGGTATCCAAACTCTTATGACTATAGGATCCAAATTGTTAAGTGGAGCGCCTTGGGGTTTGGCTACCTGACTTCTCCATGGTTGTGAGTGAGAAGGCTGGAAATGAGACCCAACTTTTGATGTGGAACCACTAATAGTGCCAATAGTGTGGTGAACCCCGGTTGACGAGCCCATGTGGGGGCTACCAAAATTAGTGTGAGCAATGTTTGCTTGAGCTTTTGAACCAGAAACAGGAGTGCGTGAGGCGGCAAAGCATAGGCAAATATCCTAGACCAATTCATCCATATGGCATTGCTTTGGATAGATGGTGTGGGAACCTGGAGGTGATCTATTTTTGGGAATCCGCTTTTTTTAAAGACTGGAAGGAGAATATGGGGATGAAGTTCCCACTTAAGCAAGAGGAGGTAGGCAAATTGATTGTTCACTCCTGGGAGGTGTTCTGCCAGAAGATGAACTTTGTGATGGATTGCCGAAAGCCAAATGGTCTGACAGAGTTGTGACAGTTGTAGAGAGTGCCACCCCTGTTTTTGTACATAGTACATGGCTGTCGTGTTGTCTGTGTGGACTAGGACAGCTTTGGCTGTGAGGTAAGAATAAAAGGGTTTCAACGCTAGAAATACTGCTAGAAGTTCTAGATGGTTGATGTGAAGACGTTTGTGCTTGTCGTCCCAGAGCCCTTTAATTGTGTAGTTGTGGAGATGGGCACCCCAACCTGTAAGAGATGCGTCTGTTGTTAGCACCATCTGTTGAACAGGGTTGATGATGTGCCAGCCTTTTGATACGTTTTGTGTGTTCCACCACTGCAGAGAGCGATGGGTGCGTCCGTCTACCAACACTAGATCTGTCAATTGACCCTGTGACTGATTTCACCGACGTGCTAAGCATTCTTGTAAGGGACGATGTGTTGTCTTGCATGAGGCACTATTGCGATGCATGATGCCATCATTCCTATCTGTTTCATGAAAGTCTTGGCTGGTACGTATTGGTTGACCTGAAACTGTAATAACAGAGTTTAAATATTTTGAATCCTGGCTGTATTGGTAGAGGCTAGAGGTGTGCAAGTATTGAGAGTAGCTGCCAGATAGGACTACATTTGTGAAGGCTGAAGATGAGACTTTTGATTATTGACCGTTAAAGCCAATTGGTGGTGTAGGTCTAACTTAGTCTGAGTGTTTTGCTAGCACTTTTTGTGTGTGCTAGCTTTAACAAGCCAATCGTCTAGATATGGGAAGACATGAATCTGTTGTCTACTGAGATGAGCTGTGGCTACTGCTATGCATTTTGTGAACACTCTGGGTGCAGTAGTTACTCCAAATGGGAGTAATTTGAATTCAGAAGTGTTTTCCTTCTAACAAAAATCTGAGATATTTGTGATGAGCTGGGTGAATTCGAATGTGAAAGTATGCGTCTTTTAACCCCTTCGATGCTCATGATGGAATGGTTCCGTCATGAGCATCGGTGCCCCAAATTTTAATTAGGGTGGGGGCTGCCCAAAACAGGCATGCCAATGCCCCCACCCTAATTCAAATTTGCCCCAAAAAACTCCCTGGCGTGAATTTTTCTCAAATTTCTGTGTGGGAAAGTTCTGGAATCTACGTGGCTCCACAAATTTCCTACCACCCAGCTCTCCTGATAAAAATGATTCCTCACTCGTGTAACTCCCCTTGCAAAACCAGATTGGTTTGTGATTGGTAATTTTGATGTCACCTCAATAGGTTTTGGGCCCTTGCCTGTCACGGGTCCTTGACTCACCCATGCAAGTGAGGTACAATTTTTCTCTGAAGACTTTGGGAAACGCGGGGTGGGTGGGAATTTGTGGATCCACGCAGATTCCAGAACTTTCCACTACAGAAATGTGTGGAAAATTTGATTTTTTGGACAATTTTTTAGGTTTGCAAGGGATTCTGGGTAACATAACCTGGTGAGAGGCAGTCAAGTCACCCCATCCTGGATTCCGCTGGGTGGCTAGTTTTCAAAAATGTATAGGTTTGCTAGATTTCCCTTGGTGCTGGCAGAGCTAGGGTTCAAAAACTACAGCTAGGCACTTTGCCAAAAAAGGGTCATTTTTCACTGTGAAATTGTGGTGTGTCCACGTTGCATTTTGCGCCGTTTCCTGTTGCGGGCACAAGGCCTACCCACACAAGTGCCGTACCGTTTTTCTCTAAAGACTTTGGGGAACGCGGGGTGGGTGGAAAGTTGTGGATCCACGCAGATTCCAGAACTTTCCGCCACAGAAATGTGAGGAAAATGTGGTTTATTTGACAATTATTTTTAGGTTTGCAAGGGATTCTGGGTAACAGAACGTGGTGAGAGGAAGTAAAGTTACCCCATCCTGGATTCTCCTGGGTGTCTAGTTTTCAAAAATGGATAGGTTTGCTAGGTTTCTCTAAGTGCCGGCCGAGCTAGGGTTAAAAAACTATGCGTGCTGTAGAATGCAGCACGCATTGAAAGAGGAAAAAATGAGGAGAAATTAAAACATTTCTCCTCGTTGTGTCTCGCTACGCCACCTCTAGGGTGGCGTAGCATTCTGAATATGCTACTTACCAGTATGCATCTGTTCTTGGCATGTAGAGCTGCTGATATTCATATCTGTGCATAGATCGCCGCCTAGTGTTGGGTCCGGATGTTTGCACGTTGTTGTCCTGGAAGAGTCTTCGAAGTATCCTGAGATAGGTGACTCCTCCCCTGGACCACAGTGCGCATGGGCATCCTCTCCATCCTCAGATTGTTTTTCGCCATTGTGGCAGTGATGGACTAGATACAGAAAGTGATGACCATGCTATACAGTAATTCTGAGAGCTGCAGCTGCTACAGGTGCCGGGGAGGAGGGTGGGCGATATGAATGTCAGCAGCCCTACATGCCAAGAACAGATGCATACTGGTAAGTAGCATATTCAGTTCGAGGCATGTGGGCTGCTGAATTCATATCTGTGCATAGAATACATAGCAGTACCTAATATTAGCGGCGGCCACCAGTGTCAGCTGCAGCGGTCTGAAAAAGAGTTTTGAGAACAGCCTGTCCTACAGCTGCCTGCTGTTTTGAGTGTACATCTACACAGTAGTGTTTGGTAAATGTATGTATAGTGGACCATGTGGCTGCTCTACATATTTCCTGTAAAGGAATGTTTCCCAGGAAAGCCATGGACGCCCCCAACTTACGTGTTGAATGGGCTCGTGGGGGAATCGTTAATGTGCGTTTAGCCTTTTGATAGCAAATTTGAATACATTTAACGATCCATCTGGCTATACCTGCTTTGGAAATGGCGTTGCCCTTGTGTTGTGGAGAAAAGGCAACGAAAAGTTGTTTTGTCTTCCTAAAGACTTTAGTTCTGTCTATATAGTACATGAGGGCTCTTTTTACATCTAGTGTATGGAGCATTCTCTCTGCTACATTTTGTGGATTTTGAAAGAAAACAGGCAGTTCTATAGTTTGATTCATGTGGAACTGCGATATTACTGTAGGCATGAATTTGGGGTTGGTACAAAGTACGACCCTGTTTGCGTGAACCTGTATGAATGGCTCTTGAATGGTTAGTGCCTGGAGTTCACTAACTCTTCTTAACAAAGTGATTGCTACTAGGAAAGCTACTTTCCAGGTGAGGAATTGAATCTCACATGAGTGGAGAGGTTCGAAGGGTGGACCCATCAGCCGGGTGAGGACCAAGTTGAGGTTCCACACCGGTGCTGGTGGGTGTCTTGGGGGAATTACTCGTTTAAGTCCCTCCAAGAAAGCTTTGATGGCAGGCACTCTTAACAAAGAGAGGTGCTGCCTGTTCTGGACATAGGCTGCTATTGCGGTCAAATGGACACGTATTGAGGTGTATGCCAGATTGCATCGGTAAAGGTGTAAGAGGTAACAGATAATATTTTAAATGGATGCGTCTAGCGGGTTA
Organism: Triturus cristatus; assembly: GCF_964204655.1. Taxonomy (NCBI): domain Eukaryota; kingdom Metazoa; phylum Chordata; class Amphibia; order Caudata; family Salamandridae; genus Triturus; species Triturus cristatus. The sequence continues at coordinate 1,777,151,006 of NC_140590.1, read as the reverse complement.
ATGTCATTGTTGTTGCAGTAGATGACAAACCTCTTCTGTTGGACTTGGCCCTTTTTGCAGGGTCACCCCTAAACTTTTTGCCTTCCTCCGGTATTTTTTCTGACCTGGTGTTGGCTGTTTTATGACTCTGGGCACCTTACCACTGCTGACCAGTGCTAAGGTGCATATGCTCTCCCTATGGTAAAATGTATACATTGATTGGTGTCCATGTTTGGCTTATTTGGTTTACTATCAGCCCCTAGTAAAGTGCACCAGGAGTGCCAGGGCTTGTAAATACAAATGCTGCTGGTGGGCTTGCAGCACTGGTTGTGCCACCCACAGAAGCGGCCTAGTAAAATATGTCTAAGGTCTGCCACTGCAGACCCTGCGTGCAGTCTGGTACTGTCGCGCTGACTGCGCAAGTGCCCCCACTTGCCAGTCCCCAAACCTTCCCTTACCTACATATTAGCCACCCCTCTGGTAGGTCCACGGGCAGGGTGCATTGTAGGTGTAAGGTAGGACAAGCCCGGAGTGTGTGGCATGTCCTAATAGTGAATTACAGCCATTTTCGCATTTTCGTTTTTCACTATTGAAGGCTACCTGCTCTCCATAGGCCAGAATGGGCTGCTGGAGTCACTACACGCTGTGACCCCAGTGGACTCAGAGAGCATGGTAGAATGTCAAGTTTAGTATGCCTGAACTCAGAATAATAAAATACTTCTTGTAGTCAAGTTTATTTTAATATCCTGGGTTTGTAAATACTACTTTTAGAAAGTTAGTATTTACTGACCTGGCCATTTCAGTCCGCCTCTGCTGTGTGTGTGTGTTCTGCCTAGCAACAGTAAGGAGCAGGGTTGGGGAATCCCCAGAGACAGGTTGGCTGCCAGGTGGTGGGTAGAGAGGTGACACCAGGATGGGTGGGAGGAGTACACCTTGACTCTTGAATAGACCTGTGCTCTGCCACCACAAAGCCGGCGCCGCCCCCTGCGGAGCGGCTGATGTCTCTGCCCTGCTGCTGAAAGGAAAGAGCAGAGTCACCATAACAAAGTGCTCCAGAACTGGACTGAGCCAGGCCCAGGCCCCCTGGCGCTAAAGAACAAAAGAATCATGGTATAAAAGTAGGAGCCTGGCTCCTAAGAAATCAGAATCCTGTTTTACCACAAAGAACCTCTGCCCGACTAGAAGGAGAAGAAGACGCCGGAGGAGCTGGCCTGCTGCTTGCCTTGCTGAGAAAGGAGAGGAAGAGACTACTGAAAAGACTTTGCTACTTTGTGCTTTAAACATTCTCCAAGGGCTTGATCTGAGCTTGCCCCCTGAACTGAACCCCAGGACCAGTGGGTTCTCTGTGCTTTTGCTCGTCCTCCGATTCGAGCCGTGTGTGCATCCCGCTGGAAAGAGACTGCGCCCCTCATCGCTCCTCCTAGGGCCGTGACACTCAGGAGCTTGCCTGCCTCAACCCCGTGAGAGCCTCGCTCCGTCCGGAGCCGCTCTCTGTCCCCGGGCTAGGTTGCCTGCACCCCTGTCACTGCCTGTCACTGGAGCGCGCTGAACGCGCTATCACCCCTCCGGCCGGAAACCGTCCGACGACTGTGATCTACGCCGGGTCATCCAGCTGCACTGACCGTGCCCTGTGACCCCGCTTCGCTATCCCCGGACATCTCAGGCCGCGCCGCCCCCGCTGTGGAGACCCCCCTGCACCGCCGTGCTGAGGGTCGCTGGCCGCGCCTGCCTACCTGCCCACACCCGCTGATCGAGGACCCAAGACCACTTCTCAAGCTGAGAGTCGCACCGACCTGTGCCGACTCTCCACATCACGGAAGAGGTTCCAGTATCGGGCTCGGGGCCCGCAACGCCTTATTTCCCCGTTCACAGGAGTCGATCTCTGTAAGTACTGGAACCACAAGTGACATTTGCAAGAGACTGCAAAGTATCTATTTGAAGCTACGAACAAAGAACATTTGCCTGCTTTACAACCTGGTGGCATAGCGAAAACGTTATTGGTCTTGTGATAAGTCTGCTGAGATATATATACCTATTTTTACATAAAGAAGCGTATTTTTCTACATATCCAAGTCTGGTGTCCATTTATGGGGGGATTGATGTATTTACTGTGTGTATGATTGTAAGTGCTTAACCAACAACGCCTGAGGAATCGCCTTGGCTGCTCACGCCACGCACCTAGAGGGTGAGCAAGGGTCATTCACACGGGGTTATCCTGCGCCCTGACGTAGAGGAGAGGGTTCCTGCTTGACACAAGGGCAACCTTGCGCCAACCAGAGATCCCCGACTCTAACATCTTCCATTTAGCTGCATAGCAGGCTCTGGTAGTGGGTCTCCTGGCCTCCTTAATGATCTCCATACAGTCAGGTGGCAGGTTTAGGTAGCCAAACTCTAAGACTTCAGGAGCCAGATTGCCAGGTTCAGCTGTTGCGGATCTGGGTGCTGAATTTCGCCATGGTTCTGCGTTAAGAGTGCAGGTTTGATCCGCAGCCTTTGATGCGGCACCACGGAAAGTTCTAGAAAGGTGGTGTACCATGGCTGGCGCGCCCATGTGGGAGCAACTAGGATGAGTATCAGTGAGTGCTGTCGTAGTTTGCGTGCCACCAGCGGTATCAATGGCGCTGGGGGAAAAGCGTACGCAAATCTGCCGGACCAGTTCATCCATATCGCATTGCCCTGCGACTGTGGATGTGGGAACCTGGCGGCAAAGCTTTGGCATTTTGCGTTTGTGTGTGGCGAATAGGTCTATCTCTGGATGACCCCAGTGTTGGAAGTACGGTTGGAGTACTGACGGATGTAGCTCCCACTCGTGCATCTGGTGGCTGTGTCTGCTGAGCAGATCCGCCATCTGGTTGTCCTTGCCCGGGAGGTGTTCCCATGTTCCTCTGAATGGCCCACTTCCACATGCTCTGAGCCAGATGAGACAACTGTGGAGAGTGCGTTCCTCCCTGCTTCTGTATGTAGTACATTGCGGTCATGTTGTCCGTCCGGATCAACACGACCTTGTTGCACAGATGTACTTTGAATGCCTTCATTGCCAGGAAGATTGCCATCAGTTCCAGAAGGTTGATGTGCATCTTCTTTTGCTGTGTTGTCCATAGTCCCTGCACTGTGTAATTGAGTACATGAGCTCCCCATCCCTGGAGAGATGCGTCCGCCGTCAGTATTATTTGTGGAACAGGCTCTTGGAACGGTCGGCCCTTGCAAAGGTTTTGTGGATTCCACCAATGCAGAGAGTTGTATGCCCGACCGCTCACCAACACTAGGGGCCTCATGTAGGTAGCCGAATACCGGTCGGTAACGGCCGACCGGTATTTTGGCTTTTGGTATGTAGGGGGTGAATTTCTGTATTCGGTAATTTACCGAATCGGTAAAATTACCGATTCGGTAAATTCCGAATACAGAAATGAGATGTAGGGGGAGTGTGTGGGTGTTGTTTGGAGCCGGTATTTACCACCAACTAATAGTTGGTGGTAAATAAAGAATGGATGTGGAAAAGCATTACATAGCGCTTAGAAGTGTGCAATGTGGCAGACATACATGCCCTTAGGGCATGTATGTGTGCCACATGTGCACACATGGCCGAATCAGGGGTGCAACAGGGTGTCAATGTGACACCCTGCCACCCTTGCATGTGTTCCCCCCATTACCGAATCGGTATTTACCGATTCGTTAATGAGGCATACCTTCCCATCAATGGGAAGGTATGCCTCATTACCGAATCGGTAAATACCGATTCGGTAATTAACGAATTTTACCGAATCGGTAATAATTACCGACTCATTACCTACATAGCATTTACCACTTCATAAATACCGAATCAGTATGATTCGGTATTTATGAAGTGGTAAATGCAAGCCCACCTACATAAGGCCCTTGGTCTTTTAATCGTCCGTGAGCCTGATTCCATTGACGTGCCAAGCACTCCTGAAGCGGGCGCATATGTAGTCTCGCGTGTGGGACTATGAAAATGCAGGAGGCCATCATGCCTATCAACTGCATGAACACTCGCGCAGGAATGGAGTGTTGAGGTTTGAACTTTGAAATCAGCATCTGCATGCTGTTGATCCTCACTAAATTTGGCTGAGCTGTGGCTGCCAGAGTGTCTATGGTCGCACCTAGGTACTGTTGTACATGTGCGGGTTGGAGATGTGATTTTGGGTAATTTAGTGAGAATCCCAGACTGTGAAGAAGGTGAATGGTGAGGAACATGTGGTTGGCACATTGCTGGGCTGACTTTGCCTGAACAAGCCAGTCGTCCAGGTAAGGGTAGACGTGAATGTGTTGTCTCCGTAGATGTGCAGCCACTGTAGCTAGGCACTTGATGAAAACTCTGGGTGCTGTCGTCACACCGAAGGGGAGGACTTTGAATTGGTAGTGCTGTCCCTGAATAGTGAACCTGAGATATTTCCTGTGTGCCGGGTGTATGGGGATGTGGAAGTACGCATCTTTGAGGTCTAGTGTGGCGAGGAAGTCCACCTGTTTGAGCAGCGGGAGAACCTGCTGTAGGGTGAGCATATGGAAATGCTCTGAGAGAATGTAGTGGTTGAGGAGTCTCAGGTCTAGTATAGGTCTGAGTGACCCGTCCTTCTTTGGTATTAAGAAGTACAGAGAGTACACCCCTGTCTCTTGCTGGTGGACGGGCACGACCTCTATAGCACCTTTTTGCAGCATACTTAGCACTTCCTGCTGCAATAATGCTAAGTGCTCTGAGGACATAGGACGGTGCTTTGGTGGTATTGTGGGTGGAGTGGAGGTTAATTCGAGACAGTAACCGTGCTGGATAACATCCCTGACCCACCTGTCTGTGGTGATGGTATTCCACGTGGACAGGAACCGCTGGAGTCTCCTCCCGACAGGTGTTATGTGGTCGGGGGGAAGGGAGAGGGCGTCACTGTTTGTTCTTGGGTGAGGACCTGGTGTTGCCGTAACCGCGTCCTCTGCCCTTGGTGCTGGAGCCACGATATCCACCTCTGGTGTTTTCATCGTAGGTACTCTGTGTGCCCCCTTTATTGTATGTTTGCTGTGACCCCTGTCCTCTAGCCGCTCCCCTATTTCCGGGGCGACGAAAGGAGCCACTACGAAATGTCTGCGTTTGCAGAGCCCCCATTGACTTTGCAGTGTCAGTGTCCTTTTTGATCTTTTCTAAGGTGGTGTCAACTTCTGGTCCTAATAAGTAGTCGGGGTTGACAGGCTGATTTAGGATGTTATTTTGAATCTCAGGTTTGAATCCGGAGATTCTTAACCAAGCGTGTCGGCGTAACATGACGCTGGTGTTTATCGCCCTCGCAGCTGTGTCGACAGCATCTAGTGCACACTTAATGGATGCGTTTGTAAGAAGTTGTCCCTCTCTGATGAGGAGCTCCGCTGCCTCTTTGTACTCGTCTGGTAGATGTTGGAGTAGTGACTCTAGCGTGTCATAGTGTGAACGATCATAGCGAGCCAGGAGTGCCTGTGTATTGGCAATGCGCCAGATGTTTGCTGCTTGGGCTGCAATCCTTTTGCCGGAGGTCTCCAGCACCTTGGACTCTTTGTCTGGGGGAGGAGCATCACCAGTTGTTTGCGAGTGCGCCCATATGCGAGCGTTAGCAACCATCATGGAGTCCAGAGGTAACTGACCTCTAATGTACATAGGGTCCCCGGGCGCAGGTTTGTATTTTTTCTCAATCCTGGGGTTTATCACCCGTGCCCTGGTTGTTTCCTTGAAAATGTCCTTTGCTGGCTTGAGAACACCTTTTAACATGGGCAGAGTCTTGACTGTCCTCTCTGAGGAGGCGAAAGTGTCCACCAAGAAGTCGTCCTCAACTGTGTCCGAGTGGAGTTGTACTCCATGATTGGCTGCAGCACGTTCAATGAGGGCATTGAAGGCAGCAGTGTCCTCTGTGGGAGATGTTTTTGCGCCGTAAAGCTGCGTGTCCTGGGTATCTGTTGTGGCACCTGGGTCTGCAGGGTCATCCCAAGCTTGATCTGGGTCCTGCTGCTCCTCAGGATCTATATCCCTGGGGTAGGTGGTATCATCACCCATGTAGTCCTCCATTGCGTCTGTGTCGGAGGGCGTCGGAGAAAAGGACTGGGGATCTGGATAGGAGGTGTGCAGGCGTTCATATAGAACCGGTTCCGATTCTGCTGGCAGTTTCTGCTTTAGAGGGATTCTGTAAGAGTCCAAAGCCTGGTCTGTCGTGACCTTCCGTTTTCGGAGCATGAGTCTGCCGGTGTCGGCGTCGATGAATTGGGACGGTGCAGGCCCAGTAGGAGAGAGCCCAGTAGATGGGGACCTTGTCTGGGTGACACGTGTTCGGATCTCGAAAAGTTTTGGCGCTGTGGACGGCGGCAAACCAAAAGTGATGTTGGTTGGTGCCGAAGGTGCCTTTGGAGCCTTTTTCGGGTCGGGGCCCGACGTGGACTGGAGGGCTGCCTGTTCTCTGATGCGTTGCAATGACGCTGCAACTTGTCGCACCGAGAACGCCGAAGGTTCTTTGGTGCCGAGTGGTTCTGTAGAGGTAGGCGTGGACTTCTTCGGAGCCACAGGGTCATCGAGTCGAGGAGAGGTAGTAGCGGTCGACGGCGTCGATGACTGGGCCCTAGTCGCTGCCTTCGAAGTGGACTCCGATGGAGCGGCCATTTTAACCTTGGTGGTCGGGCCGATTGCTTCGGTGCCGGGGGCCGAGGCGCTTTGGTGGTACCGATGGCCTTCCTTTTCGGGTCGGTGCCGACATCCGCTGCAGCGAGTTCGGCGCCGAAATCCCTTTTTGTGCGTTCGGAGCCGATGGTTTTGGCTGGTGTCGAAGGAGTGGAGGTCTTCGAGCCGACCACTGCCAGTTTCACTTTCGGTTTCGGTTGAACCGGTGCGACGATTGGTTTCGGTTTTGTTGAAGGGAAACCAGTCTTTTTCGGTAATAATGGCTCTCGCTGGATGTTCGAGACCGGGCCAGAAGGCGGGGCCGAAGAACTGCGGGATTGATCTCGGGTAAGGCCCGAAGGCGATCCCTCGACCGGAGCCGTAGACTGACGCACTTTGATAGCCTCCGTTTGAACGGGTAGGCCCTGCTCTTCACCAGAGCTATCTTCTTTGGCCCCAAAGGCCTCATCGTAGTCTCCTACCTCATCGTCGGCTTCTTCCCTGTGAAAAAGCGCTTCATTGGCGTCTTCCGATCGGGAATCGTGTTCGGAAGCGGGGCTGTAGTTTATGTCTTCCACGCTTTCAATATCTTCGTCCTCGGTGCTGAAGATGTTGGTCGGGGCCGATGCCGATTGCTGCGCTTCTAATCTCGCTGCCCGTCGATTCCGGAGAGTCTTCTTGGATCTGAATCGGGCACAGGCCATACATTTCGATTCGTCGTGATCCGGCGAGAGGCATTTGTTGCACACCGGGTGGACGTCGATATGTGGATATTTGGCGTGGCAAACAGGACACCGTTTGAATGGGGTCCTCGATTCCATCGTCGATGTAAGGTCGATGGTCGGATTAAACGGATCCGAAAAACTTGATAAGTTTTCTAAACTAGCAAGTAAGCTGTCGATACCGATCGGGAACAGTACCGACGAAAACTAAAGGCCTTTTGGCCTTAAACTAAATTTACTTGAGTCAAGATAAGCACATCCGAACCCAATGGCGGAAAAAAACAATCTGACGATGGAGAGGATGCCCATGCGCACTGTGGTCCAGGGGAGGAGTCACCTATCTCAGGATACTTCGAAGACTCTTCCAGGACAACAACGTGCAAACATCCGGACACAACACTAGGCGGCGATCTATGCACAGATATGAATTCAGCAGCCCACATGCCTCGAACACACGCATCTCCATGTGTCTCGTTCCATGGGTGTTGCGTGGGAACACCCACAGCAACACCCATGGAACGCCCCTTCCACACACAGTGCTGTGTGTGAAGGGGCAATATTTACTCACGCAGGGTGGCTTTTCCTCTCCTTGTAAATATGGAGGAGCCCCCTGCGCCACCAGTACGTCACAAAAAGTGACGTACTGGTGGCGCAGGGGGCTTGTAAATCTGCCCCTCAGTTTTTCTCTTCGCGGAACCCAGCAAAGTGAACTTGCTGATGCATCAGTTAGTTTGAAACTGAAGTTCTCCACTCAGTGGTTTTCAGCCTGGCCGCGCCATGTTCCCTATTCTTGACTAGGACTTCAATTTGCCCACTGTTTTTGGGTAAACTGAAAGTTTGTTCCGCATTACTGACCGCTTTAACAGAAGAAATTCATCATTTGGAAGCCTGCTGCTGCTTGTTGCACTTACAGACAGAGGGTACGGGGAGAGCTGCTCGCTTGGGTTTCCATCTGGTCACCGATGCAAAGAGTTGGGTTGTGCCGACTGCGCAGCTGACTCCTGGGTAGCATGACTGCTAGAGCTTGTAATTAGTCTCTGATATGATATTAGAGGATCCCTTGGTTTTGTAATATTTTACATGCTACGCTGGACTCCTGATGGGTATGTTTATACCAAACGCATAAAACAACATTTGACCACTTCTACATTTTCTAATTACCATAAAAATCTAAACAGCGGGGATCATGACATTAGGATACATAAGCGGTTTATGATTTTGCCTTGGAAAGGGTAAAAAAAAAAACTCTTGCTGTTTTGTACCCTTGAGCAACGCGGCAGTAATAAATGAGTAAATTCAGAGTACTTTATGATGGATCATTAATGGCGCTGTGCCTGAGCCAACAGCCCTTCTTACACAGCATCTGTCACCACTCGCAGACATTAGCATATCTGTAATGCATCCTTTGAAGTCCCTTTCTAGTAGGGCATTTAGAAAACACGAGTAAAAGCAGGAGCATCAGAATGCCGACTCTTCTCCTAGATGCTCACTCTTGCCCTTGAGGTACCATTCTGACGTCACAAGTGTACCGTAAGCTTACATGTGCGTCATCCAAGAGTTGTTTAACACAGAGTAAAGGCATTGTAGTGTGCTTTGAGCACGCTCACGTTTGTTTCACTCCCTCTTGCATGGATTCAGGCTCGGCGCCATTAATGATCCCTCATAAAGTACTCTGAACTTGCTCATTTATGACTGCTGCGTTCCTGAAGGGTAGAAAACAGCAAGGGCTCCATAACTGTCCTTCCCAAGAACTGCCCTCCAAGGAAGGGATTGAATCTGTATCTTGAGCAGTTGTAGGCTGTGTAGGAAGGAGGCTGCCAAAGCACACCACTCAAGCGGCGGATTCAGGGTTGCATCTCTAACAGTGGTTGGCCCCGGGCGGTACTGCTGAAGCCTTCTCTCCATCCATTGTCGGTGTTGTGATGGCTCTACTGGCGGATTCAGGGTTGCATCTCTAACAGTGGTTGGCCCCGGGCGGTACTGCTGAAGCCTTCTCGCCATTCATTGTCGGTGTTGTGATGGCTCTACTAGCGGCTTCAGGGTTGCATCTGTAACAGTGGTTGGCCCCGGGCGGTACTGCTGAAGCCTTCTCTCTATCCATTGTCGGTGTTGTGATGGCTCTACTAGCGGCTTCAGGGTTGCATCTCTAACAGTGGTTGGCCCCGGGCGTTACTGCTGAAGCCTTCTCTCCATCCATTGTCGGTGTTGTGATGGCTCTACAGTGTCCTTTTATCCTTCTAAATACCCATCGCCACCTGCCCTTGGCTACTAAAAAATGTAACTTCGCAAGTACAGTTTTGTTTTACCATGATCTGTGTGATATACTGGCAGCTTTCCACAAATGTCATGTTAAAGACTAAACAAGGCTTCACAGATTCAAGCCCCAGCAGTCCCAGCTCAGTCTCTTCATCTTTTCAGGGCGATAAATATGAGTACAGGTGAGCGTGTCAATCAGAGTGTTTGTTCATATTTGTTTTGGATAGAATACTGTTTAAAAAGAACAGTGTGATGCCTGCTTGTTATACTACAATGACCATAATGCTCTGGCTTAGCTTACCCAGCCAAAAGACTGTAGGGAATATAGTTGTGAAAGATGAACTGCATGACACATAGCTATGTAGTCCGCTATCCAGAAAAGTCTAGAAACACAGTAAGAGCTTTTTAAGTCAGGAACTGCACTTCTAATTGATTTGCTGGCCTGATGTTGTGGCCCGTTGTGCTGTTGTTGGAGTATATGCACCGTACCAAAATTCTTGACACAACAGCCAAAGTTCTGCTGCTCATTGAAGATGGGGTTTGAGCCCGGGACTATCTCTCCCAGTTTGTTGTTGCAAGAACCCTCCCACGCATAAATAACCAAGACGCAGCTGCGCGCCTAGAAGTCATTTTTTGTCATATTAATTCTCAGTTTTCTTTTGGAAGTATACCCGTCAGGCATGTTTTGTCTGTCTCTTAGGCGAGTGCCATCATACACAAAGAGATCAGGTGCCCAGAGATCTGTGGAAGTGTGTATTTCAATGGAAATCGTGTTATAATCTTTTTTTCTATGGAACTGTAGATGCACGGTGTTAGGTGAGGTTTTCACTTTTTCTCCATAGCATGTAAAAATAAACGCTGGACGTCATATTATTCACATAGTGGGTAAACAGTTGGGGTACATTTTTATCATATAGAGATCTATCTGCTCAGGTTGCGACCAACTCTTAGTGTAACAAGCGCGTTCCTCGCGCTAAAAGTAGGCAGCAGGGGGAGGGGCGAGTAGAGGGGGCAAGTGAAAGCGTTTCACTTGCGAGAGCGAGCCTCGCCAGGTGCGATAATTGCTACCATATGGCGCCGCTCGCTCCCGCAAGTGAATCTCCAGACGTGCACGCGTTGCCATTGAAGGCAATGGAACGCGTGCACGTTTTTGGCTGAAATGCCAAAGCGATTGCAAAAGGTCTTTTCGCCAATGCAGCGCATGCGCGTTGCGTAGGCGAAACCTAAAAAACTTTAGCTAGGTACTTTGCCAAAAAAGGGTCATTTATCGCTGAGAAATTGTGGTGTGTCCACGTTGCGTTTTGTGCCATTTCATGTCACGGGCACTAGGCTTACCCACACAAGTGAGGTACCATTTTTCTCGGAAGACTTCGGGGAACGCGGGGTGGGTGGAAATTTGTGGATCCACGCAGATTCCAGAACTTTCCACCACAGAAATGTGAGGAAAATGTGGGTTTTTTTGACAATTATTTTAGGTTTGCAAGGGATTCTGGGTAACAGAACCTGGTGAGAGGCAGTCAAGTCACCCCACCCTGGATTCCCCTGGGTGTCTATTTTAAAAAAATGTATAGGTTTGCTAGATTTCCCTAGGTGCCGGCAGAGCTAGGGTTAAAAAACTACAGCTAGGCACTTTGCAAAACAAAAGGGTAATTTTTCATTGTGAAAATGTGGTGTGTTCACGTTGTGTTGTGAGCCGTTTCCTGTCGTGGGCTATAAGCCTACCCACACAAGTGAGGTACCATTTTTATCGGAAGATTTAGGGTAATTCAGATTTATAAAGCAACTGTTATTACCTATTGACTTTGGATGCATTTCTGCCTTCCAAATTAAAGACAATGTGTAAAAAAGAAGTAATTTTGAAATATTATCGATAATTCTCATGCTAGCAGGAGTATTCCCAATTTCGGAAATGTGCAAATAACTACTGTTTTTAAACTCTAAATTTTGTTCCCATTTGAGAAATACATAGGTGTCTTTCATACCGATTTTTCCATGTATACATTTTCCCAGAATAATTACTATATACCCGGTACATAATAAAAAACCACTGCAAGTCGCTGCTCAGTTTTTGGCTCTGGGTTCGTCGGGTTCTTGGTGAACCTACAAGTCCTATATATCCCCACAACCAGTAAGGTCCAGCGGATGTAACAGTATATTGCTTAATTAAAGAGTTGTCATAATTAGAAGAAGTTACATGTAACACAAAAGGCTGTTTTTTTCAACTAATTTTCAATTTTTCCTATATTTAACTGTTAGTTTCCATAAAGAAACCTTGAAGGATCTACACAAATGACCCCTTGCTGAATTCAAAATATCGTCTACTTTTCCAAAATGTATAGCTGTCCTGGATCCATTATTGCTTTCTTACCCATTTCTCCCATTAACAGGAAGGAGGTTGAAAGCACAAAAAATAGTAAAAATAGGCAATTTCCCAGAAAAATGACAAAACTGAGTAAAACATTTTGGTTTTCTAACAAAAGTCTGCTTGTCCCTGAAAGCTGGGAAGATGGTGATTTCAGCACCACAACCCCTTTTTTGATACCATTTGCAGGGGAAAAAACCAGACGCTTTCATCTGTAGCCGTTTTTTTTTTTTGCATTTCCCCCCCAAGAAACTAAATTTAGCTGTATGTTGGCTAATTTCTGGGTCCCCTCCAGGGGAATCCACAAACCCTGGGTACCTTTAGAATCTCCATGATGTTGGAAAAAAAGGACGCAAATTTGGCGTGGATACCTTATGTCGTCAAAATGTTACAGGGGCCTAAGCGAACAACCCCAAATAGCCAAAAAAAGGCTTAGCACAGGTGGAAAAAGGCCTAGCAGCGAAGGGGTTAAGTCTAGCGTGGACATAAAATTGCCTTGCTGTAGAAGTGGAAGCACTTGTTGAAGTGTTATTATATGGAAATGTTCTGACGGTATGTACCAGTTTAACTCTCTTCGATCCAAAATTGGTCTTAAAGAATCATTCTTTTTGGGGATTAGAAAATACAGAGAGTAAACCCCTAAACCTTCGTACTGTAACGGAACTGGTTCTATGGCTCCCTTTGTCAATAGAGATTGCACTTCTTGTTTGAGTAGCTGTAGGTGCTCTAACAAGAGTTTGTGAGTGTGAGGTGGAATATTTGAGGATTGGTGGTAAGCTGCAGGCAATAACCATATCAGATAATGTCAATCACCCATTTGTCCGATGTTATGGACTACACAATCACAAAAAGGAGCACCAGGGGGTAAATAGTCAGGTCGCACCCCACTCAACAATATGTAAACACAACCAGACCCGACCATCTCAGAACAGTTAATTCCTTTTATGGGACAAAGTTGATGTTTTTGATCATAAAACTTCCCTCACAGGTCAGATTTACTCCAGCAAGCCTGTTAGCCCCACTGTTCAATTTCAGCATGAAATGTCAATTTCAACATGAAATGTCAATGTACCACGTTCTGAACAACCATAAAAAGAATGAACTGTTCGGAGATAGTCGGGTCTGGTTGTGTTTATATGATGTTATGGACTACCAAATGGGGAGAAATTGTTTAAGTCTTACCCGGACAGGTGTTAAGTGATAAGGGGGAAATGAGGGCTAGTCACTGCTTGTTGGGGAAGGGGAGTTACACGCTAAGGCACCTCTACCCCTACCCTTGAAAGTGTTTCCTCTGTATACTCCTCTATAAAAATCTCTAGAGAGAGTGGGTTGTGTGTTGGATTTGTAAGAGGAAGCATTAGGGTCTGAGGATGTGCTTTTGGACCCTGCTTTGTAAAACGAGCGACGAAAGGAGCCTCTGTTTGATGGAGACTGGAGAGCTCCCATGGACTTGGCAACTTCTGTAACTTTCTTCATTTTCTCTAAAGCCTCATCAACTTGAGGTCCAAACAGGTGTTTTTTAAAAAAAAGAGTGTTTAAAATGGACTGTTGAACTTCAGGTTTAAACCCTGAATTACTAATCCAGGCTTATCTTCTTAGAAAAATGCTGGTATTTATTCCACTCGCTATTGTATCAGCAGCATCTAAAGCACGTCTTATGGAGGAGTTAGAAATGAATTTGCTTTCGTGAACTAACTCTCGTGTTTTAATCTTGAGTTCATCTGGGAGATATTAAAGTAGTTGTTCCATCTGGTCCCAGTGTGCCCTATCATACATAGCTAGCAGGCCTTGTGTGTTAGTAATCCGCCAGTGGTTAGTGGCTTGAGCAGCTACTCTTTTACCAGCTGCATTGATTAATTTAGACTCCTTGACTGGGAGGGGGGGGGGGGGGGGGAGGGGGGGTGCATCGGCAGAGGTCTGGGAATTTGCTCTCTTACGAGCATTCAAGATCACTAACGAGTCTAGTGGCAATTGTCCTTTAATAAAAACTGGATCAGGTGGCGGGGTTTATATTTATCAACCCTTGGAGTTAAAACACGGGCATGAACCGGGTCTTTAAATATTGTCAGCATGTCTCATCATGCTCTTTAACATAGAAAGACTCTGAATTGTCCAGTGGGTAGACCCTAGAGTATCAAATAAAAAATCATTCTCCAAAGACTCTAAAAAATGCAACTCCGTGATACTCTGTTGCTCTAGAAATACGCTCCTGATAAGCTACATTACCATCTGGTGATGATGGCTTTGCAGGGTATAGCTCTGGGTCAGTATCCATGGGAGGATCAAAAGTGTAGTCATTCCATGGATCCTCAGGCAAATGAGTATTATCATCATCCTCATAGTCTACATCAGGTAGTGTATGAGGAGACCCCTGAGGTGTTATGATTAGATGATCTGAACTTGGTAAATGTGGTAAAGATGGTGGAGGTGTATGAACAGGGCTTGTAGCCATGTCCATCTTCTTCTTAGAAGGAATCTTATAAGCAGGGTCCTCTAAAGGAAGTTTCTGTTTGGATGGTGTCTTAGCTAAAATATGTCCAGTATCTGGATTGATGTGTATCATCTTTTGTTTAGGTCTAATTTTTCTTTGAAAAGTTTCAGGATAGGTTCGGGAGACTTTTTGAGGCTTTCTTTCGTTTTCGCGTTGAAGGTTTCAGTGCCGAACCACTCTTGCCTCCAGGAGTGGAAATTTTCGGCTCTGAAGTATGTTTATCTTTCTGAGGGGAAGGCTTTGATTCCGAACCAGTCTTGTCTTTTGGAGCGGACGGTATCGGATGACGACGACTTTGGATGGCTTGACTGTTTGTTTCGGTGCCGGGCCAGAAGGCGGGGCGTCGGAAGCATTGTCTCAGTGCCGACCAAGGACCGAAGGCAGAGGTGGTGCCGAAACATTATGCATGAGGGAGGATGTTTTATGGGTGAAGGGTCATTAGTACTCACGGTATCCTCTCCAGGAGGCATGTCTACAGACTCCAAATCAATCTCCAGTTCGGAATCGGATTCTTAAACAGAGAAGGCTTCTTCCTCTTTTGCTGCTGATGCTTCGACCTCTTCATGTTCGGATTCTTCCCCAAAGATATTCGGAGTATGTTGAATGCTTTGGTGTTGCATTTCTCTTTGTCGAGCCCAACGTCCAATGATTTGCAGGCGTCAGTCTTCCTCCTTGTGCTCCGGCGAGAGGCACAAATTACAAAGTTTATGTAGGTTGGTGCGAGGGTACTTGGGAGTGGCACAAAGAACAGAATTGGAACAGAGTCCGTTCCATCGGCAGAAGAGTGGACTGACGCGGCTAGGCCCTCGGGCCGCACACAATGCTTCCGACCAAAGATAGAGTGTTTCCAGATTCAATAGACGGAGAACGGGGAAATGCGTATGAGAACAATACCGCCGAGGTTACAGTGGATTAGGCAGCGAGGGGAACCCAAGGATGGTTTCGAACTGGAGCGCAGCAATACACGTACGAACCCGATGGCGTTTAAAAAAAAGAAAATCTAACAATGGAGTCGATGCCCATGTGCACTATCACTGAAACTAGGAATCACTGTACCTCGTGACTGGAAAGACTTCTTCAAAAGAAAACAACTTGCAAACATCCGGACCAAACACTAGATGGCAGGAGTATGCAAAGCATGTGTATCTATAGCACACATGCTTCGAACAGAGCATTCTTTGGATTTGATTATACGTAAAACGTCATCTGCGTCAGCATGCTTCCTGGATCTAAGAAAATACAAATATAAATGCTCATGCAAAAAAACACCAACAAAAAAACAGAGTCAGGCAAAAGCATGGAAGATAATACTGGCTGCAAAAAAAACAGAATATGCCACCAAGCAATTTTGGAGGATGGTCTAGTTGGGGTGTGTAGGAAACTGGAATTTTGCTGCACTTGTCACCCCACTTTTTGCCCCCATTTGAACTACTAGGTGCTGGTTTTTAACTCTTACAGTGCACTGAAGCCTTCTAACCAGGCTTCAGTGCCAGCATTCTTTGCTTAAAACAAAGTAACTGTTCAATTGTCCCCTAACTGGCAAAGACTTTAGCACCCCTATAAGTCCCTAGTAAATAGTACCCCGGGTACCTAGAGCATGGGTACTAAAGAGGGTCCCTAAGAGATCCCCATACAAATTGCATGCAGGCTGCCGCTGCAGGCTGCATGATATGGTGCAAATCATGTGTGAAAACACAACATGTCACACTCCTTGTGTGCCATGCCAAAATTACTGCATATAATGAATATGCTACTTACCAGTATGCATCTGTTCTTGGCATGTAGGGCTGCTGACATTCATATCTGTGCATAGATCGCCGCCTAGTGTTGGGTCCGGATGTTTGCACGTTGTTGTCCTGGAAGAGTCTTCGAAGTATCCTTGGATAGGTGACTCCTCCCCTGGACTACAGTGCGCATGGGCATCCTCTCCATCCTCAGATTGTTTTTCGCCATTGTGGCAGTGATGGAGTAGATACAGAAAGTGATGACCATGCTTACAGTAATTGTGAGAGCTGCAGCTGCTACAGGCGCCGGGGAGGAGGGAGGGCGATATGAATGTCAGCAGCCCTACATGCCAAGAACAGATGCATACTGGTAAGTAGCATATTCAGTTCGAGGCATGTGGGCTGCTGAATTCATATCTGTGCATAGAATATATAGCAGTGCCCTCTTATTAGCGGCGGCTACCAGTGCCAGCTGCAGCGGTCTGAAAAAGAGTTTTGAGAACAGCCTGTCCTACAGCTGCCTGCTGTTTTGATTGCACATCTACACAATAGTGTTTTGTAAATGTGTGTGTAGTGGACCAGGTGGCTGCTCTACATATATCATGCAGGGGAATATTTCCCAGAAAAGCCATGGAGGCCCCTAACTTACGTGTTGAGTGGGCTCGTGGGGGAATAGTTAATGTGCGTTTTGCCTTTTGATAACAAATTTGGATACACTTAACTATCCATCTGGCTATCCCTGCTTTGGAGATGGCGTTACCTTTGTGGTGTGGGGCAAAGGCAACGAACAGTTGTTTTGTCTTCCTAAAGGGTTTAGTCCTGTCGATGTAATACATGAGGGCCCTTTTGACATCTAGTGTGTGGAGTGCCCTTTCGGCGACAGTTTGTGGGTTTTGGAAGAAAACGGGCAGTTCAATAGTTTGGTTCATGTGGAACTGCGATATTACCTTGGGCATGAATTTGGGGTTGGTACGTAGTACGACCCTGTTGGCGTGAACCTGTATAAATGGCTCTTGAACTGTTAGTGCCTGGAGTTCACTAACTCTTCTTAAAGAAGTGATCGCTACCAGGAAAGCTACTTTCCAGGTGAGGAATTGAATCTCGCATGAGTGGAGAGGTTCAAAGGGTGGACCCATCAGGCGTGTGAGGACCAGGTTGAGGTTCCACATTGGAGCCGGTGGGTGGCTTGGTGGAATGACTCGTTTGAGTCCTTCCAAGAATGCTTTGATGGCAGGCACTCTGAATAGTGAGAGGTGCTGCCTGGTTTGCAGATAGGCTGATATTGCGGTCAAATGGACACGTATAGAGGTGTACGCCAGATTGCATCGGTATAGGTGTAAGAGGTAACAAATGATGTTTTGGATGGATGCGTCCAGCGGGTTAATGTCATTATTATCGCAATAAATGACGAACCTTTTCCATTTGGCTGCATAGCAAGCTCTTGTAGTGGGTCTCCTGGCCTCCTTGATGATGTCCATACAGTCAGGTGGCAGGTTGAGGTAGCCAAACTCTAGGACTTCAGGAGCCAGATTGCCAGGTTCAGCTGTAGCGGATCTGGGTGCTGAATCTCTCCATGGTTCTGCGTCAAATGCGCGGGTTTGATCCGCAGCCTTTGATGCGGCACCACGGAAAGTTCGAGGAAGGTGGTGTACCATGGTTGGCGTGCCCACGTAGGAGCAACTAGGACGAGTGTCAGGGAGTGTTGTCTGAGTTTGCGAGCCACCAGCGGTATCAACGGCGCTGGGGGAAAAGCGTACGCAAATCTGCCGGACCAGTTCATCCATATCGCATTGCCCTGCGACTGCGGATGTGGGAACCTGGCGGCAAAGCTTTGGCATTTTGCGTTTTCGCTTGTGGCGAACAGGTCTATCTCTGGATGACCCCACTGCTGGAAGTACGGCTGGAGTACTGATGGGTGTAACTCCCACTCGTGCATCTGGTGGCTGTGTCTGCTGAGCAGATCCGCCATCTGGTTGTCCTTGCCCGGGAGGTGTTCCGCCATGAGGAACATGTTCCTCTGAATGGCCCACTTCCACATGCTCTGAGCCAGATGAGACAACTGTGGAGAGTGCGTTCCTCCCTGCTTCTGTATGTAGTACATTGCGGTCATGTTGTCCGTCCGGATCAACACGACCTTGTTGCACAGATGTACTTTGAATGCCTTCATGGCCAGGAAGATTGCCATCAGTTCCAGAAGGTTGATGTGCATCTTCTTCTGTTGTGTCGTCCATAGTCCCTGCACTGTGTAGTGGAGTACATGAGCTCCCAATCCCTGGAGAGACGCGTCCGCTGTCAGTACTATTTGTGGAACAGGCTCTTGGAACGGTCGGCCCTTGCAAAGGTTTTGTGGATTCCACCAATGCAGAGAGTTGTATGCCCGACCGCTCACCAACACTAGGTCTTTCAACTGTCCTTGAGCCTGATTCCACTGACGTGCTAAGCACTCCTGAAGCGGGCGCATATGTAATCTCGCGTGCGGGACTATGAAAATGCAGGAGGCCATCATGCCTATCAACTGCATGAACACTCGCGCAGGAAGGGAGTGTTGGGGTTTGAACTTGGAAATCAGCATTTGCATGCTGTTGATCCTCACTAAATTTGGCTGAGCCGTGGCCGCCAGAGTGTCTATAGTCGCACCCAGGTACTGTTGTACGTGTGCGGGCTGGAGATGGGATTTTGGGTAATTTAGTGAGAATCCCAGACTGTGAAGGAGGTGAATGGTGCGGGACATGTGGCTGGCACATTGCTGGGCTGACTTCGCTTGAACGAGCCAGTCGTCCAGGTAGGGGTAGACGTGTATGTGCTGCCTCCGTAGATGTGCCGCCACAGTAGCTAGGCACTTTGTGAAAACCCTGGGTGCTGTTGTCACGCCGAAGGGCAGGACTTTGAATTGGTAGTGCTGTCCCTGAACAGTGAACCTGAGGTATTTTTTGTGTGAGGGGTGAATGGGTATGTGGAAATACGCATCCTTGAGGTCCAGTGTGGCCAGGAAGTCTCCCTGCTTGAGAAGCGGAAGGACTTGCTGGAGAGTGAGCATGTGAAAGTGCTCGGAAAGAATGTAGCGGTTCAGGGGTCTTAGGTCTAGTATAGGTCTGAGTGACCCGTCCTTTTTCGGTATTAAAAAGTAGAGGGAGTACACTCCCGTACCCTGCTCGTGGACAAGTACGACCTCTATAGCGCCTTTTAGAAGCATACTTTGCACCTCTTGCTGTAAGAGCGTTAAGTGCTCTGAGGACATAGGACGGTTTCTTGGAGGTATTGTGGGCGGAGTGGACGTTAGCTCTAGACAGTAACCGTATTTGACAATATCTTTGACCCACCTGTCCGTGGTGATGGAGTTCCACGTGGACAGGAACCTTTGTAGCCTTCCCCCGACAGGTGTTATGTGGTCGGGAGGAAGGGAGAGGGCGTCACTGCTTGTTCTTGGGGGAGGACCTGGTGTTGCCGTAGCCGCGTCCTCTGCCCTTTGTACTGGAGCCACGATATCCACCTCGTGTGTTTTTATCGTAGGCGGTCTGTGTATTGCCTTTGTTATACGTTTGTTGTGACCCCTGTCCTCTACCTGTTCCCTTGTTTCCGGGGCGACGAAAGGAGCCGCTCCGAAAGGACTGAGTTTGGAGAGCGCCCATGGACTTTGCAGTGTCCGTGTCCTTTTTTATCTTCTCAAGGGTGGTGTCAACCTCCGGCCCGAATAAATAGTCGGGGTTGACAGGCTGGTTGAGTATATTATTTTGTACCTCAGGCTTGAATCCAGAGATTCGTAACCAGGCATGTCGTCGCAGCATGACGCTTGTGTTTATGGCCCTGGCAGCTGTATCAGCGGCATCTAGTGCACACTTGATGGAAGCATTTGTGAGTAGCTGTCCCTCTCTGATAAGAATTTCTGCACCTTCTTTGAACGGGTCAGGGAGATGTTGGAGTAGTTGCTCCAATGTGTCATAGTGCGCTCTATCGTAGCGAGCGAGGAGCGCTTGAGTGTTAGCTATGCGCCATATGTTGGCAGCTTGGGCGGCAACTCGCTTGCCAGAGGTCTCTAACACCTTGGACTCTTTGTCCGGGGGAGGAGCGTCACCTGTCGTTTGCGAGTGTGCCCTTTTGCGAGCATTCGCTACGACAATGGAGTCTAGTGGTAATTGGCCTCTGATGTAAGTAGGATCTCCAGGCGCTGATCTGTACTTCTTTTTTTAAAATTTTTATTGAACAATAATTCGGTTACAAGCACGGGCCTACAACCACCAGGGCCGGCCGCTAAGTACAGAATGAAATATACATTTATCAAGGCTGCAGTCGGTTCCCGGGGCTCAGCCCCGTAGTGGCTCCGGATAGTTCTAAAGGAACAGGAGACTTAAGTCCAACAGACACAAAAACTAAAAGAAAAACAAAAGGCGAGGCATAAAGGCAAACAGTGCGGGTCAGGCTTCCTCCGGGGAACTCCAGTTCAGACCATTAAGCAGCCGGCAAAAGGAAGGAGTACCGGGAGGCTGGGGATGGGGGGGGGGGGTCAAGGGAGATGAACGTCCATATGTAGTTATTCCAAAAGGTGCCAGGAACCGTCAAGGGTCAGGGGGACATGGCGATATCGGTGTCCACTAGGGGTGGCGTACAGATACCCCCGCGATACGCATTCCATTGCCCCCAGATTCTACCCCATGCCCCCGGCTTACCACGGGCCACATACACAGTCTTCTCCCTGAACATACACCAGTCCATGTTCTCCTTCCATACTGACACGGTGGGCGGCCGCTGGGCGCCCCAAAGCTGCGCTATATCTCTTTTGGCAATCATGTTCCCCAGGGCCGCCCACCGAGTCTGAGCCGCGCTGTAATCATTGGGCTCCCACACATTCAGGACACAGCGACGCACCTCCGGCAGCAGCACAACCCCAGTGACCTGTCCCATAACCGTATGGACCCGGCGCCAGTAGTCCGCCACCTCGCGGCACTCCCACAGGATATGGAGAAAGGTGGCGCTGAGCCCACAACCCCGCTTACAGAGCCCGTCGTCGGAAAATCCCATCGAGACCAAGCGAGGACCCGTCACATACACCCGGTGAAGAATCTTAAGCTGTACCAACCGGAGACGGGCCGGAATGGCGACCTCCTTGGGGGACGACAGTGCAGACTGCCAGTCCTCGTCGTCCAATTCCACCCCATCCCCCGTCCAAGCCTCCCGAAGGCGCACAAAGAGGTCTGCCCGATGATTGATCAGTTTTTTATAAATTAAAGAAATAGTACTGTCAGGGACATGTCCGTCAAGTATGCGGTCCTCGAGGGGCGAGGAAACCGGGATCTTGGTCCCCTCCCCAAAGACCGAGAGCAGGGCGTGTCGAACCTGGGCATAGCGGAAGAACTCCCTGTCCGTAAGCTCGTATTCGGCCTGAAGCACCGCGAAAGTCTTAACCGCGCCTTTATGCCACAGGTCTCCCACTTTGCTGATACCAATCGTGTCCCACTGGTCAAACCCCTTCGTAGTCCAGAGGCTGCCCAGGCGATCGGAGGCAAACAAAGGAGTAGCACATGTTAGTCGCTCACTCCAGCCCGTGGCCGCAGTGGCAGCCCTCCAGGTCCGCACCGCAATCTTAGTAGGACCCGTAAGGGTCCGGCCAGCCGAGCGGGAGTAAAGTGCCCTGTTATAGTTCCCGCCGGGAAGCAGGAACTTGTCCATCTCATACGCCGGATTCAAGCCAGGCGCATACGTGGCATGGTTTATAGCCGAAAGCTGCGAGGCCCAATAATACCTGCGAATGTCGGGAAGCGCGATGCCCCCGTCGTACCAGGGGAGAGTAAGCTTAGCAAGAGCAATACGCGCCCGCCCGTCCCACACCAGTCTCCTCTGCAGGCTCTCCACCTCCCGAAAGTAGGCCACTGGGATGACGTCGAAGGAGTTCTGGAGTGCATAGAGGAACCTGGGAAGGGACATCATTTTGAACAGCGCGGCCCGACCCAGCGGGGACAGGGGCAGCCTGCACCACCGGGCCGTGTCCTCTCGCAAACGCCGAAGTGGACGCAGGAGATTCTGCTCATAGCGAGCCACCGGGTCCAGCGAAACGTATATCCCCAGGTACTTAAAGCCGCTCAGAGATACTTGGATCGGAAGCCGAGGCGGCAGGAGAGGAGGACCACCGGAGATAGGATAGACGCAGGATTTAGACCAATTGATCGTGAGGCCCGAGTTGTTCCCAAAGGAAGTCAGAACGTCAAAGAGGACGTTGAGCGACTGCCGCGGTGAGGTGAGATACAGGAGAATATCGTCCGCATACAGCGAGACCCGGTCTTCGAAGCCCGGGGCCCACCGGATCCCTCTAAGCGAGGGCTCCCAGCGGAGCCAAGCAGCGAGTGGCTCCAGGGCGAGAGCAAAGAGCAAAGGGGACAACGGGCATCCCTGCCTCGTGCCCCTGCCGAGGGCAAAGGGCCGAGAGACCCGCCCATTCACCACCACCTGAGCCATGGGTCCCGTGTAAAGAAGCTTCACCCAGCCAATAAATCCTTCCCCAAAGCCAAATTTAGCCAAGACAGCCCAGAGGAATGGCCACTCGGTGTCAAAAGCCATCGTGGCATCCAAAGAAACCAGCACGGCCGGTTCGGAGAGGAGCTCCGCCCTGGCAAGGGCGCCGTGAAGACGCCGCAAGTTAAGAGCGGTGTTGCGATGCGGGATGAAGCCGCATTGGTCCGGATGAATAAGATCGCACACGACGCTCAACAAACGATTGGCAAGGACTTTCGCCAGGATCTTAGGCTCTGCATTTAGCAGTGAAATAGGCCGGTAAGAAGTACAGCGGTCTCGCGGCTTGCCCTCCTTGGGGATCACGACTATCGTGGCCAAACGCTGGTCGGCCGGAAGGGAACCCGCCGTAAGAGACTCACGGAACATGCGACTGAGGAAGGGCGCAAGCTTATCAGGGCGCAATTTATATAGCTCAATGGGCAGACCGTTGGGACCCATAGCCTTGCCCGAGCGAAGGGAGCGGATCGCGGTCGCTATTTCATCCGCAGACAAGGGGGCATCCAGCCGCTCACGGTCCTCAACGGACAGGCCGGGCAAGGCAATATCCCTCAGTAGAAGGCGAGAGTCGTCCTCATCCCTGTCAGTCACTGGGGAGTACACAGCCCGGAGGTGGTCGGCGAAACATTCCACAATCTCATCCGGCTCAGTCACACACACACCATCCGCAGCACGCAACTCCGGGACCACACGATTCACTCTCTCCTTCTTGTCCAGCCACGCGATCAACTTTCCCGCCTTGTCCCCGGCGTCGTACAGTCGACCCTGCTGCTCCCTATACATAGTTTTGGCCGCGTCAGTGACCAGGGACCTATATTCAAACTGTTTCAGGCTGAGGGCATGGAGCCCGTCCGGAGTGACATTCGCCTCCAAGGCCGACTCCAGCCCCGAGATGTCAGTCTCCAGCCTCACCACTGCCTCACTCTTGACCCTCTTAGCCACCACTATCTGGGAGAGGGCGTGTCCGCGGATCACGGTTTTAAAGGCTTCCCACAGGGACATTGCAGACGACACCGACCCCTCGTTATCAAGGAAGTATTGGTCCATAGCCTTAACCAGGCTGTCACGAGTCGTAGGGTCTCGCAGGTACCATGGGTTAATGGGAGCGATCCGCCCTGCAGACCGCGACCCGGTGTCAAAAAGAAGCCACAGCGGAGAATGGTCGGAGATACCCCGCGCCAGGTGCCTGACCTCTCGAATCCGACCAGTCTGCGCCGCGGGCATAAGGAAGTAGTCTAACCTAGAGAGACTCCCATGCGCCCCCGAGTGAAAGGTGAACTGACATTGGGTCGGATGCATTAATCTCCAACTATCCACCAGGCCGAAGGTCTCCAGCATCCCACCCAGCCATGCCTGGGCAGCGGGGAGGGTCCTTGGTGGGTGACGATCCAGTTCACCCGAAACCACAGAATTAAAGTCCCCGCCCATGAGCAGGAGGCTGTCCGGAAGGTCAAGCAGCATTCGACCCAAGTCAGTGAAGGTGGAGTTCTGGAGGCCCGGGGGGACGTAAACTGAAACCAGGGTAAGGGGCTGCCCCTCCCACCTCCCAATCAAACACACATAGCGCCCTCTGTCATCCGAGACTATCTTAGTGATCTCCACCGGAAGTGAGGTTCGCAGGAGAATGCCCACCCCCCTGGAACCAGTTGTGAAACCAGAATGGGCCACGAGGCGGTATCCCCCCCTGTTCATTGCATGACAAACATTGCCAACCAGATGCGTCTCCTGGAGAAACACCACATCAGGAGTCAAACGACGCAAATATTGCAGTACTACACCCCGCTTGATACGGTCCCCCAACCCATTGACGTTCCATGACATAAGCCTCAACCCGTCCCCCCCCATCCCCCCCAATAGATCAAGGGTCCCCCAGCCTGCAGCACAGTTCCCAGATGTGGACAAAAATCAATACCTCGCCCTGTAAACAAAAAACACACAGCAAAACAACCCCTCCTCCCCCCCAACCCCACCCCAAGTCCAACTCCCCCCACCCTGCACCCCTGCGGGCCAAAAAACCCCCCCAACTTGCAGTGTGCCTGTCGCCCCACTAACCCCATTCTACGAAAAGACCCCAGAGGAGGTAAGGGACCCGTCCCCGCCCGCCCCCCTCACTGGTCCTGGTGAAACACAATATACAAAAGAAATAAGACCCAACTGTACAGTGCAAAACGGCAAAATCAAGGACCAAAAGTCATTCTAAAGGGGACCCGTCACCAGCGGTGCCCGCAGAGGGTCCGGGACGGCCACCTCCGTCCGGCCGAGAGTCCAGCCAGTCACTTGCGGCCACAGGAGAGTCAAAAAAGGCTGTCCGATCCCCATGTTCCACTCGGAGTTTTGCAGGGTAGAGCATCGAATACTTTAGGCCCAGCTCGCGGAGACGACGCTTCACCCCTTGGAATCCCATCCGCTGTTTCTGGACCAGTTGCGTGAAGTCCGGATAAAAATTGATGGTCGAGTTCTCGTGACGAACCGGGCCGTGGGTCCGTGAGGCCTGCAGAATAGCGTCGCGGTCCCTGTAGTGGAACAGTTTGGCCACGATAGGCCTCGGGGGGGCCCCCGGCCGTGGCCGACCGCCCGGAACTCGATGGGCCCGCTCCACGGCAAAGAACTTACTTAGGCCAGCCGGGGACAACTGTTTCAGGATAAGTTCCTCGACCACGAGGTCAACCGGGCGGCTGTCGGAGGACTCCGGTACACCTATGACGCGGATGTTGTTGCGTCGGGCCCGTCCCTCGAAGTCCTCAAGCCGCCGGGCCATATGATCGGTGACCACCCTGATGTCTCCAAGCGCGGCCCGCAGATCCGACACCTCCGCACCGAGGGTGGAGGTCCGTGTATCGAGAGCCTGGACCCTCTCGTTAGTTTTGGAGAGGTCGGCCCGGATCAGGGTGACATCAATCGCGACAGTGTCGATCTTACGGGCCAGGGCCTCGTATTGCGTCGCGATGGTTTCCCTAATGCCATCAATGGCGCCCATAATGTCCTGCAGGGAAAGTTCCGTAGAGACGGTCGTGCCTCCCCCCGCAGTATCCGAGGGGAGGCCAGCAGCGCCAGGGGACCCCCTGCCCTGGGTGTAGCGGTCCATGTTATTGCTCTGGACCGCTCCCCCGCGGAGGGAAGCCTTGGTCTTGCGCCCCTCGGGACCCCCTTTGCCCCCCATGTGAACACGGTCACTCAAGGGGACCTCCAATCAAGAGGTGTAAGGGCACCAGCAAGAAGACCACAAAATGTCGGTATAGGGGGTCCGAGGCGATAGGCACTCTAGTGGCAGGTGGAGGAAAACCTCGTGCAGAGGCCCAGGAAGCACCTCGCCACCCCGAGCGCACCCGCCCGCTGGTCTCCTGAAGTCCAAAACCGAAACCGAAAGTGGTGGATCGGCAACTGGCACCGCGCTGAAGCCGCTGTTGTTCAATTGCAGCCCGGCCCCTCGGGTCACCTTCACCCCGGTCACCTCCGTCGGGTGGGTCCCAAAAGTTCCGACGACGACAACTCAGGATTCCCAGGTCCGATTTGATTTTTGAAAAGAGATATATGCTCAGCTGGTCTTCATCTCCCAAATTCCATAAGCCACGTCAGGATATTCTCAGGATAAATTCCGAGGAGCAGAAAGGGTCCGGGGAGCCCTGTGCTCACGCGACCATCTTGGATGCGCGCTAGGCTCCTCCTGATCTGTACTTCTTATCGATCCTGGGGTTTATCACTCGTGCCCTGGTGGGTTCCTTGAAAATGTCCTTGGCTGGTTTGGGGACTCCTTTCAACATGGGCAGAGTCTTTATATGCCTTTCTGAGGATGCAAAAGTGTCCATAAGAAAGTCATCTTCGATGGTGTCAGAGTGAAGCTGCACCCCATGGTTATTCGCAGCACGTTCAATAAGGGCGTTGAACGCTGCAGTATCCTCTGTGGGAGATGTTTTTGCCCCATAGAGTTGTGGGTCCTGTGCATCGAGAGGTGCACCTGGATCTACAGGGTCGCCCCAAGTGTGATCAGGGTCCTGCTGGTCATCAGGGTCTATGTCTCCATGGTAGGGGACTTGGTCGTCCATGTAGTCCTCCAACGCGTCCGTGTCGGAGTGTGTGGGAGAGAATAATTGTGGATCCTGGTAGGATGAGTGGAAAGGTTCATAAAGGACAGTTTCTGATTCTACAGGCAGCTTCCTTTTTAGTGGGATCCTGAAAGGGTCCAACGGTGGTTCCGAAGTTATCCTCCGCTCGTGGAGAATCATCCTGCCAGTGTTGGCGTCGATGACATGTGACGGAGACGTCTCAGCAGGTGTAATCGTGGTATGGGTGACCCATGTCCTGAATTGGAAAATTTTTGGGATTGTGGACGGAGGCAAGCCAAAGGTAATGTTGGCTGGCGCCGAAGAGGCTGCCGGAGCTTCGATCGGTCCGGAACCCGACGGGTCCTGGAGGGCAGTCTTGGTTTTGCTGCCTTGTGCGGCAACGGGTCGCACTTGGAGCGCCTTTGAGGCTTTTGCACCGACCAGGTTCGTAGAGGCGGCCGTGGACTTTTTCGGCGCCGGTGGTTCATCGAGTCGAGGTGCGGAAATGACCGTCGACGTCTTCGATGCGTGAGGCTTTGGTGTTGTAGAGGGAGCGATGCGAGACGCAGCAGGCAGTGCGGCCCTCGGTGTCGGTGGCGTTGGCGCCGGGAGCCGAGCAGGTTTGTTGGTGCCGAAGGCCTTTTTCCGTATGTCGACTCCGACGTCGCCCGCTTCAAGTTCGGCACCGAAGTCTCTCTTGGCGCGGTCGGTGCCGACGTGTTTCGCTGGGGTCGAAGGCGTGGAAGGCCTCGATCCGACCAGCGCCACTTTCGGTTTTGGTTTCGTTTGAACCGGTGCAGCTTTCGGTTTCGGTTTTGTAGAAGGGAAACCAGCTGGTTTAGACAGTAATGGCTGCCGCTGAATGTCCGAGGCCGGGCCCGAGGGCGGGGCCGAAGAACTGCGGGATGGGTCTCGGGTAAGGCCCGAAGGCGATCCCTCGACCGGAGCCATTGACTGTGGCACTGGGCTTTCTTCGGTCTGAACAGGCAGGCCTTGTTCATCATTGGAGCTACTCTCTTCGGCCCCTAAGGCCTCCTCGTCGTCTCCTACCTCGGTGTCGTCTTCACCTCTGTGGAAGAGTGATTCGTCGACTTCGTCCGATCCGGAGTTGTGTTCGGAAACGGGACTGGAGGGTAGGATTTCCAATTCTTCGACATCTTCGGCCTCGTTGAAGATGTCTGCTGGGGCCGGTGCCGCGTGCTGCGCTTCGAGTCTCGCCGCTCGTCGATTCCGTAGAGTCTTTTTGGAACGGAACCGGGCACAGGCCATGCATGTCGATTCATCGTGGTCCGGCGAAAGGCATTTGTTGCACACCGGATGGACGTCGATGTGTGGGTACTTCGCATTGCATACCGGACACCTCTTGAATGGCGTCCTCGATTCCATCGTCGAAGTAGTCGATGGACAGGTAAATGCGAAAAAAGTCGGTTCTGAAAGTTAGTTAACTAACAAGGTGGTATCGAAAACCGATCGATAAACAGTACCGACGCGAACTAAAGGCCTTTTGGCCTCGACAAAGTTTTTTCCTAACTTGAGCTAAGATAGCACATCCGAACCCAATGGCGGAAAAAAACAATCTGAGGATGGAGAGGATGCCCATGCGCACTGTAGTCCAGGGGAGGAGTCACCTATCCAAGGATACTTCGAAGACTCTTCCAGGACAACAACGTGCAAACATCCGGACCCAACACTAGGCGGCGATCTATGCACAGATATGAATTCAGCAGCCCACATGCCTCGAACCATATGTACGTCATCCATACAGAAGGCCTTGTAGTCTTAAGGCAGTGCGCATTATATTACATGTGAGGACATATTTGCATGAGCAGCTATGTCCCTGTGCTGCCTAGTTCTATTACTAGGTGGTACAAGTGAACAGGGAAGCCATCTTAAGTATATGTACTGGGCACTGGTGATTACGTGTATGTTATCAGTATCAGGCACCTTGTCTTAATAAATCAGTCCAATACCAGTACTAGGTTTATTATGAAATGCACACAGAGGGGACCTTAGAGGTGCCCCCTAAACCACCTACCAATATCTAGTGTGCTGGCTGACTGGTATCGTCCAGCCTGCCTCCACAGACAAGTTACTGACCCCTGCAGGTTAGAGACTGCAATCTCTGAGGTCAGAAACAATGCCTCCTCCCGAAGAAGGTGTTCACACCTCCTCCAGCAGGATGGCTAGTGATTTATCATATCAAGGCCAGTGGTTTCAAAGCCCTTGCGCCTTTAATATGAGACTCTACCTTTCCCCAGACCTAGGAGATGCTACTCCCTGCCCTGAGGCCCTGGCACCCAGATAGGCTACAAATGAGCTATGCAGTAGGCGTGTTGCACCTTCAGGCTAGTCACACCCCTAAGGTGGGCTACCTGATGTGCTCCACAAAAGAAGGGTTCCACCATCTTGTATTTTGTGGAATTAGGAACTCTGGGACAGGGTTATGCCCACTCCCCACAGGAAGTGGCCATATTGGGGGAGTTGTGACTCCAGGGGTAAGTAGCCCATTGGCTATAACCCTTCACTCCCCTAAATGCAGTATTTAGGTGGTACCCTGACACCAGGAACTCAGATTCATCCGCCTGAAAGAAGAAGGACAAAGAAGAGCTGAAGACATTAGAACTGT
This sequence comes from Triturus cristatus, assembly GCF_964204655.1. NCBI lineage: Eukaryota > Metazoa > Chordata > Amphibia > Caudata > Salamandridae > Triturus > Triturus cristatus. Next base: position 1,777,121,683 of record NC_140590.1, on the reverse strand, counting down.
GGCGCAAAACCATGACTGCTGCTGCTCTCCCAACAGCGACTCATCCAGAAGCAGAACACCCTCCTCAAACCATTGGAGGTCTGCCCAGCACTTAATTGACTTAGCAGCATCTCCCTTGGTGTCGAGGCGCCACTTCCCTGTCCCAGCAGGCACCAGCCACATCTACCCGGTACATCGATCTGTCGACCTCTGGACCAACCAAGGGAGTAGCACTCCAAAAAGAGGAAGTTGTTAGTCCACGAGGTCAGCTCGATCTCCCTGCCAAGTGTGGAGATGCCAGGAACCCCAGGAGCCCTCCAGCACGAATACCCGACGTACTGGAGCCAGCGGCAAGCACCAAGGCTTGTTTGTGTTTAAGCTGCAACACCACTAAAGTTACCTGTATGTTGAGGGACATCGAGAGAGGCCGGCTTCACAATATGAGTGGCCATGCTATGTTACAATTTCCCTCTTCTGAAGGTACACCAAGAACCGTGAGACCTTGTAACTCACTGACCTGTCGGACAAAACACCTCTGCACCCAAGCTCCCCAGGATGAGCGCAAGTAAACCAAGTTTGTTTGCGTTTAGTCGGAACACCACCACCGCCAAAAGTTACGTGTATGTTGAGGGACATTGAGAGAGGCCAGCTCCACCCTAAAAGTGGCAATCCTATGTTACTTTTACCTCTTTTGAAGGTACATCAAGAACCGTGATACCCTTTAGCTCACCGACCCGTCGGACAAAACACCTCTGCACCAGAGCTCCCCAGCATGGGCGCAAGTAAACCACTGGTGTCTCTGTGGTCCTAAGACCCTCAACAACCGAGCCCCCCCATTGGGTTCTACTGGACTGGCCCCACAGTCCCCACTTGAATGCCTTTTTCTTACAGGCTTTTTTCACATTGACTATAGCATGTAGCGTTCAAGGCTACTACAGTGTACAGCACCTCTGCACCTGGACACCCCAGGGCAGGTAAACCTGAACTGTTGGTGCTTTCTTGGACCTTGGCCTCTACCTACCTAATGTCCAAAAGAACAGTCCTGTAAGTCGCCCTATAGTGCAACTAGTGAATGTTACTTGAGGATAACCTCACCGCGTTCAAGGTTCATGCCTCAAATAATTAATTATTCACATCTAATGTACTAACCTGATTTCGATAGCTTGGTGTCAAAAATTATATAAAAAGCTGTTTTAGTTTTCTAAATTGGCCTCAAGTTTCTTCTTGAGTGTGTGTCTCATTTATTGACTCTGTGTGTACAACAAATGCTTAACACTACCCTCTGAAAAGCCTAAACTGCTTGCCCACACTAAAAAAAAAGAGAGCATTTGGGATTATAAATGTAAGCCCTGTAAACCAATAAGGGCTGTCTGGATTTTCTATATAGTGTACCTAATTTTAGTGCACTACATAGAAAGACAGCTTCCAATAGGGTTTAATGAGCGTGGTCAAAAGGTCAAACAATTTTTGGGGCCAATATGTGGCTGGCCCATTTTACAAAACCATATACACAAGAGCCTTGTTCTTCTGGGTGTGCATGTTAAGCTTGTGATTTTGGTAGTACCGACAGTTTGCACAAATGCAGTAATTTGTTTTGCCAAAAGGATAGGCAGCCAGCTGCTGTCGCCCAAAAGGTCTATAAGCAAAAACCTGTTGCACTGGCTCTCTATGGTGCAGAGATTAACAAAGCCAGGGACCTGCAAGTAGTGGAAAATTATTTTCTGTGCACTTTGTTAAAACTGGGCCCTTGGACACCGCTACTCTCCTTGTAAGCAGAGCTGGGTTTACAACGTTCATCATATATAGCTCCCTTACTACCTGTCCTATAGTGTATCAGTTTAAACAAAACAGAAATCCCTTTGCAAGTGTGTATCTGCAATCTGCTATTGAAGTATTAGCCATAGAATGTACAAACGGGCATAGCCGGGGGAAACATGTAAGCTAAGTACTTAATGAGTTAGGCCTGCTCTATCTCTGGTGGGACTCTAGTCGAATAAACAGTGAGAGCGCTGCAGCTGTCAAGGAGGCATACTTGCACTAAAAATGTATCACTGCTGGTAGCAAAGTGAACCCTCTAACTTCGAACTACCGCAATGATGCGTGCTTTGCATGCACAATTGTTTTGTGCAAGAAGGCAGAGGTGGCTCTCCACTAAAGCGGAGGAGCGTTGCCCAACTGCTTTTCAGAAGTGCAAAAAAAGTAAAAATAAAATGTTAATAACGCAATGTTATTATCATTTTATTTTTCCGTAGAAGCTCAGTTCTAGGTGTGAGGCAGGGCTGTACAACCCAGAGCAGGGGGCGCATTCTCTAAGTGGGCATGAAGGTTTGGCCGGCCGTCTTGGGCCGGCCAGTCATGCACACTTAGCATGTTCTCCACCCAGCAGTATTGCACAGCCTGGGTCGGAAGCATGCACAGGCTCCCAGGACTCCCTGTCTTAGCGCTGAACCACGGCACTCAGACCATTCAGGCGCTGCTGTCATGCTGGTGACAGCAGCTTTGTGATTAGCTTAGGGGAGCCTGTGTGCTTCCTGCTTCCAGAACTCGTCAGGAAGATAAGCGGAGGAGAGATGGCGCCCGTGAAGAGGTAAGTTTAATTTTTTTTACCACCTCCTCCCTGCCCTGCCACTCCAGATCCGTGCCAGCTGTCACTAGAGGAAGAAGCACCTTCCAGCACAAAAACAATCCTTAGAGGCACATTCCTCTTTCTATGTGTGCTGCAGAATGTAGCACAAATAGAAAGAGGAAGTAACAAGGAGAAATAAAGATTTTTCTCCTGGGAAGGCCTATCTATTTGGTGCATTCCAAGGTCTACCAGTTCTTGTAAATCTGGGAAAGCATTAAAAACCATGCGAGTTGCTTGGGAATACCCATGTAACACCTACAGAACGCCTTTTCAGGGCAAAGCAAGGAAACTCAGCGATTTGAGGAGCATTGCCTTACTCCAGATTTACGAAGCAACCGCAAAGTGGCCTTGCATGGCTTCCTAAATCACATGTAAGGGTTGTGTCGCTCTTGCACCACGCAAACCAGCTCATAAATAAGCCAATCATTGCTTTGTAACATCAGTGAGTGTCTCAGATTGCAAACAACAAGTACCAATAGGAGTGAGTTACACAAGCTCAAAATCTGGAAAACAAATCACAAATGGGCTACAAAAGAGTAGAATACTAATTTATTCCCAAAGAAACTTGCTATGTGAGTCATAGCTGTGCTATTTTGTAACTTGCAGAACACTAAAATTAAACTGAACATGAAATAACAGAAAAAAAGCTCCTAAAAGCTAAATAGACATTTCAACGGTAAATTCTAGGGCCATTTCTACTAGCATAAACTCTGTTAGTTGGAACACTTTATTCATCAGCTCCATAACACACACTTCTGAATTTACTGGTTTCCTTTTTCGATATTTCCTATGAATCTCCCTAAAACATGAGGCCTGAAATAATATTCAACAAATGAGGAAAACTTCCCATTTTCTTCTACTATAGCAGTTCTTCAGCATTCCAACTTTCCTGACCCCACTTGTACACACCCTCTCTTGCCCTTCCACCCCTTCATCACATACGTTCAACATTTGCACCGCTTCAGTGTGTGTCTGAATGAACCGTGGGAGGATCTACCGTGGGAGTATCTATTCACCGAGCGCTCCCTTAGAGCCTGCTGTCTCCCTTTTGGGGTTCACTTTTAAATGTTTCTGATTTCATGGTGGGACCAGTCCCATGGCACGCTTAGAGAACACTTTCCAGGTGTGACCTCAAGATGTCTCTATCACGTTCTCTCTCTCATAACACTCATTTTGGTATATCACAAGTCAACTCCAAGGCCTTTATTACGATTGGTCTTGGAAATGGGCTGACTATATGCCCGCCCGTAGAAAAATACAGATGGCAGGGTACCAGCACTTCTGGTGATTGAAACCATCCACCTAATATGTTTGAATCTGATGGTCTAATTTGAAATCGGAAAAACCCAGGGAATTGGTGACTTGTGGTCAGATTACCACAGTAACTGCTCATTTTGGCCCACATATTTACAAGAAAATGTTTGCTGCATCTGCATCTGAAATCGCAATGTGACATTAATCAAATCTTCTGTGTTCCCCCTGGATCTGATAATTTTAGTGGTACCAGTAAGCCTGTTACTGGCCCCACTGGAATTAAGTAGCCACTGGCAATGCAGGTCCCAGAAGCAAAACACAACCACTAGTGCATTCTCTCCCTATTATAAGAACCTCCTGCACCATTTAGTGATTCTCTCACAGTGACTCGTATAGCATTCACCAAGGGTTCCTAATGGTGAAATTTACAATGCCAGATTCTTGGAACATTAACACATCATAAGCACCCCACATTGTCTTTACTAAAAACCGTGTTACAATTAGACATTACATGGCACCCTGGTACAACACATTTTGGTTACTTATGCAATTTAATTTTATAAACAACATACATTTGGAAAGTTTTTGCTGGTGTGAAATCAACCATAACATGTTACATATAATATAAAGAAAGATTTAGAATACACCTAATGTAAAAAATGAATAGATTCAGAAAAGCAGTAGAGAAACTTGAGAGACAGTCAGCATAAATACATTAGTTTAAGCAAACACACAACTTTGCCGATTTCCTACTCTCCCAGGGGAGTGAAGAAGTCTTCTGGTCAAGCTGAACAGAAAATCCCGCAATTATCAATTTATTTTCGTTTTAGAATTGTTTTAGGAAACCTATTCATGCATATCCAATTGAGCGGTAAATTGCAGTCCAAATAAGTTACGTTGTGAATATTCATGGCAGCACAAGCTTTGGATACGTTGTGAACGTTCTTCGGAAATGTTGCACTAGGAAGAAAACATAAGTCAAAGATGTGTTCATAATTCTCTAGACAACATTCTTATTCTATCAAACACCACCCCTCCATTAATTATGATATACTTTTCTGCAAGGGGAATGAGTCAAAAACTTCCATACGGTTTGTTATTTTCAGCTCATTTGGGCACTGCTGCGATTGATAAGAAGCAATGTAGCTCAGGCTCCCAAAGCAGAAGATTCATTTAGCATCTATCCTTCTCTCTGCCACAGGCACCCCTGACATTCCTGCGATCACTTGTGTTCAGGGGAATGTATGACTTTACAACGCATTCCGTTGTAACGCATGCCTTTACCACGCATGCGTTACAACGCGAATGCCATCACCACGAATATCCTTTACCACGAAAATGCCTTTAACACGCATACTTTTAAAACGATTTTCATTGTTAAATTATGCATGTTAATGCATTTTCTTGTTAAAGGATATCGCACTTATTATCTACTCTTTAAATTTTTCCCTTGCGGGACTCCACCCCCTCACCTCTCCTCACCTCTCCTCACCTCGATCCTCCTTGGTGACGTTCCACGTCGTTAAGAGGAAGCGGAAGTGTCCTTCCATCTCCTCTACCGATGTGGATTGCCTCCATATCTCTCTTTAATTGACGGAATCAGGTACAGTTTTTTTTATATTTTATTTTTGGGGGTGCCCCCACAAGCCCTCTTTTTTAATCTCACTTTTTTTGGGGGGGGGGGGGGGAGACACACCCCCAACCCCCCCTTTTTTTTCTTTTAACTTTAGCACACATGCCTTTACTACGAATTTCGTAGTAAAGGTATGCGTGCTAAAGGCTTTTTCGTTGTAACCATGCATGCGTTGTAATGCATGCATGGTTATGGTTATGCGTGGAAACGGCCGCGTTGTAGTGGCCGTTTCCCGTTCAGGGCATATCAAACATCCGCACATCCAACTAACTGGCACAAAAATACATTTCTGTACAGTTCCCAAACTGCTGGAAAGGTCCTCCAAGTCTTATCCCTGCACACCATCAGAGTCTCAGGCCTCAATATGAGTCACGTAAAACACGACAGACCAATCCCTCCACTGACTTTGTATCATGCTGCCAATGAATACATAAACTATCTAAAAGAAAATCATCTTCAAAACCAGAACAAAATATAGGGCTTGTTGAACAAGTTACTTACCTTTGGTAACGATGTATCTGTAAGAGACATGTGTTAGTTGTAGATTCCTTACCATATAATTTCCCCCAGGCGTCAGTCTGGATCCGGAGATCTTTTCTTCAGCAATACCCCTGCGCATTGGTAGGTGGTGTTGGTTGACTCTGCATCAGTCGTCAGCGTCGTGGTCGCTGGGATGACGTTACGGTGCCTACTAAGGTGCCGCCCCTGCGCACTGCCTCAGTTCTGACAACACGTTCCACGCCAGTAGCCCAGAGCCATGAAAAACACTGATCACTGGTGCACCACAACTAGGTCCCTGTAAGCGAGTCCCTTTCCCTAGAAATCAGTTCGCTGAGTGGGGAGGATGGGTGGGGCAGTAAGGGATCTACAATTAACATATGTCTCTTACAGATACATTGTTACTGAAGGTAAGTAACTTGTTCATCTGAAAGAGACAGTTGAATATTCCTTACCTTAGAATAGTTACCCCAGCAATACCATCCCTGGAGGAGGGTCTGCCATTAAAGTTCACACGAGAAAGTCCTGAAGGGCCGAACAGGCAAAATAACTGTCCCTCTGGACTTGAATGTCCAGGCAATAGTGTCTGGTGAACGTGTGCAGAGATGCCCACGTTGCTGCCTGGCAGATATCAAGGATTGGAACTTCACGTGCCAATACAGTAGTTGCTGCTGTAGCTCTAGTGGAGTGAGCGCGCAACACCACTGGAGGATCCTTATTTGCTAAAGCATACCAGATCTTAATGTAAAGGACAACCCATTGAGAGATGGTACGTTTTTGAACTGCCCGGCCTTTCTTGGCACCCACATAGCCAATAAAGAGATGATCATCCACCCGGAAGTCTTTGGTGTGTTCAAGATAGAAAGGGTGCAGAGGTGGGAAAAAGGTGATAGATTGTCCTACTTCAAATGGTGTAACCACATTAGGAAGGATTGAAGGCCTCGTTCTAAGCACCACTTTGTGAAAGGGGTCTTGGAAGATAGAGCCTGAAGCTCACTCACCCTGCGAGCAGAGGTGATGGTACCAAGGAAGGCAGTCTTAAGAGTGAGGAGCCTGAGAGGACAGTTATGAAGAGGCTCGAAGGGAACACACATAAGAAATGTGAGAACAAGATTCAAGTCCCACTGGGGCATTATGAAGGGAGATGGAGGAAACAGATGAGTAATGCCCTTAAAGAATCTATTAACCTTAGTGGACTTGAATAGGGATGGCTGATCAGGCAGCCGAAGAAAAGCAGAGTTTGTTGCAAGATAACCTTTGAGAGTGCCCAGAGCACAGCCCTGATGGGCCACAGAAAGTATATACAAAAGGACCTCTGAAAAAGAGCCAGAAACGGGATCCACAGCCTTTGCTGTGCACCATGCCACAAACTTGTTCCATCTACAAGAGTATACAGATTTAGGGGAGAGAAGCCTTGCTGCCATGATGACATCACAGACGTCGGGCGGAAGGTCGAAAGAGGTGAACTGTCGCCGCTCAATCTCCACTCAAGAAGGTGGAGACTGGAAAGGTTTGGGCGAAGAACCGTTCCCTGCTGCTGTGACAGAAGATCCTCCCAAAGGGGCAGTCTGATCGGAGGATCAATGGCCATGCTCAGGGTATCAGACTCTTTGTGCCAAGTCCGGCGGAATAAGATTAACTTGGGCCCGGTCACGCTTAATCTTCTCAAGCACTCATGCCAGAAGTGGTACAGGAGGAAAGGCGTACAGGAGGCCATAGTGCCACTCATGAAGAAAAACGTCGCTGTGCGAGTGCCGCCTTGGAAACTCCATTGCGCAATACTGCTGATATTGCGGGTTCTCTTTGGTGGTGAACAGATCTAATCAAGTCTCTCTCCAGTGTTGAAAGAGATCTTGCACCACCTCTGAGTGAAGACATAATTCGTGATGGATCAGGCATTGGCGGCTGAGTTTGTCCACCTTGCCATTCAGAGAACCTGCCAGATGTTGAACCACCAGGGTCATGCCCTGATGTTTCAGCCATGTCCAGAGGCGGAGAGCCTCCTGACAAAGGGTCCACAACCTCACCCCGCCCTATTTTTGCAGTACCACATGGCGGTGGTGTTGTCTATGTACACCTGCACCACTTTCCCTTTGAGAGAGGGAAGGAATGCCTTCAGTGCCAGTCTGATCGCCCGGAGCTCCAGCAGGATGATATGGAGCCCGGATCCCTGCTGGAGAGAAGACGCATCTGAACCCCACCACTCCCTGTTGGCCGCCCCATCCCAGGAGTGACGCATCCCTTAGATCTGGTTGGGGAAGGCAGAGGGATCTGCCTCTGACCCAATCTTGGGTCGTTAACCACCACTGCAGCTGTGTCGCAGTGCCTTCTGAGATCTTCACGTAGTCGGAAAGATTTCCCTGATGCTGCGCCCACTGGAACTTCAGGTCCCACATCAGAGCCCACATATGCCACCTGGCATGATCCACCAGGATGTAGGAGGCCATGAGGCCCAGCAGCCTAAGAGTCATTATCACCGAAATCCGGGATAGAGGCTGCAACATCAGTCTTATAGCCCGAATATCCCAGACTCGCTGTTCGGGAGGATAGGCCCAAAACTGCAGTGTCCAGAACAGCTCAGATGAAAAGGAGCATCTGAGAGGGAGTCAGGTGTGACTTTAGCATGTTTACAGTAAACCCCGCGAATGCAGGAGGTCCACCGTAGTTTAAAGGTTATGTTATGTTAACATACCATAACATAACATAACCGTAGTTTAAAGGTGGGAGATGACAACCTGGGGCGAGCCAGCCTTCAACAGCCAGTGGTCGAAATAGGGAAGACTGGAACACCTGATCTGCGCAGACGAGCTGCGACCACTGCCATCACCTTAGTGAACACCCGAGGGGCACTGGTAAGGCCAAAGGGGAGCACGGTAAACTGAAAGTGCTATGATCCACCACGAACCGTAGACAGCGTCTGTGGGCCGGCAGCACGGGAATGTGGAAAAAAGCGTCCTGCAAGTCCAACGCCACCATTCAGTCTCTGGGGTCGAGGGCAGATAGGACTTGAGCCAATGTGAACATTTCTCATTCCAGAGGAAGCAGTTGAGGGTCCACGGCCTAGAATAGGAAGCACGCCTTTGTCCTTCTTGGGCACCAGAAAGTAGCGGAAATAGCAACCACAACCTACTTCTGGCACAGGGACCCTATCTATAGCTCCCTTGGCCAAAAGAACTGTGAATTCCTGGCGGAGAAGTGCCAAATGATCCTCCGACATGCGATCGTAAGATGGTGGCCTTAATGGAGGGGAGTCTCGAAGGGGAGGGAGTAGCCCCTTCAAACGATTTACAGAACCCACCTGTCTGACGTGATGGATTGCCAGTGGAGGAAGTGATGGCGAATCCTGCCTCCAATTGGCTGAAGATGGGCTTGGAGGGTTTGGAGGCAGTGGCCGGGAGGGGAAGGAGGGATGGGGGGGCAGGTGGCTGGTGAACTGGCCCACCCGCTGGTACCCAGACCCATGAGGACACTGGGTCCCACGAGAGCGGCCACGCAGAGCCTGGGCAGCTTGCGTGAACCGATGGCTAGACTGGACCGGACATGGTTGGGTGCCCCTTCCGTAGCCACGAAAGGGACAAAAAGCAGACAGGAGTGGATGGAAAGGCACAGTGAGGCCCAAAGATCTGGCCAGGGCTCGAGAGTCTTTAAAGCGCTCAAGCGCTGAGTCTGCTTTGTCGCCATAAAGACGACGGCCATCAAATGGCATGTTCATCAAAGTTGACTGGACATCCCCCGAAAACCAAGATGTCCTTAAGTAGGCGTAGCCTCGACGGGCTACCGACGTGGCAATCATTCTGCCCAGTGAGTCGGTGGTATCCAGTCCACATTGAATGATGAATTGGGTTTGTGTCTCTCCCATCTGCAACTGCTTGGGAGAGAATGACCTGGGCCTCCTCTGGGCACTGAGGCAGCACCTGCGCGACCGTATCACATATGGTATGGGAGTAGCGGCCCAAGAGGCACGCGGAATTCACCTACCACAGTGCCAAGCTGGAGGAAGAGAACATTTGCTTCCCAAGATGGTCTTGCTTCTTGGATTCCCTATCTGGGGGGAGCAGAAAGGAACACGTCCTTAGAAGAAGAGGTTTGGACCACCAAATTCTCAGGGGAAGGGTGATGGGTCAAGAACACAAGGTTGCCCAGGGCCTGGCGGTGGTGGCGGGCAATTGTCCTCTCCACAGGAGCCCTTGTGCTGGGCTTGGACCAAGTGCCCAGGAGGACATCAGTAAGGGCTTCATTAAAAAGGCAATAGGGGTTCAGAGGAAGAACCACCTGTCAGGAGGTTAGTCCTGACTGCCACAAGCACATGAGGTGCAGACCCGTCACAGATATCATCTTGTGACAGGTGTTGCTGTGCTTGAAGCTGGTTCGACGTAGGGACATCCCTCGCGCACTAGGAGTCAAAGAAGTGGACAAAAAGTTGCAAAAAGTTAGCCAAAAAACTGGCTATGGGGTAGCCCTCTCCGGGTCTGTGCTAGGCTGGCACGGAAAAGGAAAGAACTGACGTCCGCGTGCAGGGGCGGCGTCTAAGTAGGCACCGGGACGTCATCCCGGCGACCAGGACACCGACGACGGACGCGGAGTTGACTGATGCCACTCTCCGATGTGCAGGGATATTGCTAAAGAAAAAATCTCCAGATCCAGACTGCCGCCTGGGGGAAATTCTAAGGTAAGGAATCTACAACTAACTGTCTCTTTCAGATACAAGCTTTTAGTGACTTAATGACCCTAACATATTCCAGTCTACCCAAGAACGATGCTCACCCACTTCTCAGTACATCATCACCATATCCATGTTGCTGATAAAGCTTATTGTGATTGTGCTCTGCATCCCAGTTCTCATTGACTAAATCCTTGATTTGGCTCTTCTCTCAGCCATGCTTATGTCTGTAAATAATTTAGCGAAATGATAACAGACCAATATTCGACTAGCTACTGTCTGGCCATTATGTCTCAACACGCACTCACTCCTGCTTTTACAATGCAAGAACAAAGAGTAGTTTTACAATGCATTTGCAGCAAACCTTATTACATTTACTATTGCAACGCATATCACAAACATGCATTATGGCACATTATAAACACAATACGAATTTGAACAACATCATGAAAGGATTCAAATGTAAAAGGCAACCCAATAAAAAAGTTATCTAAGGCATGAATGATACTGAAGTCCACTTCAGCAGGGGTCTTTAACCTTCTCTAGTGTGAAAGCTACTACTTACCAATGAAAATCACCCAGAGCTACTGTCTAATTGTAAGTGTATTTACATAGCATTTACTACCCCAGACAAAGCGTTGAAGCACATTTCAGGGAGTTGTACTCTACACTGGAACCCAAAGGATTAGAGGTGGATTAGTATAGGGAAATTTAAGTTGTTAATTTGAGTGGTGGACATGTGAGTGTGTTAGTTTGATTGATTGGGATAAAGGAGGGGTAGAGGAGTGAAGAGCCTAGATAGTGTTATTTGGGAGATCATACTAATAGGATTAGGTCTGGGACGGGTCAAAGGAGGGAAGAGTCTTGAAATGGTTGTTAGGGCGATCACAGTAGTAAAATGAGGTTTGGGATGAGTCAAAAGAGGGATATAGGAGGGAAGATTCTAGGAAGTGTTATTTTGGAGATCATAGTAGTAAAATGAGGTTTTGGGTGAGTCAAGGAGGAACAGAGGAGGGAAGAGTTTATAAAGGGTTATATGGGTGATCATAGTAGTGGAATGAGGTTTGGAGTAAGTCAAGGAGGGATAAAGGAGGGAAGAGTCAATAAAGGAGGGTTGGAATGAGTCAGACAGTGAAGGTAGAGGATTTTGTGAGAGAGGTAAGTTGAGACAGAGTAGTGCATTGAAGGGAGTTGACGTTGTTTTCCCCTCCTTTCTACAGTAGGAGTAAACTAATAAATATATAGATACATAACTATATATAAAGATTATACATGTATAAGGAAAATAACAAAGAGATATAAATTGTATTGTACAAATTTTCATATTTGTATGTATGGATAGATAGATAGAAATGTAGACTTTTAGGTGTTACTGTGCGTAAACCTAATTTATTTGTGTATTGTTATAATACTTTCAATTATTTATTTTAATGTTATGTTTTCCTTAATATTCAAATAGTGAAGCACTTCTAGATATAATTGTTATGAATATATTTACTGTTAGAAATTGGGTATCTAGTTAGCAGAGGTATGCATCCTTTTTAAATAGGGACCACCACTCTAGTCAGGCTAAGCTAGATACACACTAAAAGATAACCTGTTCTCACCCTCTGGTAGCTTGGCACAGAGCGGTCAGGCTTATCTAGAGAGGCAATGGTATTTAGCCGACCGACCACACACACACACACCCCCACACACACACACACACACACTCCCCACACAGATTTGAAAAAATTGAGAATAATTTTATAAATAAATCAAGACCAAAACAACAAAAATCGAATGAGTAGAAGTCGATATCTGGACGTATCACTGTTTCATCACTTCATGACTGGCTTCTAAGTTGTCTGAAGCTTGTTTCCACAATTTAACCATGTGGCTTTTGAAGCCCTGCATGTAGGTCACTACAAAATGAGGAAAGGACGGGGACAAAGTCAACAGTTCATGCTCACCGCGATGGAGCACAGGCCAAGGAAAGGAGCCACGCAGGATCGGGGAACAGAGTACTGTGATCCTAGACGCAACAGCAAATTGCAGGGCCCAGACAGGCAATGCGTTGATGTGAGGCTCACAGACGAGGGGATGCGTCGATTTTCTTCAAGCAGTGGCGGTAATGCGTTGGGTCCTTTGAGCAAAGTGGTAGTTTCGAGTGTGACAGTTCTGAAGACGATGCACCGAGTTAATTCACGTTGGAGGGGCAATGCGTAGATCTTCTCAATGCAGTGTCAGCGATGTGTTGCTTCCAAAGCTGTTGTTCCAGAAGGGATGCAGCAGTTCCGAGTGCAATGCGCCGGGTCCTACTCCCATAACAGGATCAAGTGCTGGTTCGGCTACAAGCAGATTGGAGTTGTGTTAGTTTCCTTGGTGCAAGTATCTGAGTCCACTTCCAGTGAACTAGGCATAGGAGCACTGGTAGAGACTTTAATATGCCTGGGTGTCCAGCAACAGGAGGCAAGCCAACAAGACCTTTGAGATCACGTCAGTTGCAAGGCAGAGTCCAGCTCTCAGCAGGGTCAGAGTAGCAGGCAGCACAGTAAGCCTTTCAGGTCAGCTGTCCGGGAGAGTGTTCAGTCCTTAACGCAGCATAGCAGTTCTTCTAATAGAGTTCAGTTGTAGGTCCAGAAGTGTGTACACCAATGTTGACATGTTTAGACGAGAATCACATGCACTTTTGCACCGGTCAGCAGTGGCAGTGGCAGTCCTAAGGCCAACAAAATGAATTAGCAAAATGAGGAGCTAAGCAAGCAAAATGTTTAGGGGGAGACCACCCTAAGGCTGAGAGATAGATAAATAAAATAAAGAGGGACCCATAAGAAATTCATCAAGTAACATATGAAAACTATGCAGCGACCTATATACATGTTAAGCATAAAATAATGTGTATGTATGTATGTATGTATATATATATATATATGTGTATGTATGTATGTATATATATATATATATATATATATATATATATATATATAATCTACTGGCGGTCGCCAGTAGATAGTTATAGTTAGGACCGTGTTTCCATAGGAAATCTGAAAATTCTATTTTGAATAACTTTGGCGCCGGTTGACGAATCCTCGCGAATTTTTCAAAATAGGTGGGGCGCTCCGCTCCTACCCTGAAAGTCTCGGGGTGTTAGTCAAGCGGGAGCCGAGAAAAAAGGGGGGTCCCAAAACGCGTTTTCCCCATGCATTTTTCCATAGGGACCTTTAGTCCAAGGTACAGCCCGAACTGCTGAACAGAATTACTTGAAATTTGGCAGAGAGGTAGTCCTCAGGTCAGGGATGTGCCTTTTGAATATTTGGAGTCAATCTATTCAGTAGTTCCTGAGAAAATTTCAGTTAAAAGTACATATATATCTATAAGTGCGCACCGTGCGCGCATGGTGACGTGCGCGAGCGCAATTCTGATTGGTTGTTAGATGTCAGTAAACATTCTAATCGGTCGAAATCAGGAAGTGTCGGCCGCCATTTTGTCTCTCGCAGTCTGAGGCAGTGAAAAACAAAGGTGGAGAACATGAAAAGGGGGCAGGGTGGGACAGTTCCTGACCCCCTAGCCTTTGTCAGGGGGTCACTGAAGGACCCCCAAGGGTGAAAAAAACATTTTTTTTACGAAAAAGCGCGGGGTGCGCACGGCACGCACAACGCATCGTGGGCGCTCGGTGCGCGCACGGTGAAAAACCTGAAAAAAAATAAATATTAATAAATACATAACTTAGCATTTAAAAAACTGTACAAATTCACTTAAAAACCATAGGTTTCACACACGTTATAGTTAGGAATTCGCATTTAAAAAACCTTGCAAATTCACTTAAAAAACCATAGGTTTCACACATGTTATAGTTAGCTGGACATTTCCCTCGTAAAAAACCAATGAAATTCCCCCGTTATAGTTAGTGCAGGCAACTATAACTCACGCGACCGCAATCCTCTGCTGATGACGTCAGATACTACATCACTGATTACATATGCGTCTTTCTGAAAAATAAATATTTGTAATATATGTATAGCTAAAGATTAATGGAAGAAGACATGGGTAAATAGGTGTCTAAATACAGTGATGTAATATCTGAAGTCATCAGCAGAGGATTGCGGTCACGTGAGTTATAGTTGCCTGCACTAACTATAACGGGGGAATTTCATTGGTTTTTTACGAGGGAAATGTCCAGCTAACTATAACATGTGTGAAACCTATGGTTTTTTAAGTGAATATATATATATATATATATATATATATATATATATATACACAAATTAATATTCCACGCGATTCCAACAAGAAGAACGCACACTCAGGAAATAAACCAGACAGGGATTAATCGGTAATGCGTTTCGACAGGCAAGCTGTCTTGTTCAAACAGTGAGCATGTAAGTGAGGCGGCATTACATAGACATTTTACACAACAGAGATGACGGGCTTCGCATGCAGATACATTCCATATAACTGCGGCGGCCATTTGTAAATAGGCAAAGTAGGTACAGTTAGTACTATATACCTTACTTGTATGCGCTTACTTTAAAAATATTACATGTAGTATGTAGTTAAGCAAAGAAATAAATGAGCGCATGTATACCTAGTGAAAAAACAAAAATAATTTTGTGTCAATTTGCCGTCCGGTAAAAGACAATGTTAATCCGAAGGGGTTAAATAATGTGACCAGCGGCAACGAGCATATTCAAATATCAAAACAGATATGTCTTTGTTAACGCAAATTAGATTTACCATAGTGGTTGGGACGCGGCAGTGATGTCTGAGCATATGGCTGTGGTGTTCTCACCTGATGCAGAATTACTGCATGGTGTAATGGAAAAAGATGCATGATTTAAGCAAGCATATGGTCGCAATAAATACGGAATCGTATATATATGACTCATAGTGGTATAGAGTGTTATAGTGTGACCAAAAACTGGACAATATGCATACGTCAGTAGGTGCTGTGAATTGACCAAGCCATTAAGCACAGTAGATTATATTTACCATAGTGGTAATTTGTAGCACTAGTAGCTGTAAATGATAACAACATCAATAGTAAATTTCTGACTGTTATGGCTACTCTGACAAATCATGTGATAGATAGCGGTATTACCAGGCTAATATATTCTGGTTAAGTGTCCACATAATAGTAACTGTCCATACATATATTCTGAATAAGTAAATGAGAACAATAAGTAAAATGTGGGGTTGAGTGCTATGTCAAGGCCTCCTAAAGAACAAAGTGACTGAAGTCAAAAAAGTGAAAGAATAAAAGTCGATACAGGATCTTAACTGGAATGGACCCACAGGACGGGAAAGAAAAGGGTAGGGAGGCCGGATCGGATGAGACAGTCCGCAGGCGGTGCGCGTCCCTTCCTTTCCTCCTGTGTAAAGAGAAAGTAGAAAAAGTGATATTAAAATCAGATCTAAAATTACTATTGGACTCATAGTAAGACGTGCATATTAAAAGACAATCATTTAGCATGTATCAGAATCATCTTTCACTTTTTTCACTTTTGTCACTTTGTTCTTTAGGAGGCCTTGACATAGTGCTCAACCCCGCATTTTACTTAATGCTTTAAATCTTTGTATATAAAATGTCTTCTATGTCTATGACACAATTGATTGCACTAGCACTTAAAAAGCGGCAGCACTGTCTGAGGACTTGTCATGTGATCAAGGGAGTTTTCCAGCCGAAACGCGTCATGGCGGGCAAGTTGGTGGCAATAAAGTAAAAAAGAATTTGCACTTATCGCTGGGTCCACACTTGTTTTTTCTGGTTTGAAAAGCAGAAGCGAATTCGAGTTTTCCTCATGTGTACCGGATTGACTTCCTCCGACTCGTGGACACCCTCTCTGTAAGTAGGCTCCGTAACAGGCAAGTCTTGGTCCCGGAAGCTCTGTCTGGCAGCAACATCGCGGGCCCATGGTGCGGCGCAGGCGGGGACCCCCGGGGCACTTTTCATATCCGAAACCGGAAACAACGGATCCCCCAGCAAGCAACGAAATCAAAGCGTGCAAAATGAGTACTGTGGATTGAGTGTGGAGGTTCCGGACCTTCGGTGGGGAACTCTGTGGAGTGAGCATCAGAAGGAAGGAGCTACATGTTTATCCGCTGGACACACAAGGTACGCAACTTATTGCAGCAAGCAGGCTGGGAGGTGTGTTATCCTGGTGCTCCCATGGACACTGGTCGAGGGGGAGAGCGCATAGGAGCAGGAAACAGGAGAATACATATATTAGCCACCATGTCCGCAGACACGCTCAGAGACAGCAAGCTAGCCGCAGAGGAGATGTTTTCTGACTCTCCCTCGGAACCGCGAGGTGCCAGCAAGGATGCTAAGGAGGAATCGAGTGGCAAGATGAAGGGACAGAAAGATAATTATCGGGTGCTGGATAAACTAAAACGCCAAGAACAGTCCAAGTGGTGGGAAGTGAGGCCATTGCAAAGCTACTTAGATGTGGGACGGGTACCTAGGGGACTTCGCATTATGATCGCTCCCAATTATGAGGCACCGAACCCACTCATGATGGCAGAGTGGGCGGAAGGCAACTTGGAGTCATCTCGAAGGTTAGTGGTATTATTGGTAAAATATGCAGAAATAGACCGGAATGAGCTGCAGACCAAGATAGAAGCACTAGAAAATGAAATTAAAATACAAGGTGATCCCCAAAGCAGGAAAAAATTACATGAGGAAATGGTAACACGATTGCAAAAAGAAGAGGATAAAATAAAAATGAGAAAAACTTATAAATTCAAGAGGGATCGTGAGGACTATGAAAATGGTCAAATATTTACGTTTGGAAGGCGATATGACAATATGAGAACGGCAACCGCCAGCAATCGGATGCAGAGCCGTGATCAAACTGCAAGAGGGCAACAAACGTCAGAATGAACATGAATTATCTGATTTAAGCTCTGCTTTGGAGAGCGAATCAGAAGCAGAGAACAGCAGACCAAGATCTGAGGCATGCAATATTAAACTGACTACGGGGTAAGAGTTAGACATTTTAAAATGAAGCCGGAGAGACACTCCGAGGTCCCGCAACAACGGGGCAGCCAAAACAGGAACACCTGGAGGAGAAGGCAGGCACGGAGGGAGAGGAGACAATGTGAAGAAACGAGGTCGAGGGAGAGGGACACGCAAGTAGAAAGTGACCCACATAGCCTTGAATCCTCAAATCTAGACACATTGCAAGCTCAAGGAGCTAAAACTTAGCAAATATTAACTTGACTTTAGCAGAACAACAGCTTTTATCCTTAGGGTTGTCTTATTGCCCAGAATCACATTTTAATTACACACAGACAAGGGCAGACATTTATAAGTTCATAAGGTAACTTAAACGAAGGAAATTTCATCAGCTAAAAGACATGCAAGTTGATGTGAGTGCTGCAACTCAGTCTAACAGTGGCATAAGTACCCCCGGTTTATTAGTCTCGGACTTTGAGTTAATGCAAGATCTGCAAGAGTTAGAAAGAGGAGCGGCAGACATCACAAGCCCTGAGGGGATTCCTCAGGATATGTCAAGGATAATCTTACATCAACATGAAGAACTGATGACATGTGCCAGACCTGCCACTCCATTCCAGTTGAAATCTAGGTTTGTACCGATTATGGCTAGAGATTACATTGAAGTGTTCAATGAACAGATTGTGGCTCAAGTAAAAAAGCTCAATATTATCATCAATCAAAAACAAAGAAAGATCTCTATTCAAGAAAGACAGTACCATCAGCTTATCGCAAAATTAAGAAACGAAAAAAACACAGTAATCCGAGATTTTGACAAAGGCGGGAACATTGTTTTATGGCAGCTAAAAGAATATCTAGAGGAAGCACATAGCCAATTGAATGACAAAGATTGCTACAGGAAGCGCTCCCCATTGAAATTTAAAAGTACCCAGGAACTTTTTTATTCGCAGCTACTTGCATGGAAAAGCGCAGGCCTCCTTAGTTGCGAAGAATTGAAATATCTTAAAAAAGAGCATCCGACCATCCCGGCATTATATTTTATCCCAAAAATTCATAAGAACGTTGACAAACCACCAGGAAAGCCAATAATAGCAGCCTGTGATGGCCAATTGGAGAATGCATCAATATATATTGACTTTTTTTTTGCAAGAGTTTGTACAGAAATTGAAATCTTATGTACAAGATACAGGGGACTTTTTAAATAAGATTAGGAATTTACAATGGAGGTCAGAATATCTACTTATTGCTCTGGATGTATCATCTTTGTACACGTGCATCAGGAATAGAGATGGAATGCGAGTTGTAGAGTATCTTTAATCTAATAGGCCTATCAAGTACATACAGCATACAAAAATGCTCCTTACCATGTTGCTGTTTTGTTTAGAAAACAATTTGTTTTTGTTTAACAATCAAATGTATCAGTAAATACAAGGAGTAGCAATGGGGGCCAGCTTCTCTCCCAGCTATGCATGCTTGTTCATGGGCTGGAGGGAGGAGCTGGTCCTCATGCAAAAATTTGAGAAAATGTATGCTGCAAATATAGTAACTTGGTTGCGCTTTATAGACGACTTATTTATTGAATGGAATGGAGATGAACAAAGTGCCATAAACATCATTGAACAAATCAACAAAAATGACATCAATTTACATTTTACCTCAACTCTTAGCAGGAACATGGTGACATTTTTAGATGTACAGATTGAGGTGATTGATAATTGCCTGGCCACTACACTATTTAGAAAACCAACATCAGGGAATACACTGCTACAAGTGCACATCCCCCACATTTAATCAAGAGTATTCCGTACGGGGAAATGCTGCGCATTAGACGCATTTGTAGCAATGACCAAGACACCCATAAAAAGCAAGCTGAGAGTCGGGCTCGATTTCTAGCAAGAGGTTATAGGTCAGAAATAGTGGATACAGCAATAAGAAGGTCTAGGTAACAGGCGAGAGAAGACCTACTGAAATATAAGATTGCAGGGTCAGACATAAAACGTAAAAAACATAATTTGACTAAAAAATGTGACGGAACTCAAGAACACGACTCATTTTATCCTTTTGCAGGCAGGAAATAAGGTCGATAGTTAGGCGTAAACGGCCCATAGTAAGGGATGACCCAGTGATAGGTAAGTCCATTACCAACTAATCCTATGATTACATTTCGAAAAACAAAAAGTATGGTAGATATGCTGGTGAAGAGCAGACCGGAAGATCTGAGCTGGGGCATGTGGCTAACTGCACGAAAAGGATTTTTTAAGTGCTCCACATGCAAGGTTTGCCAGTATGGCTTGAATACTTCTACTTATATAACTGCTTTTAATAACAAAGTACAAGAAATTAACCAACACCTGAACTGCAAAACTGAGTATGCAGTTTATTACTTAGAGTGCAGTTGCCATCTGAAGTATATAGGAAGCACTAAGTTACCTGTACATAAGAGAATTCTTCAGCATAGCAGGGCCATCTCCAATAATGACGCCAACTATCATGTTGCAAGACATTTTAAATTCTGCCACAATAGTAATCTAAAATATTTGAAATCCTTTATTATAGATTCAATACCACCACAGAAAAGAGGAGGGGATCGTGAGTCGAAGTTAAGACGCTTAGAAACTAATTATATATTACAGTTCGATTGCAAACATCCTGGAGGTCTCAACACGAGCGAAGACCTATATACCTTTTTATGAGACAGAGTTATAATATCCTCCTGCAGTATTACACAAAAATTTCATACAGCAGTGTCTAGGTTGAGACATATAGGGGGAGGATGTTAAAAGCAGTGAACTGTTATAGTGAGAATGTAAGATCTACAAAACAATATATATTAGTTTTAAGTATGTTCCTATAAATCGCCAAGGAGAACTAAACTAAAAATGTATATGGCATCTAAAGAGCACAATTCGTGAAATATCTTAAATGATCATGTGAATTTATTGCTTGAATCAGTTTTATGGATTTTAGGATATTTTATTGATATTTATTGCTATTTAACAGTTGTTTAAATGGATCATGTTTAATTGATTTCATATATTGTATTTTATAATGTATATGAATTATTCAAGAATCTATTATGGGATCAACTGTGGATTAGTCAATAATGTATAATATGTCCTTCATCAATTTGCACTTTTCAATCATTAGCACCTTAGTTTCTTTGACCTAGATGAATCCTGTAAATTATAAGGTCAGATACTTGAGGGTTAAGGAATGATTGAGTATAATGTTATCAACAACAGATAACACTAAAAAACTCTCTATACTATCTATAGGAACTTGCTACTATACTTACTATTATGTTTATAATAGCGAGCAACCAATAGAACAATATCACTTTAGCACATGCACTTTAATATTCAATTTAGGCACTTTTGTAAGCACACCGTCACTTTAGGAAAAATATACATGCGTTTTTTGCACAATACTATTATAGATGAGATGGTATAATATGTGGTATTAACATAGGGGCAGCATAGTCACCCATGTACTGACCAATGAGTGCATATTTGAAAACCAGTTATCCAGTTGCAGCATTTCAAGCCTGTGACAACTAGTATTGAAAGTGATGGAATACACAGTAAATATGGTGGTTCACGATAGGGATATTTAGGGGTAGTTACAATGTTATTTCATTATTCTTAGACATGAAGAACAAGGAGGTTTTTATTTAGAATCATGTTCTGAAATGATATGATTCTAAGGGTCGTTATTATATGAATTTGGATTTAACCCGTGAATTTTATTATAAATATGGTCTTATGTATGTGCAAATGTTAATCAGCATTTATAAATCTTTGTATATAAAATGTCTTCTATGTCTATGACACAATTGATTGCACTAGCACTTTAAAAGCGGCAGCACTGTCTGAGGACGTGTCATGTGATCAAGGCCGTTTTGCATCATGGTGGGCAAGTTGGCGGCAATGAAGTAAAAGAGAATTTGCACTTATCGCTGGGTCCACGCTCGTTTTTTCTGGTTTGAGACGCGAATTTTATGTATGTATATATATATATATATATATATATATATATATATATATATATATATATATATATATCCAACTGCAATCTCCGACCTTGAGCCCCTGACCTCAACAGGGCGGTCTCGGCATGCGGGGACCGGAGCACCTCGCTAACATCCACAAAAACCTCCTTTGTAGAGACAAAAGAAGAGCGCCGAAACCAGACTTCTGCAAACATGTGCTTTTATTCTCAAAACTTCATCACGGCAGCATGGAAATCCTTACGCGTTTCAACTCATGGCGAGTCTTGATCACAGGTGAGCCATCTGGATAATTAAGGGCGTGACCTTCCTCGTGCTCCCTTTAAACAGAGACTGCAACGTCACTTTGCAGTCCTAGTGTACTATAATGTCCATGATGCACTGGGAAATTCATTTCATATCTTGGATCCAGTCAAACAATTCGTTTTCACAAGTATTATATATTTCAGTGAAATTGCAGGCTGGACAATCTTTATCCTTTTCATTATTCTCCATGTGCACAAAAACGGCTCAATATTGACATGTTGCCCTGAATATTGCATTAACCCAGCGTTTGTGTTTGAAGTCCATCACAAACTGACCTGTGTCAGTTCATTTTCCCTTGCTCTGCTGCACCCTTTCGTAGGTTGAGCATTTCGTACCTTTTGCATTGGTGCAAAAATGCAGGCGGGTCGGGCTCATTGAAAATAACAATCCAACTGCAATCTCCGACCTTGAGCCCCTGACCTCAACAGGGCGGTCTCGGCATGCGGGGACCGGAGCACCTCGCTAACATCCACAAAAACCTCCTTTGTAGAGACAAAAGATGAGCGCCGAAACCAGACTTCTGCAAACATGTGCTTTTATTCTCAAAACTTCATCACGGCAGCATGGAAATCCTTACGCGTTTCAACTCATGGCGAGTCTTGATCACAGGTGAGCCATCTGGATAATTAAGGGCGTGACCTTCCTCGTGCTCCCTTTAAACAGAGACTGCAACGTCACTTTGCAGTCCTAGTGTACTATAATGTCCATGATGCACTGGGAAATTCATTTCATGTCTTGGATCCAGTCAAACAATTCGTTTTCACAAGTATTATATATTTCAGTGAAATTGCAGGCTGGACAATCTTTATCCTTGCAGAAGTCTGGTTTCGGCGCTCTTCTTTTGTCTCTACAAAGGAGGTTTTTGTGGATGTTAGCGAGGTGCTCCGGTCCCCGCATGCCGAGACCGCCCTGTTGAGGTCAGGGGCTCAAGGTCGGAGATTGCAGTTGGATTGTTATTTTCAATGAGCCCGACCCGCCTGCATTTTTGCACCAATGCAAAAGGTACGAAATGCTCAACCTACGAAAGGGTGCAGCAGAGCAAGGGAAAATGAACTGACACAGGTCAGTTTGTGATGGACTTCAAACACAAACGCTGGGTTAATGCAATATTCAGGGCAACATGACAATATTGAGACGTTTTTGTGCACATGGAGAATAATGAAAAGGATAAAGATTGTCCAGCCTGCAATTTCACTGAAATATATAATACTTGTGAAAACGAATTGTTTGACTGGATACAAGACATGAAATGAATTTCCCAGTGCATCATGGACATTATAGTACACTAGGACTGCAAAGTGACGTTGCAGTCTCTGTTTAAAGGGAGCACGAGGAAGGTCACGCCCTTAATTATCCAGATGGCTCACCTGTGATCAAGACTCGCCATGAGTTGAAACGCGTAAGGATTTCCATGCTGCCGTGATGAAGTTTTGAGAATAAAAGCACATGTTTGCAGAAGTCTGGTTTCGGCGCTCTTCTTTTGTCTCTACAAAGGAGGTTTTTGTGGATGTTAGCGAGGTGCTCCGGTCCCCGCATGCCGAGACCGCCCTGTTGAGGTCAGGGGCTCAAGGTCGGAGATTGCAGTTGGATTGTTATTTTCAATGAGCCCGACCCGCCTGCATTTTTGCACCAATGCAAAAGGTACGAAATGCTCAACCTACGAAAGGGTGCAGCAGAGCAAGGGAAAATGAACTGACACAGGTCAGTTTGTGATGGACTTCAAACACAAACGCTGGGTTAATGCAATATTCAGGGCAACATGACAATATTGAGCCGTTTTTGTGCACATGGAGAATAATGAAAAGGATAAAGATTGTCCAGCCTGCAATTTCACTGAAATATATAATACTTGTGAAAACGAATTGTTTGACTGGATCCAAGACATGAAATGAATTTCCCAGTGCATCATGGACATTATAGTACACTAGGACTGCAAAGTGACGTTGCAGTCTCTGTTTAAAGGGAGCACGAGGAAGGTCACGCCCTTAATTATCCAGATGGCTCACCTGTGATCAAGACTCGCCATGAGTTGAAACGCGTAAGGATTTCCATGCTGCCGTGATGAAGTTTTGAGAATAAAAGCACATGTTTGCAGAAGTCTGGTTTCGGCGCTCTTCTTTTGTCTCTACAAAGGAGGTTTTTGTGGATGTTAGCGAGGTGCTCCGGTCCCCGCATGCCGAGACCGCCCTGTTGAGGTCAGGGGCTCAAGGTCGGAGATTGCAGTTGGATTGTTATTTTCAATGAGCCCGACCCGCCTGCATTTTTGCACCAATGCAAAAGGTACGAAATGCTCAACCTACGAAAGGGTGCAGCAGAGCAAGGGAAAATGAACTGACACAGGTCAGTTTGTGATGGACTTCAAACACAAACGCTGGGTTAATGCAATATTCAGGGCAACATGTCAATATTGAGCCGTTTTTGTGCACATGGAGAATAATGAAAAGGATAAAGATTGTCCAGCCTGCAATTTCACTGAAATATATAATACTTGTGAAAACGAATTGTTTGACTGGATCCAAGATATGAAATGAATTTCCCAGTGCATCATGGACATTATAGTACACTAGGACTGCAAAGTGACGTTGCAGTCTCTGTTTAAAGGGAGCACGAGGAAGGTCACGCCCTTAATTATCCAGATGGCTCACCTGTGATCAAGACTCGCCATGAGTTGAAACGCGTAAGGATTTCCATGCTGCCGTGATGAAGTTTTGAGAATAAAAGCACATGTTTGCAGAAGTCTGGTTTCGGCGCTCTTCTTTTGTCTCTACAAAGGAGGTTTTTGTGGATATATATATATATATATATATATATATATATATATAACCTACTGGCGGTCGCCAGTAGGTAGTTATAGTTAGGACCACGTTTCCATAAGAAATCCGCAACATTCTATTTTGAATAACTTTGGCGCCGGTCGACGAATCCTCGCAAATTTTTCAAAATAGGTGGGGCGCTACGCTCCGCTCCTACCCTGAAAGTCTCGGGGGGATTCGTCAAGCGGGGGCTGAGATAAAAGGGGGGTCCCAAAACGCGTTTTTCCCATGCATTTTTCCATAGGACCTTTAGACACAGCTACAGCCCGAACGGCTGAACAGAATTACTTGAAATTTGGCAGAGAGGTAGTCCTCAGGTCAAGGAAGTGCCTTTTGTAGGTTTGGTGTAAATCTGTTCAGTAGATTCTGAGAAAATAGCCTTTAAATCAATATATATATCTGAGCCAGCTTACGGTGCGCTTACGGTGCGCTTACCGTACGCGTACGGTGGCGTGCGCGAGCACGATTCTGATTGGCTCTTAGATCTTAGTAAACATTCGAATCGGTCGAAACCAGGAAGCGGCGGCCGCCATTTCGTGTGTTTCACTCAGAAAAAAAAGGGTGATATCTTGAAAAGGGGGCAAGGGAGAGAGTTACAGACCCCCTAACATTTGTAAGGGGGTCAAAGAAGGACAGAAAAGTACAAAGAAAACATTTATTGATTTTAAAAAAAATCGCGGGGTACGCGTACGGTAAGCTCACCGTACGCGTACGGTAGAAAAAAAAGAAACGAAATGCAGATTTAAGAGTTTAGATATTAGGGGGCTCTAAAAAGAGCCGTTGTGTTTATGAAGTTATTTGATTTTTTAGTGGTACCTACAAGTAAGTACCGATGCAGAGTCTAAGGTTCAAGAGGAAGACTCTGTTCCCTTCATCATTGAAGTGCACACCATCTCCTCTATAAATGTCTTGCATGTCGTAACGCAAGTTGTTGTGGTATATAGAACCCATACCATAGTCACGGAGGAAAGCAGAAACAGATTTGTTGACGTGCTTTCTTGCTTTGTCAATCTGCGGACAGAAATGATTGGACCAGTTCAATTTTTGCCTTTGGCATATGTTAGAAAACACAAAGGCAGTTTTAGGGAAAAGTGAAAACAGTTGTGCAAAGGTGTCCTTCATAAGCATTTCCAGACCTACCCCAGTCAAAGTGCCTAGGTCATTGCCACCACAGTGCACTATTATGAGGTCAGGGTGTTGGATTTGCATGAAGGATTTCACAAATGGCATCAATTGGTGCCACTTTAACCCTCTCTGACCAATCCATTTAATGTCTACATTTGGCAAAGCAAGGTCTCTCACCATATCTGTTTTCTCTGCATACTTTTCACTCCAGAAGACATAGCTGTGCCCTACAATCCACACTGTGAACATCTTCAAAGGAGAACTGGATGCACTCAGGAGGTGTAATTCAGTAGAATGGTAAAAAGAAATTAAAGACAGTTTGGAAATGGAGGCATACATATTTTTTTTTATAAAAAAAAGAACTGATTGGCTGTTTCATACCATTCTAGAATAAAAACTAGGCTGTATGTGTAAATTAATAGAAGCATGTTTTGTATTGGTACAGAAAAATGTGTTACCAAAGAACAGTACTATGGATTTGCTGTTAGGTTTGAAAAGTCAAGCAC
The DNA here is from genome assembly GCF_964204655.1 of Triturus cristatus. Classification (NCBI taxonomy): domain Eukaryota; kingdom Metazoa; phylum Chordata; class Amphibia; order Caudata; family Salamandridae; genus Triturus; species Triturus cristatus. The sequence goes on along the minus strand of NC_140590.1, from coordinate 1,777,095,340 downwards.
TCTTGCTCTGTGGAATTGAAACATTGTTTGGTGAACTTCTGACCTAACTCCACACAGCAGTGTTCCATGAGCTGTTGCTATGGTAGCAGGCAGAAGTCAAGTTGGGGGAAGGGTACTAGGCAGAAGTCAAGTTGGGGGAAGGGTACTTTTGGAAAAGGGTTGGTTTTCAACCAATAGAAATGTGTGATTACATTTGAAAAAAAGGGGGAAGCACTGAGATTTGAAATTAACATGTATATGTGTGGAAAAAGAGAGGGAAAGTTTGCCATTATCTGGATCTGCTGAGAGGAGAGAGGTGTAAAGAACAGAGATCCTGGCTCTGATAATCTGCTGTTTGAGTGCCACATTTCTTTCACAGCTAACTAATTTTAAAGGTGAGTTTAGAGTTTGAGAGGGGATGTATATGGTAAATTAAGAAATGAATAATAGAAATGGAATTCCTTTTGTTGAAGTTGTGTTTATCATTTTCTGTTTTGGGAGAAATTTAAATGTGAGGAACATGTAAAATAATATGGACTATGTTTTCACGATAAATTAAGGTGTACTGGTAAAAATAAGGAATACTTTAAGGGTTTGAGGTTTCAGTCAGTAATGCAAATACATTCAGCATCACTAAGGCTGGTTGCCCTTGCTGGAGTGTAGTGAGTCACCCAGGTTACACATGGTGCTGGTTTGAAAAAGCAGTTTGGACATGTGCTGTTTTCAGAATCTAAAAAGTGGATTCAAAATGTGTCAGTCTGTAAAAGTATTTATCACTTGCCAAAAAAAAGAGTAGTAAGTGTGCTTTCAAATTGGCAAAGAAATTTCGTTTTGTGACTAATGTGAAAACATGACTCTGTGTGCAAAGAGGAATTACAGGCAGAGATTTATTGCGTATTGCTCTGGTGATTTCACATTTGCATTAGATGGAAAGGGGGAGCCATTTTTTTTGTGTAGAAGCAGACTCTTAGCACACACCCAGCTGCTTATCCTGTGGAATCATGCACAGTATTTACAACCGAGTGGGGTTTGAGGTTTCAGTCAGTAATGCAAATACATTCAGCATCACTAAGGCTGGTTGCCTTTGCTGGAGTGTAGTCAGTCACCCAGGTTACATATGGTGCTGGTCTGAAAAAGCAGTTTGGACATGTGCTTTTTTAAGAATCTGAAAAGTGGATTCAAAATGTGTCAGTCTGTAAAAGTACTTATCACTTGCCAAAAAAAAGAGAAGTAAGTGTGCTTTCAAATTGGCAAAGAAATTTCGTTTTGTGACTAATGTGAAAACATGACTCTGTGTGCAAAGAGGAATTACAGGCAGAGATTTATTGCGTATTACTCTGGAGATTTCACATTTGCATTAGATGGAAAGGGGGAGCCATTTTTTTTGTGTAGAAGCAGACTCTTAGCACACACCCAGCAGCTTATCCTGTGGAATCATGCACAGTATTCACAACCGAGTGGGGTTTGAGGTTTCAGTCAGTAATGCAAATACATTCAGCATCACTAAGGCTGGTTGCCCTTGCTGGAGTGTAGTGAGTCACCCAGGTTACATATGGTGCTGGTCTGAAAAAGCAGTTTGGACATGTGCTTTTTTAAGAATCTAAAAAGTGGATTCAAAATGTGTCAGTCTGTAAAAGTGTTTATCACTTGCCAAAAAAAAGATTAGTAAGTGTGCTTTCAAATTGGCAAAGAAATTTCGTTTTGTGACTAATATGAAAACATGACTCTGTGTGCAAAGAGGAATTACAGGCAGAGATTTATTGCGTATTGCTCTGGTGATTTCACATTTGCATTAGATGGAAAGGGGGAGCCATTTTTTGTGTAGAAGCAGACTCTTAGCACACACCCAGCTGCTTATCCTGTGGAATCATGCACAGTATTCACAACCGAGTGGGGTTTGAGGTTTCAGTCAGTAATGCAAATACATTCAGCATCACTAAGGCTGGTTGCCCTTGCTGGAGTGTAGTGAGTCACCCAGGTTACATATGGTGCTGGTCTGAAAAAGCAGTTTGGACATGTGCTTTTTTAAGAATCTGAAAAGTGGATTCAAAATGTGTCAGTCTGTAAAAGTACTTATCACTTGCCAAAAAAAAGACTAGTAAGTGTGCTTTCAAATTGGCAAAGAAATTTCGTTTTGTGACTAATGTGAAAACATGACTCTGTGTGCAAATAAGAATTACAGGCAGAGATTTATTGCGTATTGCTCTGGAGATTTCACATTTGCATTAGATGGAAAGGGGAGCCATTTTTTTTGTGTAGAAGCAGACTCTTAGCACACACCCAGCTGCTTATCCTCTGGAATCATGCATAGTATTCACAACCGAGTGGGGTTTGAGGTTTCAGTCAGTAATGCAAATACATTCAGCATCACTAAGGCTGGTTGCCCTTGCTGGAGTGTAGTCAGTCACCCAGGTTACACATGGTGCTGGTCTGAAAAAGCAGTTTGGACATGTGCTTTTTTAAGAATCTAAAAAGTGGATTCAAAATGTGTCAGTCTGTAAAAGTGTTTATCACTTGCCAAAAAAAAGAGTAGTAAGTGTGCTTTCAAATTGGCAAAGAAATTTCGTTTTCTGTCTAATTTCAAAGCATGACTCTGTGTGCACACAGGAATTATTTTTAGATATTTAATTTGTGAAGGTGTTATTGTGATTTTCATTTATAGGAAAGGGGTTTATAGTATTTTAAGATTTCTAAAGAACATAAAAAATGTAGTAATATATTTAAATAAAATAAAGGAATTTTTTTTTTTAGTTTTTTTCAGGTATTGCTGAAGAGCAGTGAACAAAATTTAAGATGCCTACAAAATCCAGACTAAAGAAAGACCACAAAAAAAAAAACCTATATTTGAAGACAACTGGAGGACCTAAGTTAGTTGGAGATGCTCATGTTGGGAAAAAGAAAAAATCTTCTGGTAAGCAGACAAAAGATTTTTTAAAGAGCATATTCAAAAAAAGGAAAAATGTACAAAATGTCTGTACTGGAAAGAATGTTTTCAATAGAAAAGGACAGGAAAAAATTGAGAATTTAGTTAATGCAAATATACCTTCTGTATCTATAAAGATTAACTTAAACAGAAACACAGCGTTTAAAGAGATACGTAGAAAAATGTTTCAGAGAAGAGTTATGTCCAATTTGATAAAGGATGTGAAGAAATATAAGCAAAAGGCAAAATTTTACAAGAGAAAAAAAGAAATTGAAGCCATTGCAGCAAAGGCATTAGAATTAAAAAGGAAACTATTCATTTTAATTTTGAATAGGATGCGTACATTAGATAAAATGGTTAATGTACTGAAATCACAAAGCAAAAGGAAAAGAGTAGTGAACAGAACAAACTTTTGTAAAGTGTTTTTAGGAAAATGGATGCATAGTTCAAGTAGTGAACCTTTTTTTAATGAAGAGAGCTATTTTTAAAGTAATAGTTTGCTGCATGCAGTTGACACAAGAGGTCGTGCTTACGAAGTGAAAAATGGTTGCATAATGGAGAAGGAGATAATGGTTCCAAGAGATGAGGTACAAGTGATGGCGGATGAGGCTATGGGGAGACGTCCTAAAGCCCCAGTGTACACTTGGAATTGTAGTAGTATTTGCACTGTGCGTCAGGAATCTATTGATAAATTTCGTGAGTTTCTAAGAGAATATAGTAAAAAAAAGTGTAAAACAGAAGATTAAGGTGCTTCAAAGTCTAGATCCATGCAGAGTGAGAGAGAATACTGGTTTGCAGGGTCATTCTCTGGCTTGTCTATCTAGAAAAGTGTGTAATAGTGTTTTCCATCATTTTAGGATGCTGGCTGTTCATCATACTGAAATGAGAAAGTTTGTGAGACGGTTGTATTTTGCTAAAAGTCCAGCAATAAAGTTAGATGAATTGAATAGGGCTCTGTTCCGTGGATCGGTATCAGATGTAGAGAAGGTTGTTGATGAAATTCAGTTTTGTTACTTTGGTCCTGAACAAAACAGTGCAGAAAAGGACACAGTAAATGAGGAAGAAGTGGAAGAGAATGTAGAACCCTCTGTAAGTAAGACATTTAATGATCACATAACAAAATTTGCAATAATCTCTAATGAAAGACCAAATATTACTTGTATTTGTTGCCGCAGAACTCATTATAGAAAACAAACTAGGAATGTTGATCTCTACAGAAAGAGTGAAAATGAAGATAATTATAAGTGGAAGGATTTTGCCACATATATATTTCTTGAAAATTGTTTTGAATTGGGTGAAGATCAGCGTATTTGTAAATACTGTTACAACAAGTTAGAGGAAAATAGAATGCCGACCAGAGCTGTACATAATAATTTAGAATTGGATGCTATTCCTGCTGAACTTTCTGAATTAAATACATATGAGTCTGTACTCATTCAATGTGTTCATCCGTTCCAGACCATAGTACGTATGGAGCCCAAAACTGGTAAATTACCTCCTTCAGATTTACTGAGAGGTTTAAAAGGTAGAGTGGTGAATTTGCCCTTGGATTTGAAAAAAAATATGGAAACTATTGATGCGGATACTTTGGAAACTGAACCATTAATTATTCTGGTTAATGGTGTACCTACAAAGAATAAGAAGATTTGGCAGGAGCTGGTAGATGTACGGAAAGTACAAAGAGCAAATTTGTATTTGAAAAGGAATAACAAATGGTATGAATCAATTTATATAGAAGAAGAAGAAGAAGAAGAAGATTTACAAGAAGACACAGAAACACCAACTGGACAAATTGAAAAAGTGGACAAGTCAAAGGAAGAAGAAATTTATGAACATTTTAGCATACATCCTCTTCATTCAAAAGAAGTTATGGGAGACAATATTGATCTGTTTCAGATGAAGAAAGCAAAAGGAACTCCCGTGAGTGTATGGGAGGAGAGCTTGGAAGCTCGATGTTTTCCCCAGCTGTTTCCTAAAGGAAAAGGAGGACGATACGATGAACGTCCAGAACAGATTCCAGCTTCTGAGTATCGGACTACAAGACTATATGCTGAAGATCCCAGATTTCGACAAAGTATTCCTTATTTGTTCCATCTTTTATTTGAAAGCGACTTGTCTGCACTGTCTTATGCAGTAAATCACATTTTAAAAAGTGGAGTACATTTACAAAATGTGTCTGCTAAGGATTTTATGGAGAAAGTGCAGCACCGAGATGATCATTTGGAAACACAACTGATCAATCTGATGGTTTGTCAGCGTGGGACAAATGAATATTGGTACCGACGCCATGGTGAATTAAAATGCATGTTACGGAATTTAGGAACACCAACATGGTTCCTTACCCTAAGCTGTGCTGAGTACGCTTGGGATGATTTACTGGATTTTCTACGAGAGGCAAATTCAAACATTAAAAACATCGAATACAAGACAGCAGGAGAACTGTGCTCATTGGATCCGGTTAATGTTTGCAGATATTTCAATCATAGATTTGAGGCTATGATGTCCTTCATCTGCAATAAAAAAAATCCACCCCTTGGAGAAGTAGTGGATTTCTTTTGGAGAAAAGAGTACCAGGCAAGAGGTGCTCCTCATATTCATATGCTGTTGTGGATCAAGGATGCCCCAAAGTTTGGAACAGATGCTGATGAAGCAGTGTTATCTTACATTGAAGAATATGCAACATGTGCTATACCAAAAAGCACAGAAGAGAAAAAGTTAAAGGAGCAAGTTTTACGTTTCCAAAGTCATCGGTGTGGAAAATACTGTCGACGGAAATACAAGAGCAAAGATAAATACTACACTAAATGTCGATTTGGATTTCCTAGACCTGTTCTTTCAAAAGGAAGAGTCAACAGTTTTATGTCATCTGTGAGACATACTATCACAAGAAAATCACCTAAGAATACCTACAACCTAAAAAGAAAAGAAGAATCAAAAAATATAAATGACTACAACCCAGTCATTTTATCCATGTGGAATGCTAACATGGATATTCAGTATGTAGCTGACAATTCCATTGCTGTTGCTCGATATGTAACGTCTTACATTACTAAATCTGAAAAAACTGAATTGAAAGAAATGTGGGAAGAGATTTCTCACGAGAAGACTGTCAGTAAGAAGCTGTACAGTTTCAGTTTAAAGATGTTATCGCATCGAGAAATTGGATCCTACGAATGTTCAGATAGGTTATCTTCTGCAAGTCTCTACTCGAAATCAAGAAGAATAATTTGGGCAAGTTTAGGCCTTGCATCAATGAGAAATCGGGTACTGAAATCTGTTGGAGAAATTGAATATTTGGCCGAGAATGACCCAGAAAGTACAGATATTTTGAAATCAAACATGTTGGACACATATTATCCCAAGAGAAGTCAACATCTGGAGAACATGTGTCTCTATGAAGTGCTGCAGAACTACATTTATTCACGGAAAGCTGCAGAAGACATCAACAATGGAAAATATAAAGTCATTGGTGAGGTAGGATGTTTGGTGAAGCAAACAAAAGGAAGTTTGATAAATCACAGGAAGCTGAGTTGCGACACTACTGACAAAAAGGAATTTTACTACTTGGCTCTTTTACAGCTGTTTAAACCATGGCGTACAGAGGATGAACTACTGGGAGAATTTCAAAGCTATGAAGATTCATTTAATGCTTGCAAAGACAGCATACAATGCAATACATTCACAACTTATCTGCAAATGTTAAATGAAGAAATTGAACAGGAAACTACAATTGCAGCAGAAGTAGCTAGAGACAGTTCTCAAGACAGCCAAAGTTCAGGAACACTCAGTCAAGATCCCCTAGGACAACCAATCGTTGAAAATGAAGCATCAATAGCCATGAATGAAGTGGAAACGGCTATGAATCAAGCTCAAGAAGAATTTATAGACTTACAAAATTTGGAAGAACAACTGAATGAAGAGCAGCAACAAATTTATGAAGAGATCAGAAGCAAAATTGATCACGGATTTCTACATGAAAAAAAAGAGTGCTCATGCACATCATTTCATCCAATCAGGATGTATGTAAGCGGACAAGCTGGAACTGGAAAAAGTTTCCTTATAAAAGTCATCAGAAGCTACCTACAGCAAAAAACGGATTCTACTTTGTCTTGTGTGGTTACTGCTCCAACTGGGTTAGCAGCATATAACATAAAAGGAATCACTTTACATCGTTTGCTAATGTTACCAGTGGAGCATGAGAACAAAATACAATACAACAAGCTAACTGGAGAAGCATGCTTGGAAGTTTCAAGAGTATTGAAGAAGATGCAAGTTCTCATTATTGATGAGGTGAGCATGGTATCAAACTTAATGCTTGCCTTTGTGCATTTAAGAATGCAGCAAATTCTAAGGACAGACTATGACGTGTTATTTGGTGGAAAACATGTCATAGTTTTTGGGGATCTTCTACAGCTTACTCCAGTTAAAGGACAACCAGTGTTTAATACTGTGACACATGAAGACACAAAGAAGTCATTGGGAAGCATTGGTAATGCAAATATTTGGTCCTTCTTTGAGTACAAGGAACTTACTACTAATATGAGGCAAGCAAACGATGAAGAATATGGAAGTATTCTGAAAGATATCAGAATTGGACTACTCACTGAAGCTGGCACAAAAGCATTACAGAGTCGGTTGCTACATAATTTATTTCCAAAGGAAGAAATAGTTGCAGAGAAGATATACAAGAACATTGCAGAAAAGAAAAGTGTCATCTGCTTAATGCCAACTCTACGTGAATGCTCAATTTTCAATGAGGAGCTTTTGAAATTGGAAAAGGAAGATATCAGGAAATTGGAAGCAGTGGACAAAATTGAGGATGGAAGAATTACTATCACATTAACAGGCACACTGAAAAATAAATTGGATTCACTAGAGAAGAACATTTCCAAAACTGCTGGATTAGAAAAAAATCTATATGTTTGCATGAACTGTAGAGTATTTTTAAGGAGAAATGTGGATGTTGAAAAAGGTTTAGTTAATGGAGCTATGGGAAGAGTTGTGGGTTTTATTAATTATCAGAAAAAAGATGAAATTGAATGTTTAAAAATAAAATTTGATCAGATAGAAGAAGTTAAAGACATTTGTCGTTGTTCAGTTCGTTTCATGCTTGTGAAAGACTTATATGTACGTAGGAAGCAGTTTCCGTTTTCTCTAGCATATGCTGTAACTATTCACAAGTCTCAAGGATTGACTGTAGATTGTGCATTTGTGAACATTGGTTCAACTGTGTTCAAAGAAGGTATGGCATATGTTGCTTTGTCACGAGTGAAAACATTATCAGGTTTATTCATGATAGACTTTGATGACTCAAAAGTTAGTGCTGATACAAATTGTGTAAAGGAGTATAATAGATTAAGAAGAAGCTATGCTCCTCATTTAGGTCAGTATCCTGTGTTGGAGAAACGTGTAGTTTCTCGTAAAAGGAGAAATGAGAATATCTGTAATGAAGATGTAGAGAGGAGGAAAAAAAAGAGGAGTGATGTAATTGCAAGCAAAAAGAAAAAGGAAAATGAAGAACAGGTTGTAGGATGTCATTTTGAAAATAGCTCTGGTGTCAACTGCTACGCTAAGTGCTGAATGTTGCATTTTATCTGGAAAGTGTGCAAGAGCAGATAATAGTAAACCAGGGAAAAAGATTCTGTTCTGAGTTGAGTCTCCTTTTTCAAAAGCTGAGTAATGATAAAACTCAAATAGAAAGTGCTACTGAAATTAGAAAACTTTTAGATGTATGTTCAGGACGAACACAGTTTTCTCAAAATGTACAGCAAGACGCACAGGAATTCTTGATGTTTTTTCTTCAGGTACTGGAAGAAGAAGGGGTTCCCATTGAAAATGTATTTGGTCTCTCTTATAAATGGGAACATAGTTGTGAAAACTGTTACAATATATGTGGCTCTAATGTTGATTCTGAAAGGTTTATTTATTTAACATTGCCAGAAAGTAAAACAGTCACTTTTGCTAAATTAGTTAAAGATGCTAATCATAGCATGGAATGCAGTGAGTGTCAATCTGACATGTTTTCAACGTTAATTTTAAAGGAATACGGACAATATGTAATTTTAATGATGCAACGCTGTAAAGCTGATGGTTCAAAATTAGATACTTTAATAAAGAAGTTTACAGGACAGCAATTATCAATTTCAGGAAAAACTTTTGTAACAGTTGCAATAATTTTCCATGAAGGACCTACTGTAACTTCTGGACATTACACAGTTTATCTTAAATGTGAAAAAGGCTGGACACTGTGTAATGATTCCCAATTGATTTTTAAGCAACGTTTGCCTTTTGATTTAGCAAATTCCTATCTAATCTTCCTGAAACCTAAATTTTAGAGATTTGGCAACATCTGTACAAAACAATTTTACCATTTTATTGGATTACCATTGGAATTTTCAAAAAAAATGATTTTACAAATTATCATTTGGCCTAATGGAAAGGTAACCAATTGTAATGTGGACTTTTTCAATTTTTAATGAAACTTTGGAAAACCAAAAATTTAGACAAGATCGGTAACATCTGCACAATTTAAATTTTGGAATGTTATTGGATTGCCATTGGAAATTTATTCAAAAAAGATTTTTAAAATTACTATTTGGCCATGCGGAAAGGTAAACAATTCTATTGTGGACTTATTTAATTATTAATTAATCTTTCGGAAACCAAAATGTTACAGACAATCGGTGAGATCTGTACAATTTAAACTTTAGATTTTTATTGGATTACCATTGGAAATTTAATCAAAAATGAATTTTAAAATTACTATTTGGCCTAAAGGAAATGGAACCAGATGTATTGTGGAGTTATTTGAGATATATTTTTGTGATTATACTTCTGAAACAAAAATGTCAGACGGTATTTTAAAGAAATAAGTATTGATATTAGATGATATTTTTTAAGAATATTATGCATTTCTATAAAGTTATGTTTATGCAAAAAGAGATTGTGGGCTTTTTTAAAACAATCTTTGAGATTGTTAATTTTTTTTTTGCCCGCTGTTAAATAATGAATGCAATTGCTTTCACAATTTATAGTGAAATGCAATATATTCTGAAAACAGCAAAAAAAAGGCAAACATTTTTTTTGAAAAATATGTAAATATGTGTACTGTATTATAAAATGTTTTATTAAATATTAATACTTTTTTCTTTTTTTTCCAGATTGAGATAGAAAATTTTCGAAAACTAGAACCATTTTTAAAGCAATTAAAATTAAATTTAAATTAATAAATATTTTTTTGAGTGGGTATGGTAAGTCAAAAATTTCATGGTCCCTTTTTTCCACAATCACATTTTCAGTTTTTCATTGTAGTCTCTCAAGGACCTTGTAATGTGATAATTGATTTTTAGTGTTTTTAAAAAAAAAAAAAAAAAAAAATACGCGTACCGTACGCGTACGGTAAAAAAAAAAATTAAAAAAAGTTTTAAAAAATATATAAAAAAAAGTTAAAAGGTAAGGTTGGCTCTTAAAAGAGCAGTTGTGTTCATGCAGGGACAGAGGAAAGAAAGAATGGGAATATTAGTCGGTACGACAAATGTGCTGATCTATTTTATTGTTCACTAGGGAAACACTGGTCTACCTATGACAAATTAGATCATGACAAGTGGCGCACCGTATTTCAACCCTCACAAACCGATGGTTGATTTCCAGAGGACGAGAAAAAGGAGATGCTCCCCCCACAGATGAAGGGCTCACCTGACCTGCCGAAGATGGACTCGGCCCTGCAGATGATGGACCAGGCTGAGCTGCTGTGGATGTGCTTGGTTGACTTACTGAAGGGTTACCTTCAGTATGTCGAGCATGTGTCCTACCGTGTACATCTTGAAGGTGTCTCTTCATGGTGTGATTCCCGAAGGAATACTTCTTGTTGGGATTCCCTCTTGAAAGTACATGGCCACAAAGCTTACAAGTCACTAAGGGTGCATTTACCTTTTTCTTGCCCTCTGGAAAAGTAAAATACTCCCATATGAAAGAGGTCTTTTGTTTCCTCCTTCTCTGCCTCAAGGTAGTGCTGCTAGCCTCACTCTCAGAAGAGTTCTGCTGTTCTGCCATCGTATCACAAAGACAACCCAGCTCCTTCTCCTAAGGGATCACAAGCAGAAATGAGGGGAATGGGTGTGGTGTAGGAGAGTTCTAGAACTGAAAGTAGTAAAAACCAATCAAAAGTCTTGTTTCTTGATCACATGACCTACCGTGCGCGTACGTTACGCTTACGGAGCGCTTACGGCAAAAGTACGCATGCGCGTAAAAAAGACACGCGCACGCGCGCAAAACAGGCACGCCCCTTCACTTCCGCGTAACGTGCGCGTGCAGCGTACGCGTTACGCGCTGTGCGCGCGTGACGTGCGTCTACGCAAATTGCGTAAATGAACGCAAACAGCGTAGAAATCTAACGTAATGAAACCAAGACGTGCGCTTACCGTACGCGCACGTTAAAAAAAAAAAGGAAAAAAAAAACAATATGTTATACTAATAAATCTTACCTGTTTATTTTATAAAAATGGTAAAAAAAAAACATATTGTAGAATTTTTAAAATGTAACCATAGTCTTTAAAAAAGGATAGGAAATTAAAATAAAAATATGTAAAAAAAAAAGAAAAGAAAAAAAAAATTAGCATTTAAAAAACCTTGCAAATTCACTGAAAAAACCATGGGTTTCACACACGCTATAGTTAGGAATTAGCATTTAAAAAACCTTAGAAATTCAATGAAAAAACCAAAGGTTTCACACATGTTATAGTTAGCTGGACATTTCACTCGTAAAAAACCAATGAAATTTCCCCGTTATAGTTAGTTCAGCTAACTATAACTCGCGCGCCCGCAATGCACTACTGATGACGTCACATATTACATCACTCATGACATGGTCACTGACATCACTCATGACATCACTGATGACATCTCAAATGACATCACTGATGACATCACTGATGACATCATCCTTGTGATAGTGGCAGACCTCCTCTTCCCCTAATATAACCTTTGATACACACATACAAAAATAGAAACTAAAATGTTCAAAATAATGGACATACCAATATCAGTTACAACAACCTATTCAGTAATTCTAAGAAACACATACACATCCACTCATTCACCAACAGTCCTATACAGTCACTCATACATGCACTCATTCATCATATGTACTCATACACCTATACATCCTGTTACACAATGCCACTCATCCATAGAGTTACTCACACATAGTCACTCATGCTAATAAAGAAACAAACATACATTTATTAGCTTATACAGTTATACACACACCACCACACTTACTTCTACGGAAACTTACACATAGTTAGTCTAAAAAACAATCACTTATAGAAACACATACTTATTCATACAGGAACTCTTTCAATCTCTCACTGTCACATATACTCACTTATATACACCAATAGTCATATATACTAGTTTAATAGATATGTAGTTACTCATAAAGACACTATTGAGACAGTCATTCACTCACTAACACACTCATACACACAGTCATCCACCCATACAGTCCTGCACACATGTTGTCTTCAACACATACAAAGAGTGAATCACTCATTCATGCACCTATGCACTACATAATACCCCCCACCGAACCATACAGACACTCAGACTGATACTTAAAAAAAGAACTATTTACCTATATAGATACCCATGAAGCTACTCACCAACCCATGCAGCCACTTATACACAAAGTGAGAAACTGATACAGATATTTTCATATTTAAACATTACTCAGTAAGCCATGTATTCACTATGATACACTTAATCAGTCAGTTACACAAATTCTTTTTTAAAAAAAAGCATCCATTTAGACACTTATATACCCATTTATTCTTCCATTGACCTTGAGATATACATAAATATAAAACATATTTAATTTTCAGAAAAACACACATTCACTGGATGATGTCATCAGTGATGTCATTTGAGATGTCATCAGTGATGTCATGAGTGATGTCAGTGACCATGTCATGAGTGATGTAATATGTGACGTCATCAGTAGTGCATTGCGGGCGCGCGAGTTATAGTTAGCTGAACTAACTATAACGGGGAAATTTCATTGGTTTTTTACGAGTGAAATGTCCAGCTAACTATAACATGTGTGAAACCTTTGGTTTTTTCATTGAATTTCTAAGGTTTTTTAAATGCTAATTCCTAACTATAACGTGTGTGAAACCCATGGTTTTTTCAGTGAATATATATATATATATATACACACACACACACACAAAGGTTAAAGTAACAATTTAGTTAGGTGACGTTTTCAGCAAAAAAACAGAGAAATTCAGTTATAGTTAGCAGCGTTTTCCATGCACTGACAATTTATGACATCACTCATGACATAATTGATGGCATCATCAATGACATCATCCAATGAGTGTCCTTGTTTAGATTGTGGTAGATGACTACCATATTACTTTTCCACCCAATTCTGTGTACTTTGGGTCCAGTTAATAGGTGAGGTGTAGGCATTTAGAAAAAACATGTGCACCTAATGCACCACAGCTACTTACTTACCCTGTAAGCATCCGAGAGCTGTAGATTCACATGCTTTGTATACTCCTGCCATCTAGTGTTGGTCTGGATGTTTGCAAGTTATATTTCTTCAAAGAAGTCTTTTCAAGTCAAGAGGTAAGGTGACTCCTCCTTTTCATTGATAGTGTTCATGGGCTCCATTGTTAAGATTGTTTTCCCGCAAGAGGGTGAGAATAGAGATGTCCATGCGTATATAGGGTGAATAATAGGAACTGCAACAACCATAGGTGTCCGGGAAGGAGGGAGGGCGCATGTGAATCTACAGCTCTACATGCCAAGATCAGATGCTTACAGGATAAGTAACTTAATCTGTTCAAGGCATGTGTGCTGTAGATATACATGCTTTTCATAGACTGTATAGCAGTAACCCAAAAAGCGGTGGCTAGCCAGTGGGTGTTTCAGTTGTTTGAAAGAGTTTTTTTAGCACTTCCTGTACGACATTAGCATGTTGACATGCTAACACATCCACATAATGTTTTGTAAATGTGTGTGGTGTAGACCATGTAGCTTGCTTATACATGTCAGCTATGGGAATGTTGCCTAAAAAGGCCATAGATGCTCCTATTTTGCGAGTGGAATGTGCCCTAGGAGGTACTGTTCTTTTAGCTTTAACATAGCAAGTTTGAAAACATTTGACAATCCGCCTTCGAAATACCAAATTTTGACGGTTATCTTTATGAGGTGGAGTAAAAGCAACAAAAAGTTGTTTTGTGAAAATATTTTTTCCTATCAATGTAGTACAATAATGCTCTTTTGACATCAAGTGTGTGTAGAGCTCTTTCTGCTACTGAATCAGTACACAGGTAACTCAACTGATTGGTTAATATGAAAAGCAGAGACAACCTTTGGAAGAAATTCTTTTATTTGTACGGAGAACATTTCTATCTTTATGAAGTTGAAGGATGGGTTCTTCCAAGGTTAATGCCTGTAACTCACAAACACGCCTTAGTGAAGTGATAGCTATTAAGAAGGCAACTTTCCATGAAAGAAACTATAGGGAACAATTGCGTAATGGTTCGAAAGGTGGACCCATAAGTCTTGTAAGAAAAATGTAAGGTTCCAGACAAGTGCAGAGGGTACTTTGGGTGGTATTACTCTTTTAAGGACTTCCATAAAGTCTTTGATCACAGGCACTTTAAATAGAGATAAATATTGCCTGTTCTGAAGATATGCAGCTACTGCTGCAAGGTATAGTTGAATAGATGTGTAGGCTAAATCTGGGAGTTGTAAAAGAAAAAGATAACAAATAATATTTTGTCTGGATGCATCTAGTGGATCAATTGCATTATTAGTACAAAATATGACATATATTTTCCACTTTGCTGCATAACGTGCTCTAGTGGTAGGTCTTCTTGCTTCTTAAAGAATCGTCATTCAATCTGGTGGTAAGTTTGGATAACCAAACTCTATGACTTCAGAAGCCAAATCGCAAGGTTGAGGTCTTTGAGATTTGGATGTCTGATTTCTCCACGGTTCTGTATGAGAAAAGTTGATGTTAAGTGAAGCTTCTGATGTGGAACCACTGACAATTCCAACAGTGTTGTGAACCATGGCTGACGAGCCCATGTGGGAGCTACAAGAATCAGTGTGAGAGATGTCTGCTTGAGTTTCCGAACCAGAAATGGAAGGAGAGGGAGGGGCGGAAAAGCGTAAGCAAATATCCCTGACCAGTTCATCCATAGGGCATTTGATAGACGGTGTGGGAACCTGAAGGTGAAGTCTGGGCATTTTGAGTTCTGTGCTGTGGCAAAGAGGTCTATTTGTAGGAATCCCCATTTTTGAAAGTACAGATGGAGAACTTGTGGGTGAAGTTCTCATTCATGTATTTGTTGTTTCTTTCTGCTGAGGAGATCTGCAAAGATGTTGTCTGTGCCTGGAAGGTGCTCTGCTAGTAGATGGGTTTTGTGATGAATTGCCTAATGCCAAATGTTCTGAGAGACTAAAAACCAAAACTGGGCTTTGGCTCAAATGACCAGCAGAACTGAGCCGAAAACACTAAGAAACAAAACACCTTGTCCTAACTGGATTTAGTTTAACCAACCGAATATTTTCACACACTTTTGTGAATTGAAACAACAAAAATGGGGCTTTACGAATTGCCTGTTATTCAAAAAAACTTTTTGTTTATTTCACATTCTTTTTTTGTGTGATAAAGACAGAGCAACTGTACATAATACAAACATATATATTCAATATAAATGACAATACATTAAATAGCACCCTAGAAAATTTTAACATTCAATCATCTAACACACTTGGCCAATCCATTCATACCAAAAAGCTGACTCATACTAAACTAAACGGTCCTTGCACCACTACTCCCTTTTGGGCGTAGATTGTTGTTCGTGTTTCAAACGTATTAAGACATTTATTTTCTTAATAAACACTTCAAATCCCACATAAACATCAAGGGCAAGACTTTTGTGTGGAGTGTGTGAAGGACCAACTGGTCTACGCGTTTCAAACCTCGATCATTGTGAGGTTCTCATCAGGACCAATGTATTCTGAAAAGAAAATCAATGAAAAAAGGGGGGGGGGTCAATCTAAAGCCCAGTGAGCAGTTTAAGAACTTAAGCCAGCCCCCATTCCCGGCCTGGCATACCCACCTCAAGAATAAACGTTATCGTGTGGAATTGACCAGCTTTATGTCCAAGGACGATTCAATCAGCTAATGCCGGACCTGTGAATGACCAAATGTGAAATTAACACACTCTTCAAATCATTCTCGCCACACGAGGACAGACGAACAAGTATAATGCAACAGGTAAGGGAGTTTGTCACTCACTTTCCGCTTCGTTCCAAAGAGTTGATTTGACAAACGTTCAAGTGTTCTGTTTGTATTAAGCTCTCAGTCAACTGCTCACATCAGAGACTAAAAATAAAAGGAAGGGCAGTATAAATTGCATATATTCGTTCACTGCCGCTCACCCTTAAACAGCTTATTTCCTCTTCGTTAAGTGGAGTTGTTATAACGCCTCTTACCCGGTGCCTTCTCATTCCACGGCGTACAGCGAACTCGTACAGCTGGAGCGGGAACTTCTTGTGTAAACAGGAAGTGAATCCGATACATAAAGTTGAATCCAATTCATGCCATAGATTCATGGGAATTGTAGTTCTATAGCGAGAGAAGTGGGAAATGTAGTTTCGTGTCGGATCAAAACCGTCCAAACTTTATTGAAAAAAGCATTTTGAGTCGAGTCAAAGGCATTCCATAGACTCATGGGAATTGTAGTTCTATAGCGAGAGGAGTGGGAAATGTAGTTTAGCGTCGGATCAAAGCCGATCCTAACTTTATTGAAAAACGTACAAACAGTTAATTTGATGAGACAAAGTGGTGCGGAATCGTACAGTATATGGTCATACTTGGAGAGATGAACAGATCATGCTCAAGTCGTGATCGGTCTGTATATTTCAGCTATTTCATTGAGGCCGTTGGTCGTTGTGTTAAATTTCATAATGAGGAATGACTCTCTTTGACTCAAGAGCCCCTCCAGGTCACCACCACGCGGGTCTTTCTCAATTTTGGACAAAACTGTCCACTTAAAATCTTCCTCACGATGTTTCAATAAGCTCCAATGGCTCACTAGTGGAGCATTTTCGACTTTCCGTCGAATCCTTGACTTGTGTTGAGTGATGCGCTGTCGTACTTCCTGGGTGGTCTTGCCTATATACAATTTAGGGCATGGGCATGTGACTGCGTACACGACATTTTTAGTCCTACAGTTGGTGAAGGTATCGTGTTTCCAATAGATGTTGCTAAAGGTGAATATATTACCTTCTACAGTTTGTTCACAGCAAATGCAAGACCCGCATCTGTGATGTCCAACAATTGGAGGTAGGGCCAATAGTCCTCTCAACGTGGGAGGCTGTTGTTTGGGCAGAGCTGCTCTTACGATGAAGTTAGCTATGCTTTTTTCTTTTTTGAACGCGAAAAGGGGTGGTGTGGAAAAGTCATTATGTAGATCTTTAATCAGGTGCCAATTTGAAAACACCAGTTTACGAAGTTGATTTGAATTGGGACAAAACGTTGTCACACAAACTGGTCTGTTGGCCATCTTCTTCTCCTTGCTCACCAACAAAGTTTCCCTTGGTGTCCACCATGCTCTTTTTAGGGAATGTAAGTAATTTTTTTGGGTATCCTCTCTCCAGTAGTCGGTCTTTGAGTTTATTGGCATGTAAAAAGTATTCCTCTTTTTGTGAACAATTCCTACGGATCCGTAGGAACTGCCCGTACGGTAAATTCTGTTTTAAGCTCCGTGGATGGTTGCTGGTGTAATGCAGTGCCTTATTTCGATCGGTTGACTTTCTAAAAAGTGTAGTTTCTAATTGTCCCGATAGATTTTCTACTTTGACGTCCAAGAATGTTATTGACTGGTTGGAAGCCGAACAGCTGAATTTGATGTCTCTTGTTCGTTCGTTGAGCCATCCTACGAACTCGTCAAGTTGTTGTTGAGATCCAGTCCAAATTAAAAAGATATCGTCTATGTATCTCATATAATTGGAAATATTTGCCGAGTAGGGGTTGTTATCATAGATGAAATTTTTTTCGAATAGTCCCATAAATAGCACAGCTAGCTCTGGGGCGAAAGGACACCCCATCGCCACGCCTCTTATTTGAAAGAAAAACTGGGAGTCAAAAGAAAAATAATTTTTTGATAATGCAAATTTGGCGAGTTCTAAAATGAACTCCGATGGGACCTGGACTGGTCGTTCTCTTTTCTCAAGGAACCACGTTAGTGTCTCTAGCGCTTGGTCTTGAGGTATCTGGGTGTAAAGCGACACCACATCTAATGTCACCATCAATTGATTTTTATTGTCAAATTTAACCGATGTTATGCGGTTCAAGAAAGCTGTAGTGTCTTTCAGGTGGGCAGGGATGTCATTAATGAAAGGTTTTAAAAAGAAATCGATGTATTGGGCAACTGGTTCAATGAGCGACTCGCACCCTGAAACGATTGGTCTTCCAGGGGGATTAATCGCTGTGAACAAACTGTAGAAGGTAATATAATCACCTTTAGCAACATCTATTGGAAACACGATACCTTCACCAACTGTAGGACTAAAAATGTCGTGTACGCAGTCACATGCCCATGCCCGAAATTGTATATAGGCAAGACCACCCAGGAAGTACGACAGCGCATCACTCAACACAAGTCAAGGATTCGACGGAAAGTCGAAAATGCTCCACTAGTGAGCCATTGGAGCTTATTGAAACATCGTGAGGAAGATTTTAAGTGGACAGTTTTGTCCAAAATTGAGAAAGACCCGCGTGGTGGTGACCTGGAGGGGCTCTTGAGTCAAAGAGAGTCATTCCTCATTATGAAATTTAACACAACGACCAACGGCCTCAATGAAATAGCTGAAATATACAGACCGATCACGACTTGAGCATGATCTGTTCATCTCTCCAAGTATGACCATATACTGTACGATTCCGCACCACTTTGTCTCATCAAATTAACTGTTTGTACGTTTTTCAATAAAGTTAGGATCGGCTTTGATCCGACGCGAAACTACATTTCCCACTCCTCTCGCTATAGAACTACAATTCCCATGAGTCTATGGAATGCCTTTGACTCGACTCAAAATGCTTTTTTCAATAAAGTTTGGACGGTTTTGATCCAACACGAAACTACATTTCCCACTTCTCTCGCTATAGAACTACAATTCCCATGAGTCTATGGCATGAATTGGATTCAACTTTATGTATCGGATTCACTTCCTGTTTACACAAGAAGTTCCCGCTCCAGCTGTACGAGTTCGCTGTACGCCGTGGAATGAGAAGGCACCGGGTAAGAGGCGTTATAACAACTCCACTTAACGAAGAGGAAATAAGCTGTTTAAGGGTGAGCGGCAGTGAACGAATATATGCAATTTATACTGCCCTTCCTTTTATTTTTAGTCTCTGATGTGAGCAGTTGACTGAGAGCTTAATACAAACAGAACACTTGAACGTTTGTCAAATCAACTCTTTGGAACGAAGCGGAAAGTGAGTGACAAACTCCCTTACCTGTTGCATTATACTTGTTCGTCTGTCCTCGTGTGGCGAGAATGATTTGAAGTGTGTGTTAATTTCACATTTGGTCATTCACAGGTCCGGCATTAGCTGATTGAATCGTCCTTGGACATAAAGCTGGTCAATTCCACACGATAACGTTTATTCTTGAGGTGGGTATGCCAGGCCGGGAATGGGGGCTGGCTTAAGTTCTTAAACTGCTCACTGGGCTTTAGATTGACCCCCCCCTTTTTTTATTGATTTTCTTTTCAAAATACATTGGTCCTGATGAGAACCTCACAATGATCGAGGTTTGAAACGCGTAGACCAGTTGGTCCTTCACACACTCCACACAAAAGTCTTGCCCTTGATGTTTATGTGGGATTTGAAGTGTTTATTAAGAAAATAAATGTCTTAATACGTTTGAAACACGAACAACAATCTACGCCCAAAAGGGAGTAGTGGTGCAAGGACCATTTAGTTTAGTTTAGTTTAGTATGAGTCAGCTTTTTGGTATGAATGGATTGGCCAAGTGTGTTAGATGATTGAATGTTACAATTTTCTAGGGTGCTATTTAATGTATTGTCATTTATATTGAATATATATGTTTGTATTATGTACAGTTGCTCTGTCTTTATCACACAAAAAAAGAATGTGAAATAAACAAAAAGTTTTTTTGAATAACAGGCAATTCGTAAAGCCCCATTTTTGTTGTTTCAATTCACAAAAGTGTGTGAAAATATTCGGTTGGTTAAACTAAATCCAGTTAGGACAAGGTGTTTTGTTTCTAAATGTTCTGAGAGAGGCGTGACAGTTGTAGAGTCTGTTTCACCCCAGTTTTTCTATATAGTACATTGCTGTCATATTGTCCGTCTGGATTAAGACAACTTTGTTTACCAGGTGAGGTAGAAATGCTTTCAACGCTAGTCGAACTGCTTGCAACTCTAGGTAGTTGATTTGATAGTTGTGTAGTTTGGAGTTCCAAAGACCCTGAACTGTTGAGTGTTGTAAATGTGCCCACACCCTGTGAGAGGTGCGTCTGTTGTGAGTATGACTTGTGTAAAAGGGTCAATAAACGGCTGCCCTTTTGATAAATTTTGTGTGTTCCACCACTACAGAGAGTGATGAGTGCGGCTGTCTACCAACACTAGATCTGTCATCTGTCAGCTGACCCTGTCATTGATTCCACTGATGTGTTAAGCATTCTTATAGAGGGTGCATGTTGCCATCATCCCTAGTAACTGCATAACTGCATGAATGTTCTGGCCGAGAGATACTGCTTGACTTGAAACTGTCATAACAGTGTCTGTAAATTCTGAATCCTGGCTGCATTGGGATATGCTAGAGCTATGTGAATGTTTAGGATGGTTCTTAGATATGGTTGTGTTTGACTGGGTTGAATATGGGATTTTTGTATATTGACTGTGAATCCTAAGTGATGTTGAAGGTTTAGGGTAACTTGAGTGTGATGCACACAGTTGAGATGCGAGTTGGCTTTTATGAGCCAATTGTGTAAGTATGGGAAGACACGTGTTTGTTGTCATCTCAGATGTGCCACTACTACTGCTAGGGACTTGGGGAACACTCTGGGTACAATTGTTGCTCCAAATGAAGCACTTCAAACTGATAATGATTTTCCCAATCACAAACCTGAGATATTTGCGATGTACTGGGTGGTTGGGTACATGAAAGTTTGCATACTTTTAAGTCTAGCATTCACATAAAGTCGCCTCTCTGCAAAAGTGGAATTACTTGTTGTAGAGTGACCAAGTGAAAGTGTTCTGAGAATATGTATAGGTTTAGAGGTCTGAGATCCAATATTGGTCTTAATGAATCATCTTTTTGGGAATTAGGAAGTATAGTGAATATACTCCTGTTCCTTATTGTTGTAATGAGACGAGTTCTATAGCTCCTTTTGTTAGAAGAGCTTGTACTTCTTGTTGGGAGTATACATTTGTGTTAGAAAAAGATGGTTTGTGAATAAAAGGGGGGATGTTGGGAGGGTTTGTTTGTGAATTCCAGGCAGTAACCATGTTGGATAATATCCAATACCCATTTGTCTGTTGTTTTCGACTGCCAAATGGCAGAAACTGATCTAATCTTCCCCCTACTGGTGATGATAAAGAAATACTTTTAGAGGGGGCGAGGCGAAACCGCGAAGCGCGATGGGAGCAGCTTAGCGGAGCTCTGCTAATCCCCATCATCCTCCGTCTATCCGGTACCAACATCCGTACTACAAACGTGCAGTCCCTGGTTGGGAAGGTGTCCGGTGCAATATCCTGAGGCGTCGGACCCCGAACACCGTTCGGAGGCGAAGATCTGGCCACGTCGGGAGTGAGGCCTGGGTGCGGCGAAGGAACCGGGGCCTCGCTTAGTGGTGCAAGTGGGGGACGAGCCTCTTCCATGTGGCCCCACTGCGGGGAGACTTTGACCGGGAGGTGTTAGAATCGGGGGTCTCTGGTTGGCACAGGTAAATACTTGTGACAAGCAGGGACCCTCTCCTTCAGTCAGGGCAAGGGACTTACCCCTAAAAATAACCCCTGCTCACCCTCTAGGTTGCGTGGCGCGAGCAGACAAGGCTAATCTCAGATCGTTATGGGTTAAGCATTTGTAAATACACACAGCAACTCAGTGACAACATCACACATGGACACCACACCAGGGTTGTATCAAAATAAGTATTCTTTATAAAAAAAACTTAGTACAAGACCCAAATAACGTTTCTTAACAGGAGGCCACAATACTATCTTAGAAAGGAGCGTTTCCGGTCAATGATATGTGTATCTTTGTGTATCGTGCGCTTCGCGCTGACTGTGCGGTTCGTTTCGGGGAAGATCGTATCCCAAAAGAGTTAGTTAAACGTTGCGGACACGCGGGTCCGATGCGCACATAGTCAAGGCGACTCTCACAGTACCTTTGCAGTTCGTAGGGTTCGACGCGGATGATGCTGCAGGTGAAGGGCTCCAGGAGCGTGCGTTGGCTCTCCTCCGGTGTGGCCCGGCTTGGTTAGATACCCCGGTTTGGGGCGTCTGGGCGGGGCTGCAGGGTGGAGCGGACGGTCCGGGTTGTAGCGGCTTCACGGTGCGGCGCAGGATGTGCGTCTTGCCTTGGAGTGGGGATGCCAATTTGAACCCAGCGGCGCAGTACGGGGCAGCCGGTACGCTTCGGCGTACGGGGCAGACTCTCCCTGCGGGGCGCTCCGGTCCTTAACTGCCAGTGGCAGGGGCGGCGAGGCGAGCAGTGCGGCTCACGGGGGGAGGGTGCAGCGGGGTGTGGGCAGCCCGGCAGTGGACAGTGCGGGTACGGCTCGTACAGAGTGGAGCCACACGGTGCGGGCGGCCACGGACACAGCTGCAGAACGAACAGGGTTTCGGGTCGCACTTCAATCGCGGCTACAGCGGCGGGGCAAGTTTCAAGGCAATGTCCAGCGGCTCTTGAGGCAGGAGGAGTCCAATATTCCTGGTACTCCGTTCAGGGGGCAAGCTCACCCACAAGCCCTTGGAGATTTAGGTTGAAGCACAAGTTCTACAAAGTCTCTTTCAGTTTTTTCCTCTCCTTTCTCAGCAAGGCACCCACTGCAGGCCAGTCCCCCAGGTCAGGGACAGTACTCCTCCTTCAGCTTTCCCAGGTCCTTCTAGTCGGGCAGAGGTTCTTAGTGGTTCAAGCAGGATCTGATTTCTTAGGAGCAGGGCTCCTATATCTATACTACATTTCTTTTGTTCTTTGCGGCCAGGGGGCCTTTGCCTAGTTCAGTCCGGTTTCTGAGCACTTTGTTGTGGTGACTCTGGGTTGTCTTTTCAGTGTGCAGTGCAGACACATCAGACGCTCCACAGGAGGTGGAGCCAGCATTGTGGTGGCAGAGCACAGCCCTAGTCAGAGTCCAGGTGTACTCCTCCCACCCATCCTGGTGTAATCTTTCTATTCACCACCTAGCTGCCCAGACTGTCTCCTGGAATCCCCCAGCCCTGTCACTCACACAAACCAGACAGCAGATACACATTAGAGCAGAGGCGGGCTGAAATGGTTAAGCAAGCAAATACCAAATTTCTAAAAGTGGTATTTGCAAACACAGAACATTAAAATAAACTTTGCTACAAGATGTATTTTATTATTCTGAGTTCAGGCATATCAAACTCGAGTTTCTACCATGTTCCCTGAGTCTGCTAGGATTATAGAGTGTAATAATTCCAGCAGCCCATTCTGGCCTATGAGAACAGGTAGCCTTACAAGTGAAAAACGAAAATGGCTGTAATTTACTATTAGGACATGGCACACACATCAGGGCTTGTCCTACCTTACACTTACAATGCACCCTGCCCTTGGGCCTACCATAGGGGTGACTAATATGAAGTTAAGGGAAGGTTTAGGGATTGGGAAGGGGGTGCCCTTGCCCAGTCAGCATGACAGTACCAGACTGCACGCAGGTTCTGCAATGGCAGATCTTAGACACATTTTTCAAGGCTGCGTCTGTGGGTGGCACAACCGGTGCTGCAGGCCCACTAGCAGTATTTGGATTTACAAGCCCTGAACACTCCTGGTGCACTTTTACTGGGACCTGACAGTAAACCCAATGAGCCAATCATGGAATCCAATCAATGGATATATTTTATCAAGGGAGCACTTGCACTGTGGCACTGATTGGCAGTGGCACAGTGCCCTGAGCGGCTAACACCAGCAAAATACATGAGGCAACAGCAACAAAAAGTGGAAGGGAGACCCACGCCAAGGTGCCAGGTCTAACAGGAGGCGTCCGGCATACGTCTCTGCAGCACCTGACCTAGAGCGACGACTGGAGGCCCCAGGAAGACGCTGAATCGACCGGGGCCTGGGTGGAGTGTGGACGCCAGGGCCTCGAGTAGAAAGACTGACGGTGAACGGCCCAGACTCCCTGGTGGTCTGGCTAACGGCAGACACCGTGCTATTACGGCCCCATCGGCAGGAGGCCGTCCGAAATTCCTTCCTCCCTCCATTGGAGAGCAGACTGTGGAGGTATCTTTCAGAGCCGAGGAAGCGACGGACACAGCGGCAATCTGTGGGGGGAAATAGAACTGCTGCCCCGCTTGCTGACACAGGCGAGGTGTAAGCCCTCTCGCTTGGCCCATGATCTCCGGGCGGTCATGACGGCCACTCTGCAAGGCTGGTGACCCTGCTTCTCCGTGGGATATCGCCCCATGACCACCTGGGGGTGTAGAGAGGTAGTGGCCCTCCCAGAAAATGGAGGCATTGACGAAGCCCATTATCTCACGGCAACTGCGAGAGGGGCGCAATCGGCGCTCTCAGCCATCAAAAGCACCGCTACTTCTGCAAAGCACAGCCCACTGTGAGTTGGACTGAATACTGGTCCTAAGGGAGAGCAACGGACAGCTTGCTACCCCGGCGTGGGAACTGGAGCGGTGTTTGTCCTGTGCCCCCCCAGAGAGAGCCGCTCTTGCTACCTGTCGCCTTGCATCCATCGTTGCCCTTCAAGGGGTGTAACGCACTTTCGCCTCTGAGTTCCTGGCCCTCCTGGGCGTGGGTGGGCCCGGACAGAGGACGGGCACGGGCCACGAGCCAGCACCGCCGGCGCCTGCCTGGTCACCTCCTGACCACGCAGCCTGCCCCTAGGCGATCACCGATAGGCCCGAGTGGGATGGCAAATACACCTGGGGCAAGATATTGAGGCGCAATGTCGTCAACCAGGGGTAACAAACCCGTGCAGCAGAACAGACTGGACAGATACACGCTCCCCAAAGCATCGATATCTGGACCCTCCCCTACGGGTAAGGGTGGAGTAACACAAGGAGAAGCCGAACCGGAACCCACGCTCAAGGATGTCCTAGAAGCAATCGCCGGGATCAAGACTTCGCTAGAACACAAGATGGACGCCATTACCGTCGAGGTCAAACTGATCCGGGCGGATATGAATAAAAATAATGAACGAGTCAAACAAGTTGAACTCACTATCACAAGCCTAGTGGAGGATACCTACCAAATACAATCGGATGTCAAAGACTTGCAAATGTTCCAGAAAGTAGCAGAAACCAAGCTGGGTGATTATGAAGGACGCCTGCGGCGCAACAATGTGCGAATCTTGGGTGTCCCGGAAAAATCAGAGGGGCAGGCAACGGATCCCTTCGTGGAAGATCTTATTCTTAACTACCTGCAACCCACAGGGCAGGGAAAACTTCTTTGTCATCGAGAGAGCCCATAGAGTACTGGGGGGTCGGCCGAAACCAGGGGCCCCCGCGTCCGATCCTGGCCATGGTCCTCAATTTCCAAGACCGGGACGTAAAACATGCAAGGGCGGGGCCACCCTTGAAATACGAAAATGCAGACATAACCTTCTTCCCAGACTTCACCCAGCTAGTCCAGAGGCAAAGACGCTCCTTTCTGGGGATCAAGAAGACACTGAGAGACAAAGTCTACAAGTACGCCATGCTGTTCCCAGCTAGGCTTCGAGTGGAGACAGAGGGCAGGGCCTGGTTCTTTGAGCATCCAGAATCAGCGGCGGAATGGTTGTAGAGTCGCTGACCGGTGATCCATGTGACGCTGGGGGTAAAACCGTTGGGGGGGACGACGACACCCGAACGGGTGGGATCCGACGGACGGGAGTGACGTTGATCTGGGCCTCTATGCTAATCTGATTGAGCGGGGGAGTAGGACCTAACACAGGGACACGCCAGTAGGTATATATTCATAAGCCATGGATCCTTCTCAAGCATATCGTTGTGTGACACCTTGAGTAAATGTAAGGGATTGCACGATTGTACTTTGTGTGACATGGGGATGGTGGGGCACCACGTACCCCACTTTTCTACCTTTAGTTATCTTGTGGGGCGACGGGCACTCTGCAAGTTTGATTATGGGCAGTTTGAAGCCCAGAGTGCAGTGGTGCAGGGAGGGGGGCGGTTGGGAGGGAATGCTATTGTTGTCAAGTTTTTAATCTTTTGCAGAATTGGTCCGATCGACTACATCGAGTTGTAATACAGTGCGGGAGCCACTTATTTACACATGTACAGATGGGTACACAGTGGGATGTAGGGGTTAGAGTCCTCAGCTGGAATGTCAATGGGCTTGGCGACAAGATCAAGCGCAGTATGGTTCATCAGTATATTAAAAGACAGGCTCCAGACGTTATCCTGTTGCAAGAAACATACTTGATTGGTGATGCATGCCAGGCAATGAATAGGGGAGGATATAAGTTAGTGGTACACGCAGGATTTACGTCCGGGTCCCGAGGCGTGGGCATCTTAGTTAAAAACTCGTTCCCACTCACCACACAATCCACATGGTCCGATAACCGGGGTAGACATGAAGGTGTTTCGGGTCTGTGGGAAGGTAGGACTATCACATTTGTCTCAGTGTATGTTCCCCCTGGCCTTCAGAGTGATACATTTAAGGATCTAGGCACAATACTTTTGTCCTTCCCGCAGGGCCTCCTCATGGTAGGGATAGATTTTAATGCAGTGATGTCTGGGGAATTGGACGGTCAACCCCCACGGGAAATTAGACCTGCACAGCGGTGGTTGCCTGACTTCCTTGAGGCCATGGGGTTGGTGGATGGCTGGAGGACACATAACCCGGATAGGGCCCAGTACAGCTTCTTGTCAAGTGCCCATCGTAGCCTGTCCCGTATCGATTATATCCTGGTCCTAGCGACGCAGGCATGCGATATTCGGGAGATCCGTCATTTAGGCAGAGGTAACTCAGACCATTCTCCGATCTGGATGCATTTGGTCATGGGCCAAATGAGTGCAGAGAGAATTGCTCCCATTAATCAGTGGTATCTACGCGACCCAGAGATTCTAAAGAAAATAACTCAGACCACAGACCACTAAATCCAAGAAAACGAGGGAACTGTAGAATCAGCCTATAAATCGGTCATCTGCGGGGAAGCCATATCCCTTATTGCGGGTAAAAAAAAGACAAACAAAAAGACTTGGTGAGGGTGGAAGACGAAGTGCTTAAATTGGAAGAAGAGCTGGAGTGTGCAGTGACATCTGAGAAATTGCACCACTTGAACTTAAAACAAGACGAGTTCAAAGGCATAGCAACCGACAGAGCTAGGGCACAGGGGAGTGAAATGCAGAGCAGAATTTATTAACAAGGTGATAAGGCAGGGAAATTGATCGCATGGCTGGATAGGAAGGAATGGGCTGCCCGTCTGGTGCCTGAACTGACCGAAGAGGGTACGGACCCACAGCAAATAGCTGACCAGTTTGCAGAATATTATCAGAAGGTATGCCGTAAGGAAGGGCAGCGCACGGAGGGAGAAAATAGTGCCTTGCTCCGTGACATCGCGCTCCCCACCCTATCAGACAGGAATCGTGAATATCTTGAGTCCGATTTCTCGAACGATGAGGTGGCTCAGGCGATACGGGCGATTCATTCAGGGAAAGCTTAGGGCCCTAATGGCATACTGATAGAGATATACAAGCTGAGACCGGACAGGATAGCCCCCTATCTTCGCTCGATGTTCATGGATAGCAGAGAGAAGGGGACACTTCCTTTAGATCAAAGGATAGCCAACATTGTGGTCATCCACAAAGAGGGTAAGCCCAAAACATGCTGTACATCCTATAGACCGATATCACTGCTCAATGCAGAACCCAAGATCCTAGCCAAAATACTGGCTATACGTGTGGTAAAAGTAATTGATAGCCTAGTACATCCTGACCAACCAGGCTTTATGCCACACTGTAACACTGCCTTAAATCTCCGCAGATTGCATGGTGTGCTCGGCAGAGCTATAACTATCCTAGAACCGGCAGTGCTCGTATCACTGGACGCCACCATGGCGTTTGATATGGTGGAATGGCCGTACCTCTTCACCGTACTAGACAAATTGGGATTTGGACCCCACTTCGTGAGCTGGGTCCGGCTATTATATTCAAAGCCAATGGCTCAAGTTGTCGTGAACAACCGCAAATCAACAACATTTCAACTCAGCCGTGATACACGCCCGGGGTGTCCTTTATCACCACTCCTATTTGCTTTCGCTCTGGAGCCCCTGGCGGTGTGGATCCACAGGGATCCAGTGATTCGCGGTATGGGCTGGTCCCCTGACTGGGAAGATAAGATATCACTATACGCAGACGATATACTGCTGTATCTGACCTCCCCGAGAGCTTCGCCGTTATGCCTGCTGGACATCATAGCAGTTTCGGCAAATACTCCGGGTTTACCATAAACTGGTCCAAATCCGTGGTTTATGTCCTGCAGGGAGAACCGCCCATTCTCCCGAAGGGCTGCCCGATCCAGATAGCATCAGACGGTTTCCGCTACCTCTGCATATTTATTTCATTGAGCTCCACGCTCCGCTTCACGCACAACCTCCTACCACCAATTCAGAGATTGAAAAGAGATATCAAACACTGGCAGTCGTTGCCCCTCTCATTGTTGGATAAAGCTGTCCTTTTTGAAATTATGGCTCTGCCCCGCTCCCTTTACGCCCTACAGAACTCAATGGATCCAGTTCCTAAAACATATTTTAAAGAAATAGAGAACCTCCAAAGAATTCTATGGCAGGAGCGGAGGCTTCTGATTAGGCTTACTCTTTCCAATTTTATAACTCCAGCGGCTCTTTACAACAATACCGGGGAAATGAAAAGTGAAGATGTCCAAAAACAACATCATCCAATCCCGTGTCAGGTTGCCTCATATCCTCCCCTGCGGGCGCTCTACCCACCTCTTTCTTCGCTGCTCCAGCAGCATTCACATGAGTGCTCTTTTATTTTTTATGTGTTAATGTGCTAATGGTGCTTATGCTAGATTTGTGGGCTTTATAGCCTTTGTTTTGCTATTCGGCGACTGTTCTGCTGAGAATTTGCCCATTGTTCTCTTTGTTATTGTACGGCACCGCGGAAATGTCTTATCGCTCCTTTCGCGGTGCTGGGGTTTTCTCCGGCTCTTGCACGGTGCGGCCTCCCGCCGCTAGGGGACCGCACGCCTGAGCGCACTCGCTTCATTGCGAGCTTACCCCCCGGACGGCCGCGAGTCGTCTAGTTCCGCTCTGAAGTTACCGGCGGTTTAGACGGCCTCGTGCGCCACGGGGGACGACTCTTTTGATCGATTGGAGAGCTTGGGCTGAAGTTGTTTTCAAGAGCCCCTGCCTGGAGCCTTGATCACACGCGCAGCGTGTAAGACCACAGTGCACATTACACTGCTTTGAACACACGCGTTGCGTGTAGGAGTTATATTGCCCTCAGGACTGGCCCAGGCAGGCTACGAGGTTTCCTTTCCCTCAGAATTGAGAGGGTGATTGGTCCTGCTTTTACTGTATTCCCACCCAGTGGGGGTTGAGTGCTTAGGGGTACTGCCCTTGTTTTATCCCCTGCCTTGCGTTAGAGCTGGATCATACTCTCATGATGGAGTATGATGAATACTATGAGGAGGAAGAGGAAGTAATGTACCTACCTGTGGATGACCACTTCTGCCAGGGTATGGATTCCTCTATTTTTAAGCGGTTTTGCAGGTGGTTGCGCCTCTGGAGAAGAGGATAGATATGTTGCAAACTCAATATCAACCCCTCGCACTGAGGGAAGGTCTCATGGGGTCCTCAGCCCCCTTACCTCCAGGTCAACCTGCCGCTAGTGTCATTCTGCCCAAACGGAAGCGTTCTGGGGCTGGGGGAGTAGATTCAGACGCTTTTTCACGCCTTAAGAAGGCTTTCCTAGAAACCAAGGCCCCTGTAACTCCTAGTGCTCCGGCGGAAAGTCCGGCTGGTCCCTCTATGGCCCCTGAGGATGAGTCTACACTGGATCCGGGTGACTCCCCTCAGTCTACTGATGGAGAGGGGGAACCGGATTGCCCATGGCGCCCCTCGCATCCTGAGCAGCCCACACCTTCAGAGCTCAGTGCAGACATGCTCAACCCCGACGAACTATTACATCCTCGTTCGTCGCAATGGGTCCCGGCTCCCAAGGTGGCGACCTACATGGCGGCCAGGCTACGCAAATCCCTAGATCAGGAAGTGCGGAGCTGTCTGCGAGCGGAGTGTCCGCGTCCTACCCTGGAGGGTAAGGTCGCGGTTACCCCGGAAATAGATGCTAAGATGACCACTTACTTGTCGAAATTTCAAAAGGATCCCAAGAAAGGGATCGATCGCTCGTGGAGAGCGTGCCAAGATAAACTCTTGGATGCGGCTGGGCCTTTGGCAAAAATGTTAGACATGGCCGAGGACGCCAAAGCCTCCGGGTCCTTAATTCCCCCGGACACTCTCTCCGGATGGGCTCAGAGAGCGAAAATATTCCTAGGGAATGCAAATGTGGCCATCTCTACGGAACGCTGCAGATCCATTCTTATCAAAATTGATCCCAAGTTAGGGGAGTTGGCCACTTCGGAGGCAGGACCAGTCGTGGAGGGAATCTCTTTGGGGATCCCTTCGTCAAAGAACATGGCAAGTTCGTAAATATGTTTAATTCATTGGACAAAGCCCAGTCCTCGATCAAACGCATTTTTTCCCGGCGTGTTTTTGGCGCAGCCGGTCGTGGCAGGGGGCGCTCGGCCGGCTGACCCCATAATAGAGCATCCTTCAGACAGGGCGAATCCCACAGAGGGCAGTATCAAGACCCTGACAAGTTCGGGAACTTCTACCCGACTCAGAGCTTTCCCCGTTGCAGAGGTGGCAGAGGCAGAGGAGACGGAGGTCACAACTATCCAAAAGGTGAGAGTTCAACCTTCGAGGGGCATGCAGTTGGGGGGCAGACTCCAATATTTTCTTCCCAGATGGTCTTCACTTACCTCCGACGCTTGGGTCTTACAAACCGTAAAAGGCTTTCAAATCGAGTACTCCGACACCCCTGTTCAACCCCTCCGACCCAAACCTATAGCCTTCTCCCCGGATCAGAGAGTGTTGATAGACAACGAGATATCGGACCTACTAATGAAAGGTGCGATCGCCCCATCCCCGGGGCTTTCTCAGCAACATGTTCCTAGTAGAGAAAAGGGATGGGGGCTATCGTCCCGTGATAAACCTCACAGAATTCAACGGGTGGCTCACCTATCGCCATTTCAAGATGGAGGGCATTCACCTCCTACGGGATTTGCTACAGGAAGGGGATTGGATGGTCCATTTGGACCTGAAGGATGCATATCTTACAATCCCGATTTTTGCGCCTCACAGACGGTTTCTTCAATTTCAGTGGGGTCCACAGATATTCGAATTCACCTCCCTTCCTTTTGGTCTGTCTTCCGCTCCATGGTGTTTCACCAAGGTGATGAAGCCGGTGGTGGAGCGTCTCCGTTCAGAGGGTGTCTGGTTGATAATTTACTTGGACGACATACTCATTATGAGTCAATGTCCGCGAAGACTGACTTCTCACCTCAACCAGGCAGTGTCCCTCTTGGAGTCACTGGGGTTCGTTATCAATGAGGCCAAATCGGATCTTCTACCTTCCCAAAGGATGCAATTTCTGGGATTCACGATAGACTCGGTGGCGGCCACCTTGTCTTTGCCCTCCCGGAAACTCTCCAAGATCAGACACGAACTGAAGCGCATTCTGGCGAGGCCCACGATCCTGCTTCGACATCTGGCCAGAGTGGTGGGCCTTCTTTCATCGTCAATTCAGGCGATTTTTCCGGGCCCCTTGCACTACAGGGCCCTTCAGCGCCTCAAAGCCTTCCACTTGCGCAAAGGTCTCTCCTACTCACAAGCGGTAGTTCTCACGGAGGATGCGCGGACGGAGTTGCAATGGTGGATATAACACATGGAGGCTTGGAACGGCAGGGCGATTTTCGGTTCCAAACCGGATCTCGTCATCGAATCCGACGCCAGCGGCTCGGGGTGGGGTGCTCGGTGCCTACCGGCGGACGATGGTCCTCGTCGGAAAAGTCCCTCCACATCAACTGTTTGGAGTTGATGGCGAGTTTGTTTGCGGTCAAGTGCTGGACGAAGGACAGGATCCAAACGTGCATTCTACTCAAGATGGACAATGTGGCTGCGGTGCGCTACATCAACCATCTCGAAGTGACTCGATCGACCGCGTTGTCCAATCTCGCCCGCGAACTATGGGAGTACTGTCTGGCCATTCAGATTTCCCTGTCGGCGGAGCATCTTCCGGGATCGTCCAACCAGGTGGCAGACTGGTGCTCTCACCACTGGAAGGACACCAGCCTCTGGAAACTCCATCCCGGGGTCTTCAGAAAAATCCAGTTCCGATGGGACCCGTTCTCGGTGGACCTCTTTGAGTCTCGGTTGGACACACAGCTACCGAGGTACTACAGTTGGTGGCCGGACCCGCAGGCTTTGGCGGTGGATGCCTTTCTTCAGGATTGGATCAAGGAGCAGGGCTATGCGTTTCCCCCTTTTGCGATGATCATGAGGGTATCCACCCAGGTGAGGAGACAACGGGAGGACCTAGTACTGATTTCCCCGATATGGAGGTCGCAAGCCTGGTTTCCGGTTCTGATGGAACTTTCCTGGGATTTTCCAATCCCTCTACCCCTCGGTCCGTTTCTCCTCAGAGATACCCAAGGGAATCCTCACCATCTTCTGACCACGGGCAGTCTATGTCTGATGGCATGGCGGTTTACAGGCAACGTTGGCAAGTCCAAGGCCTTTCACAGCACGCTGCCCTGTTGCTCGCAAAATCCTGGTCTGACAGCACCAATAAGAGATACCGTTCAACCTGGTCTCGATGGAGCGGTTGGTGTATGCAACAACAGGTGGATCCGTTGGGGGCGGATGTTGTCCACATCCTTAATTTCCTAGCCTCTCTCGCAAGAGAGGGATTGGCTTATCGGTCAGTTAACACCTTTCGCTCGGCAATCTCGGCGGGCCATGTTCCATTGGACAATCGCCCGGTGGGGGAGCACCCTTCAGTCTGCAAATTGTTACGTGGTATTAGGTTGTCAACTCCCCCAGAGCCTCGTTACTCGGAATTTTGAGACGTGAACAAAGTTTTGTTCCTATTCCGCTCATGGCCCTCTAACAAGTATTTATCCCGCAAACAGATGTCAGCCACGCTAGCTATGTTGCTGTGCTTGATTTCTTGTTGAAGGGTTTCGGATGTGAGAGCTCTAGACCTCTCCAGTCGGGTTTTTACTCCGGAAGGGGTTACCTTCTACATTTCTAGATGAACTAAGTGCAATTCACGCTCGGTGTCCTATCCTGCATTTCCTGACGATCCCAAACTGTGTGTAGTGCAAGCTCTCAAAGCCTATGAGGTGGCAAAGGTTGATGTTCGCCCTCCGGTTGTCAAACAACTGTTCATTGCTCTTACAAAACCACACGGGGCGGAGTCGTCCCCTACTATTGCACGATGGGTGCGCCAGGTTATGCAGGAGGTTGGTATCGATATCCCAAGATTTGGAGCACATTCTGTCAGGGGCGCAATGGCGTCAAAGGCGTTTACCCTGGGAGCGCGACTGGAGGATATTTTACATGCCGCGGACTGGTCCTCGGATTCCACCTTCAAACGGTTCTACTTTAAACCTGTGGTGTCCTTGGGTTCTTTAGTGGTAGATAAGCTTTAAACTAGCCTAATCAGAAGCCTCCGCTCCTGCCATAGAATGCAAAATTTCCTAGCTAACGGCGGAGGCGAGGATTAGCCCACCCGATATTCAATCTAACCCACCCCAGAAATCTACGTTCCGAGGGTAAGTAGACTCTTTATGGGAATCTTTTGTTACAGTCTATGATAACTGTTAACGTTATTGTTTCGCTACTGTACATTGATGCTTTGCTATGTACAGTTGTATTACAAGGACACTTCCATACGCTTAATTAGTCTCTTCTTCCGTAGGTTCAGATTCTGGTAAGCAGGAGTAAGTGGAGGACTACCATGACAGAGTCGCAGGAAGAAAGAGGAGGGTAGAGCGCCCGCAGGGGAGGATATGAGGCAACCTGACACAGGATTGGATGATGTTGTTTTTGGACATCTTCACTTTTCATTTCCCCGGTATTCATGGGAAATGTGGTTCAGTTATTGAATGGTATTGTTATAAAGAGCTGCTGGAGTAATAAAATTGGAAAGAGTAAGCCTAATCCTCGCCTCCGCCTCCTTAATAAAATTGAAACGTTCCTGCACGTTAGCTAGGAAATTTTGCATTCTCTTGTGGGACGGTAAGCCCCGGATTGCCTTAGCAAAGCTCCCCCTCAATTGGTACGATGGAGGCATCAGTCTCCCCGACATTAAAAAATATTATTGGGCGGCCCATCTCGCTGCTATAAACCAGGGGATGTACGGTCGTCCTGACGATCCAGAGTACGCCATGGATAGATGCCTCCTCCCAGGAGGGAACTATAGTAGGGCACTCTATCGTGGGCCCCGTAAATACCCCCTCACAGGTCCGACCGCGCACTCAGTCCACATATGGCATGAGGTGAACAAACACCTGGGATGGGACCGCAGACTCACCCTGGCTACTCCCCTCTGGAATTCCGAAAAGCTGGGAAGCCTGTGACAAACCAAGGGGTTTGATAAATGGGACCTCATTGGAATTTCCCAGATTAAAGACCTCTGGATCAAAGCCGAAATCCTTCCCTTTGCCTCCCTACAACAGCAATATGGCATGGCAGACACTGAGCGTTATCGGTACCTCCAGGTTCAACACGCCCTCCACGCTCATCTCGCTAATAAGTCCCCCCTCCCTGACGCCTCCCCTCTGGAGGATAGAATCCTCGACGCCACCTTCCCAAAAAAACATCTCCCTGATATACAAAAAGCTAATAAATAATATGAAAGACCCACTCCAGTCCCTCAAAGACAAATGGATTAGAGATGGCCTAGAACTGGACGAGGAAGACTGGCGAGAGGCGGTCTCCTCCCCGAGAGAGGTGGCGATCCAGGACAGGCTACGCTTAGTGCAACTTAAAATCCTGCATAGGATTTACACCACTGGGCCGGGGTTGGTCCGTATGAGCAGAACAGATAGTGGGGAGCGCTGACGTGGGTGTGGAGAGGTTGGCACATTTATCCACATCATATGGGAATGTTAACACATACAAATTTACTGGCAGGCCTTACACAAAATTCTTCGTGAGGTACTTACTGTCGATTTTCAGCTGTAAGCGCCATGTGCCTCCTAAACATTTGGGAACCGATAGACCTCACCTCTTACACCAAACAATGGGCAACCCTGGCAGTAATGATCGCAAAAAGGAATATAGCACAAAACTGGCGCGCTCACCTACCGCCAACAATAGGTAAATGGAAGGAGGATCTAGACTGGTGCATGTTCCAGGAAAAATCAGTCTATGTCGCCAGAGGGTGTTCCAAGAAATGGAGCAGGGTGTGGGGGCCTTGGAATTCATATAGAGGAAATATTTGCGCTCCACCTGCACCCCTGAATGAAGATGAGACTCTTGTAACCCCCTAATGGTCATATATTATTCACTGTGAATTGACTCTCAGTGACCCAGGTCGGAAACCTGGAAGATGTATTGTCATCTGCGCTTGTGCCGATGTTTGTGTTATGTCGATAATATTTAATAATAAGATTTATAAAAAAAGGGTGGAACATACCACCATGTGGTAAACAACAACATATAGAGTAAAACATACCCGTGTGCGGGGCAGCGTTGCACAAATGTACATGATGAGTAAAAACAGGGAGAGCGCTTTTAAATATGCAAGATGAATAGAAACAGGAGTAGCACTTTATAAGGCAATGGCCCTTTCATTAGAAGATTGGGGCCAGCAAATGACTATTATAACAAGGATGCAGCACGCGTTAGGTCTTGTGTTTGATTAAATGTGTCGGTCCCCCCTGTCTCAAATAAAGTGCTTGCAGTGTCTTAGAATAAAAGGGAAGAGGGAGGAGAGTAGGCTGTAAAGAGCATCAAGGAAGATCTGGATCCGGCTGCAAAGTGTCCATATGTCCCAGTTCCTGTTTTTCTGCTGCCTTTTTTTCGAGCTCTTGAGCTGCAAATGTCAGGAATTTTATCGTTTTGCAGGAATGTTGGATCGAAGACCCACTGAGGCATTTTATCACGGCCGCCCTGCAGGTCCTGACTTGTGTTTCTCTCAGGGTTGGCCTCAGGAGGATATTCCTTAATTTGTGTAAGGCCGGGCAAATACATAATAGGTGTAATAGCGACTCTTCTCCCTTGTCACACAGGCGACAATCCAGAGATGGCCAAGTCCGTAACCATTCTGGGCTAAAGTCTTTGATCGGAAATTACCCCCAATATCAGTAAGCTTAGTTTCTTCTTATAGTGATCCCTGAAGCATTCTTGTAAATAGGATTGTTGCTTCAGTTGTTTATACGTTGGTATCACAATCCAGGCATGACTTTTGCCAGCCACTAATGCTTTATCTATTTGCAACGATGGTTGTTTGATGGCTTTGTTAGTAATTTGTTTAAAAGCAAGGTATGACATTGGTGAACGCCAAGCTTCTTCCAGGTTTAGCAATCGAAGCGCTTGCCTAAGAGTCTTACATGTGGAATTGGTCTGCCTAGCCTGTTTTTCGACCTCTTCCCAACAGTTATGGGCTAGCGTGTTGTCTTCAGCAGCCCTCATTCGCCAGTAATATTTTGCCAGGACCCCATTGTCTGGTCTGTATCTGGTTTGTTAATCCGTATTCCAGGCGTATTTCTGCTTGGGAAATATGGCACGGAATTAAGAACAGTTTTTTTAACAATCTTGATTGGGCGAGATTTAGTGTTTTAGAGTCCTTGGTGTCCATCATTTCCGAGCCATATGTGATAGAGGGCAGACATTTTTCTGCTACTACCTTTAGTAAGTGACTGGTAGAGCTTCCACTTCGCTTTTTTGTATTGCTTTGAAAGTGAATTGCATTTGTTTAGATTTAGTTTTCCCGAGATCTCAATGATGGTTATAGTTTAATTGACGATCCAGTAGTATGCCCAAGTATTTGTATCCATCCACCTGTTTTAGAGTACAAGAATTTATCCTCCAAACAAATTTTACGACTGCTGGAGAAGCATAGGACGTTAGATTTTTTTAGGTTTATAGTTAAATGAGCGTTAGAGATATACAGCGCGAGGTGTGAAATCAGCCGTTGTAAGCCAAGTGGAGTTTGAGAGAGAAGCATGATATCGTCCGCATATTGCAGGCTCGCTATAGTTGTTTTTCCCAATTTCGGTGGGTCACCCTGGATTGTGCATAGGTTGCTCTTTAGGTCGGCAGTATAGATGTTGAATAGGCTAGGAGCCAGCGCACATCCTTGCTTTAGCCCATTTATTGTTGGCAATGTCTTTGTTAGGCGCCGACCGTCCCCTCTTTTTATTTGGACCCAGGTATTCGAATGTAAGTTGATGATTGCTCCCAATAGGTTAGGGGGGGCACCCCAAGCTTTCATTTTGGCCCATAGTTTGGCTCTTGGCACTTTATCAAAAGCTGCTTTGAGGTCTAGAAACATGTATATCAAGTCAAGAAGGCTTTATTTCGATATAAATATATCTTAAAAGCATACATACACAAGGTACACATTAAAATATTAAAAGACATCAGTGCATTAAAAGATAGCCAGACATTTCAGAACCGCTACTGGTGTCAATAATTTAAGTAAAAGCCAAAATATTTAGATAAAAAACAAATTAAACAAGATAGGAAAGCCTAGTTGATCTAATGCGCCAAGCCCAACCTAGGAACTTGGCTAACCCACAGGCAAAAAGGGGCCGTGGGTCGTTTTTTAATATTCGCATGGCCTCTGTGTGGAGCCTGGTTCCAAGTTCTCTGCAAAGGGGCTTGAGCCATCTACTCCGGGGGGCTGCATAAGCCGGGCATTCAAACAATAGATGGGGTACAGACTCAAGCCTATTTTCACAGAAGGGGCAGGAGGAAGTTGTCTGCGTTGGAACCTTCCACCTAGATGTCAGATCACCAACGGGGAGTAAACCTACTCTGAATTGGAAGTACAAAGCCCTATCTTTGCGGTTTGAAATAATGTCCAGGTAGGGTTCACAGAAATACACTTCCTTGATCAGGAGAAAGTCCATAGATGTCCTACACAAATTGGCATCACTATTTCTAGTACCAGCTACCCAGGCCCAATAGATCTTTTTCAACTCTAACTTAGGAGGAGCAGTTCTATTGGTCCAGTTTTCGCCGAGGCCAAGGTTGGAGAGAAGACGCTTGACTTCCCTCAGCCAAGGAATCTTGGCCCAGGCTGATGAACCCAGCACGTCGGTTAGGCCGTCTGCGTAGCTGGATAATTCTGGTGTTCTCCATATTCTTGCCCATAGGAGGAGAGGGCGAAGCTTTGCTTGATCACTCAGTGGGCGAATTCCCGTATCTAGAAACAAGGGGAGGGTTGGGGTGCTATAGGGAAGCCCCATTAGATCTTTAAGGAATTTATTTTCCGAACGGGAAAGAAGATCTACCTTTTGAACCCCCCAAAGTTCGGCCCCATATAGAGCAGCGCTAACAGCCCTTGCCCTGTAAATGTCCAGAACAGCAGCGATGGGTTTTAGTGATGAAGCGCGGTGTTCCTTGAGCAAGGCACCCACCACCCTCTTATGTGTCAACAACATCTTTTGAAGGTGGCAATTCCAGCTCATAGAGTCACAGAGTCGGACACCCAGGTAATCGAACTCTGAGACTCTCTCCAGAGCAACAGAATCTAAGGACGGTGGTTTAGCCAGTTTTTTAGGGGGGTTGAGGACCAAATACTTGGTCTTTGCAGTGTTAATAACTAACCCTCTCGCATCACAGAAAGACTTAAAGTTAGTTAACAGACTCTGCAAACCTGCCGGGGATTTTGAGATCAGGAGGGTGTCATCTGCAAATAGAAGGGTAGGTATTCTTCTGCCAGCCAGGGATGGTGCATCTGCTGGGTGTTGGAGCAGGTGCTCCACCACTCCATTAACATATAAGGAGAACAAGGTAGGAGCAAGGACACATCCCTGGCGTACCCCTCTATTTACAGGGATGCATGCTGTTTTTTGCCCCTGGCTACCCCACCTGATCTGTGCAAAGTTGTCCGCGTGAAGATTTATTAACAGGTTTAACAGATAGGGTGGGATACCCAGTTCGTCTAGCACTCTCCAGAGTTGGCTACGGGGAACTAGGTCAAAGGCAGTCTGCAAGTCTATAAAGGCAAGGTATAGACTGCCCTTGGCCAAAAGAATAACCTTCCAGTAGAGCATCATTAGTCGAAAGGATTGCTCTATTGTCCCCGTGCCTGATCTGAACCCTGCCTGAAAGTCAGAGAGAATGCCCTTATCCTCCACCCACTGCAATATCCTGGTCAGAACTACCTTTCCAGCCACCTTTTGTGAGGTATCTAAAAGACTTATTGGACGGTAATTAGCTGGGTCGTTCCGACAACCTTTCTTAAAAATAGGGACGACCTCAGCACCCTTCCATGAAGTCGGAAAAGTTGCCCCTTCAAAATTAGAATTTAATAGGGCAGAGATGAGTTTTCCCCAATGTTCTGGATTGGCGCGTAACAGGTCTCCGGTAATGCCGTCCAGACCTGCTGCTTTGTTGGGGACCAGATTATTTATTGCCCCCTCCACTTCCTTGGGTGTAAACAGAAGCTCATCCTTAAATTGGGCAGAGTCGTAAGGGTGTCGAACACTCAAGCTAACCCCCACTTCCTGAGCCATTGAGTAAAGTTTAGTGAAGTGGTCAACCCATGCACTCTCTGGTACATTACACGTAATCATTGTGTCCGCAGGTTTCTCCCTGGATCTCAAAAGGTCCCAAAAACCCTTTGCATCCTTCCTTGTGCTTGCGGCTTTGAGGTCGCGCCAAAACTGGTCTTCCCAATTTGCCTTTGCTTTTATTAGTGCCCTCTTGTAGTTGCCCCTGGCTGCACATGCTAGGGTTCTATTCTTAGCTTTTACTGCTTTTAATAGTTCCCTTTTGGCCGCTCGACAAGAATCTGAGAACCACCCGGGTGGGCCCTTCCTTGAATCTCTCTTAGCCCCCTTGCCCGCATTCTTGGCTATAAATAACTCACCTATAGCCTTTGTGGTTTGTACAAAAACTGCAGATACCTCTGGTGCACTGATTGAGGGGGAGTCTAGGCGCGGTGAGATATTAGCCATTATGGATTGTGCCTCCCGCATCTTGGCCTCATTGCCAATAAAGGTCTTCCATTTCAGGCGCCTGCCACAGTTTGAAGGACATACTTCGTTTGATAATTTCCACACATGAGGAATTGGGGTAGGAGGGCTGCCCTTCCACAAGGGGGACAAAGACAAGAGTAAGGGGTTGTGATCACTGTCTATAGACGGGCGGACCTCCATATCCACCAAGAAAGACCACAGGGAAAAGTTCAACATAATGTAGTCGATCCTGGAGGAATGGCCTATTCTGTTGAATGTATGTGCCCCCCTTTTGGTCAGACTTAGATCTGCCATTGGTAGCTCTCAGTCCGTATTCCAGACAGAGCGCATTGAGGTCTATAGCATTTTGAGACCATCTTTTGATTGGAGCAATTGACAGGGGCGGAATGCCTCTTCTTGCATCATCATCTCTATAACCCAGCACATCCTCCGCTGCAAGAGGTTCGAAAGTGCAGTTAAAATCCCCCGCTAATAGGACAAGGGAGTTTGAGCCACAGTTTTTAAGTTCCTCATCAATGCCGGTTGAAGAGAGAATAGGTCCTCCACCCCTAGAGGCTCTAACATAAATATTAAGTATTTCAAGTTCCGGCCCTCCACACGGGCCTCGAAGTGAGAGTCTCTGTAAATCCGGGGAAATAGTCGCAATGCATTTAATAGAACACCGCAGGGAAATGCTTACCCAAATTAAGAGCCCACCGGAAGGGCGCCCCTTGCCTTCCTTGGGTCGAACAGCTGGAACAAAATAGGTAGTAAAGCCCAGCTTAGGCTGTGGTTCCAGGCACCAAGTTTCCTGGAACAGGCAAATCCCAAAGGTTTCAATAAATGCATTCCAATCAGGGATGGCTAAGTTTCTCGCTAAACCGGCAATATTCCAACTGGCTACCTTCAAAGGCGCAGTTGGGTCCTTTCCCTGACCTAGGGCTAATGCACTTGTAGTGAGAATAGAGTTAGTAATATTGTTTACATCACCAACAAGTGGGGCCACATCATAAGTAGTCAAGAGGCTCTTAGTGGGTGAATCCCTACTAGAATCATGTGTAGCCCGAGAGTGTCCGCACGGGATCGGTAGAGACGGAAGAATACAAGTGGAGGGACTCCCCAATTGATCTCCTATGGGAGAGTTACCGGTGGCTAATTCACCAGGTGCTTCAATGTGGCACTCATGTCTAGGGCAAGTTGTGTGTCAATAGCCTTGCCAAGGGCAAACCTGTGGCTGGCTGAAGTTTATGTTGAATAAGCTGAATTTAGAAGTGTTGCGACAGGAAGGGTAGCTGTCCCAGCTCTCCCTCGTGTGGAATCCACTTTGTCTCACGAGCGGGTTAGGAGGATTAAAATAACTAAGATCACGGGTATCGATTGAGCCCACACTGCTTACTAAGCTATTTCCCTTCCTAGAGCCCCTGCATATGTAGCTGGCAACCTTTGGATCTTCAAAGTTCACTATAATGCAATCCCCTTTGGTGGATTTTTTCCTACTTCCAATCCAACCCACTCTGCGTACATGTATTATCCGGCCCTCCCATGACTCGGGCAGGGGTCTATTCTCTTTGAGCCAGAATAGAGTTTTGTTAAACAAGTCAGTGTAGGGCTCACTCTTGCCTGGGCTGAGGACCGGTACACCAGTCAGCACAACCACATAGGGCTGGCAATCAGGAGGCAGATTTATATTGGGGACCCGCATTAAGGAAGGGGCCTCATCAGGCTCCACTGTGTTTGCCTTTACAATTCCAGTTGAACTAGCGGTTGTGGTCTCATTTATACTACGAGCTGGTGGCGGGGTAGACATGCTAAATAAGTTTTCGTCGCCTGAGCCAACCGGGACTAAGGGGCGTGTCATCTTGTTGCCTGAGATATGGCTTGGAACCTTGGGAGTCTTAGATTTAGCCACGTGCTTGTGGGAGGTATAAGCTGGATGACTGGCAGTATCCTCCACTAACACAGTAGGGTACAGGTTACAGTTAGGTGTTTCCAACCCAACTGGTATCCTGTCAGTGGAGGTTACTGAGCTAGATAGAGCTGTTGACAGCGAGTTGCCGTCATGCCCCCCCCCCCCCCCCCAAGTCCTTCTTCCCTCGTCTTTTACTGCATTTTTATAAAAGATTTTAGGGAAAAAAATTGTCTAAAATTGTCTGTTCCAACTTATCCACACGCTCAGTTAGCCCTTTAATTCTGTCAAGTACTGGAAGGAGTAAGGATTTTATTATATCCTCCATTTTTTTAGTGGGGAGGGAATCTAGGGGGAAAGTCGCTGCACTATCCGCAGCAGAATTTTTGGACACAATAGCGGCAGGCCCCTCAAGATTATTTTCTTCCTGAAGCGATCTAAGTGCTCCTTCCACTACTTTATTGAGATCACCCCTCCTAACGCCTACCCGCCTCTTGTTCTTACGGTTCTTTAACAGTCTGGTTATCCGGGGGGTAGCGGATCTTGCACTCTTAGTAGTAGCCGAATGGATTTCAGCCTGAACCCCAGTGTCCGCCATAGAAGGCAAAGTTAGGGAAATGGTGGAATCAACCAAATGTGGGGAGGAGGAAAGAGTGCCTAACTTAGTTACTGCTGGGATGGGAGCCACTTGATTTTGGGTGTTGAGTGTCGTGGCCGTCAGGCTTTCGAGGCCCTCGAAGTTGGCCCTCAAGGCCGCAACTCGAGGGTGGTCTAAGGAGTGGGGGGCGTTGGGCAGCGAAGTTCGGTCCGGGGAGGATATTTGGGCTAGCTGGTCAATCGATGAGCGCTTATCAGTAAACGGACTTTGGGATAGCCGGCGTTCAGCCATACTGATTTCCTTGTCAATGACATTGGCCACACGCGTAATAAATTGATCCATGGTGCCCACCATACCCCCCTCGTTCCCCCTCAGACTTTTCCCAGAGCGAGTTGGCATAACTATTGCTGGACAGGGCTATGCCTAGAATCACAAGAAAGCCCTGAGACAAATTTAAGAGTCCGAAGAATAGCGCAGAATAACCCGCACTCTATCGTGCTTACATTCAGAGAAAGTTGCCGTGGAGATTAGTCCGCTACTGACGATCCCAGTCCACAACCTCTATAATATGCAGGAAATCACAAGGATCAACAGCAGTACCTGTATGGGGCCGGTTATGGAGATACCAACAATTTAGGGGGTGAGCCCAGCCCGGCCTCTTCCGGCCCCGGACGGCCACAGACGGTCCCGCCCTTGTCCCGGGCTTCTCCCGGCGCCGACCCGCGCGCGATCCCGCGACGCGGAGGGAGCCTCGGAATATGTAGCGCCTCCGGGCGCGTAGTCCGGCGGAAGTGGGCGGGGCAAAGGAGAATGCTGGGGCCTGTGGTTCGACCCTGCGGCAGCCTCAGGTGGCGTGAGGCGGCGGGGGAACCAGGCGTCCACAAGGGTGCAGGAACTGTTGGCGGGTGCCCCAAGTACCAGGTAGGTGCTGCACTGTGACCACACTTGCTGGCTTCGTTGCGTTGACATGTATATAGGATGTTAGAGTTGTCAATTGCTTTCTTAGCTAGAAGAGTTAGTGCTGATAAGTTTGTTAGGGTGCCCATGCCAGTCCGGAATCCTGTTTGTGTCTTTGGGATCAGGTTATTGCTTCTGACCCAGGTCTCCAGGTCTGCCAGTAGGTTGGATGCATAGAACTTGGCCTCAGCGTCTATTAGGGCTTCTAACCTATAGTTTTTTTGGGTCTGAGGGTGTCCCTGATTTGTGAATCGGTTGACGGATGCTACCCCTCCAGGAGTCAGGAATATTCACGATCCTTAAGCTGTTGCAAAACATTGTGGATAAGAAGCTGGACCAAAACGTAGGATCTTGCCTAAATAGGAGGTTTGGTAGGCCG
The DNA here is from genome assembly GCF_964204655.1 of Triturus cristatus. NCBI lineage: Eukaryota > Metazoa > Chordata > Amphibia > Caudata > Salamandridae > Triturus > Triturus cristatus. The sequence goes on along the minus strand of NC_140590.1, from coordinate 1,777,051,130 downwards.
TTTGGTCGGGGAGCCCCGTCCGCTCTGAAGTGGTTTATTGTCCTCAGAACCTGCTTTGCATTTATCTGGTCTGTTTCTTCTCTTTGCTCCAGAATAGCTAGCTTACAGCTTTCTTTATAGGTTTCTCTATTTGTAATTTGTGGTTTGATTTGGGATGGCTCTATTGGTTCCGCGGCTGAGGCTTCCACTGATAGCAGACTGAGTGTGTGAGGTGAACCTTTTTGCTTGCTGGGACTCCCGACTTCTGGTGTTGTTCTCGAACTGAGAGTCGGTATGAACTCTGTTGAAATGTCAGTTATGCTATCTACGCGCATGTCCAGTGTGGTATTGTATGTTGCGTCGATGTGGGCGCTCCAAGTTTGATCTGTCATGTTTGAGTTGAACTGCCGGCGTCTGCCGTTAAGCATAAGATTAAATTTTTCCCAAAACTTTTCAGAATTTCACAGCTTACTGGCATGGAGTATGATGGTCTCGAGGTTTTCCTTATATTTTTGCTTGGTCGCCTTGGTTTCGTGTTTTAGCTCCTTTTTTAAATTTTCTATTGTTATGAGAGTTTGTTGTGACAGTTGGAGGTCCTTTGTTCGAAATGACTTTAGGTGCGTGTTCAGCTGCGTTTTTATTGCCCACATTTAAGCGTATACCACTTCCCTCCTCTGTTTCTTGTTGTTTTGTGTCCTCTGTACTTGTTTTGGTATCTTTTGTTGATGTTGACTACAAAGGACTCCCAAATCTTTACTGTGTCTTGAGCTTCTACTGGCGGTGATAGCAATGAGCGGCATATCTCCATTAGATTAGTGATGTTATTTTTGTTCCAGTTTAATCGTTGTAAGTTGAAGAGTTGCATGTTCAATGTTAGAGGATTCGCCTGCTCCGACCCTTTTGGGGTAATAGATAATGTGAAGATCTGGGGATAATGGTTGCTTTCAACCCGTTCCAGGATAAGGAAATAGATCAGGGTCTGCTAGCGTAAAGTCTATTGTTGAGCCTGTGTCCCTAGTGACCCTCGTTAAGGCTGCTGGTCTGTCCAAGGGGCCCCTGCCATTTAACCTGTGCAGAAAGAGGTCTTCCATTTTGCTGCGCATTTCTTCCCCATGGCATCTTCTCTGCTTCGATTGCCATGTCTTGGCTGTATGAAGCTCGCTAAATTTCCCTCCTGTCCTTGGTTTAGGTTCATATTGAAGTCACCTGTTATTATCATGTTGTCACGTGGGTAGGTGCTTTAAAGCATTGTAATTGCTGCTATTAGTTGCTTAATTGTTTGCCCTTTATGTTTTCCCGCTGGGTGCATATATAGATTCAGAATTAATAGGCCCATGGAAGGTGAGATATCGTCTTTGATGCATTGCATCCATGTGGAGTATAAGTCAATGCAAACTCCTCTCCAAAGGAAGTCAGTGGATATAAAGGTCGATAGCCCTCCTTTTGCCCTACCATGCTGTGCCTCCTTTTATGCTGAAACGAAATGTTCTTTATAACCCACAAGTGGTGAGTTTTTTGTCTGCCAGGTTTCCTGAAAGAAAAGTATGTTGTGTTGTGTAATGAACTCCATGAAATCTTCTTCTTCTAACTTTGAGCTTTGCCCGTTGACATTCCAAGAACAGATCTTACAACCCTGCTCTTTTCCTGATGTTAATTAATTCTACACCCCTCTGTTTTAAAGCCAAGGGCGCTTGTGGGTGCCCCTCACGTGTGACTTCTTCATATTGGGCAATTGTGATTGTAATTTGCCTAGATAGGAGGCCTTCTTCTGCCAGGCCAGCCTAGAGCTCCAGTGCATGTGCGCGGGCACCGTGCTTTACCACGATTACTTTCGGCCGCTTTGATGTTTGATCGTGATCGCGATCACTTTCGCGGCCGCTTTGCATAGCCAATAGGTCTTGCTTTTGGGACCTTATAAGTATTTAGTTATGCAACTGTTGCATGGCTAAACACTTATAAGGTCCCAAAGGCGAGACCTATTGGCTATGCCAATGCTTGTTAGGTCTTGCGCCTAGCGTTGCAGTGTGTAGCGCTGCACGCGCAACGAGAGACCTCTTGTAGGGGGTTTCAAAACTGACCTAGGAATCGCACGAGCATGTGCTTTTCCTTTTGGCCCACGGTATTGGCCTTTGCATGCGTCTTTTTAACAAAGACAGCACGCAATTGGCCAAAGGCGGGCGCATTGTTCCGCCCATGGCCTATTGGTGTCGGTTACCCGCACCGCCGCCATGTGGGTTCAATTATCGTGCCCAGACACGGGTGCGATAAGTGAAACCACATGTCTCCCTGTGGCGCGCGCACCACTCGTGTGCTTGTTTAATATGAGATTCATGTATTAAACAAATACGTAAATAGTTTTAGTAAAGTGATTATTTACAGAAATTGAATAAACATTTATTTTTATGGCACAGTTACGTATATACTCGTCTTTGTTTTAATTCGCAGTATAGACACCTGCATTAGAGTTAGAAATGCACTTCATTTCAAATAGAACTCTTACCAGCTTTTCAGGAAGAACTGTCTTTTCCTCTGCAGTTCTCGTGACTAGAGGACGCTGCTGGGGATGGGCTGGGCAGCACAAGCCATCTGGGAGGTCACGCTATGGCAAAAGTGTACATGCACCACAGAGATCAATGGTTGCCCGTGAGCATCATCTGTTCCACGGGTGTGAAATGAGGACGGGGTTGAGCCCACCTGTCTGCTCTCGATGCACTGAGTAGATGGGTTGTTTTCTCGGCGCTTCTGGAACTGTGCGCTTCTAGCAGCGTTCTGGAACTGTGCACTTCTGGGTGTAGTCGCGGTCTTTAAAATCCTTCGAAGCACACCAGAAAGGCACAGCTCTTGCAGCGCTCCATAGCTTTGAATGTCTAGCAGTGCCCCGAACCTGCTGTGACACCTTTAAGCACTTCAAAGCTATTCAGTTTTCAGCACCCGGGAGCTCTGCACATCTAGAAGTTATCCGGAGCTGGGTACCCCCGAAGACTTGCGGTTGTCTTCCGTCCCATGAAACTCTTGCAGCGCTTCTAAGGTGTGCGCATCTTGCAGCCCTCCAGATCTGCATCCCTCAGGCACTGCTCTGGTGCTGTATACCTCGGAGCCATGCACGAACCTCACTCCGGGGCTGTACACATTTTGATGTTGCGCAACAGCACTCTACAGCCAACGAGGATGGCACCGAGAGAGCGGTTCAAATTAAGGAGCAGTGCATCCCTCCAAGCTCCCCGGGGCTGTGCGCCTCTCCCTGCGCGCAGATCTGCACATCTCACTGCACACAGCTGTGCACAATGAAGCCCTTCGATTACCAAAAGCTTTTCCTTGAAAACTGCACGTGAACGCACGCGTATCTGAAAGCGTCGAACTCATTGCCTTTGACAACGTAACGAATGTCTGTTGTTTCCACAGCGTGCACGTGTGTGCATTGCTCATTGTGAAATTCTCACTCATGCACCACTCGTGTTACTCAAGCGATTTGACAGGTGGGCACGTGTAAAACGGATCGTGCCTCTTGTATCCACGTGCCAAATACAACTGCTACCTCTCGTTATCAGCACTCCAGCTAAATGGAAACTTCTGGGTTGTAATTTACATATTCCGCAAAGCTCACCCTTGTTCTATGTGTTCAACTTGCACAACACAAGAGCTTTTAGAAAGTGTGGACAAACCACTTCCGGTTATAGTGCTAATAGTGAAGCTGTTCATTTAAGTGCTGAACACACTACCGATGCCAGAAGGGGTGTTTGGAACAGGTGCCATGTCTCAGCAGTAGGTTCATCTCATTTACCAGCAATAGCTTCCTCCTATTTCCACAAACGTCGGCAATAACACTAACAACAAAATTAACACTAACAGCACTGCTACTATCAAAAATACACCACCAACACTACCACATCAGCTGCACCTAAAACACTATCACCATCCGCATAGATACTGAAAGCAACACTACCACCAACAACTCTACTGCCACCAATTCCACCAGCAACACTTCCACCAGCAACAACACCACTCACAACAGCAATACTACCAATTACACCTTCACCAGAGATAAAATCATCAAGAACACCAGCACCATTAAAACTGCTTTCACCAATAACCAGTTCTCCAACGACACTACAACCACCAACACTAGCTTCAAACACACCACCAACACCAACACTACCATAACCAACTCCAACAACAGGATTGCTACCAATACCACCAGTATACCACCACCATGAACATCCACAGCACCAATACCACCAGAAACACTACCATCAAACACCACAGTCCCTGCAGGGCCAACACAACCGCCCCACCCAAACTATACCCACCCTCTTCCACTGCTGGCATAACCAACAAGTGGGGCACCTCATTTTTCACATTGGAACACTATCCGCACTAAATTGCTAAAAAGATGCAGAGAAATTCTTTACTCCCTGACATTGGCAGCTGGTAAAAAAATACACTACACTTATATGGTGCATGTGGGGTCGGGTGCAATTACACATCCCTTTGCCCTTACACCCGTCTTGAACATTGCAGCACTTTACCCATTTCCTGTTTTCCACCCAGGCTCCAGAAAGGAGTCGATATTGATGCCGGTTCTAGTGCACGGGAGCGCATGAGAAGTCTAGTTTCTGCAACCTGTCCACACACTCCCAACACCCCATAAAAAGCCCTCATTTGGACATCTCACGCTATCTGGGCACAGCGCTCCTTCATTTCACATTGAAACCCCCAAATTCATGTTCGCGGCTAAAAGTAGACGACAGACTTACTGTGCTTCTTCCATACAAACAGCCTTGAATGTTCAAACGTGGTATAGAAGCAAAAAGTACTCTTGGTACCGCGTCTAATGTACCGTGCTTGATGCCAACGTAAATACCGCATTTGACATGCCTGGTCCTGCGCCTCAGAATTGGCACGTTAGTGCCCCACCTCGGATTAAGACACGGAGGTGAGTGGGTGCTGACTGCAACAAGACAAGTTAAAGGCATCTCTCTGCCCTTGGATCACGTACCTGCCACTCCGAGGGGCACTTGTGACCCCTCCTGTCCCTCGCCTGCTGCTGCCCAGTTCTCGCAGTTATGCAAGTTTAAACTATTGGCATTGTAAATAACAATGCCTTTTATTTATGTTTTTAAAAAGAAAACAAAAAGAAAAGGCATTGTTATTTGCAAAGTCAATAGCTCAAACTCGCGTCAATGCGAGACCTATTGCATTGCAAATGCTTGTTCTCCCATGATTCAAGTACATTAAATAAACAAGCATTTGCAATGCAATAGGTCTCACAGTCAGTTAGAGCTATTGGCGTTGTAAATGAAAAAGTATTTTACCTATGTGTTTTTGTATGGAGACATAGTTGCAGCACTGCCTAGAGCAGTTAGAATGAGAAATTACCACTGGGAACATAGAAGCAGTTGCATCATTGTCTAGGGAACTTAGAATGAGGAATTACCATTGAGGCCAGAGAAGCAGGTGGCAGCACTGTGTAGAGGATTTAGAATGAGGAACTACTGACAGGGCCAAAGATGCAGCTGCAGCACTGCTTAGAGGGATTAGAATGAGGAATTCACAATGAGACCAGAGAAGCAGCTGCAGCAGTTTGTGGAGGACTAGGAATGAGGAATTACTAATGGGACGAGGGAAGCAGCTTTAGTAATGTTTAGAAAATTTAGAATGAGGAATCACTTCTGGGACTAGAAAAGCAGTTGGAGCATGGTTTAAAGTAGTAAGGATGAACAATTGTTACTTACCTGTAAACAGGTGGTTCTCCAGTATTGGTGTCTTTCATAGATTCACATGCTTGAATATTCCCCGTCGTCGGAGTGGGAGTCCCACGGTAAATAAAAATAGCAATATATATAGTAATAATATACATAAATAATCCCATAAATAGAGCTATGCAGGTGTAAAAACACCAAGAATGTACCTATATGAAATCTCCATAGGGATACATGGAGAGAGAAAAAAGACATTTGTAGTCTATCTCTGTCATTATCTTGGTCCAAACTACAGCCAATCAGGCGTCAGCCCCTCTCCAGAACCTTCCCCTCAGAGTTCCTGACCTCAGATTTTCGTAGCACCAAAGTGTATGCATAGTTTATGAGGAGGAAAAAGCCTCTGAAGGGAGGAGGGAGGGTCACATGTGAATCTATGAAAGACACCAATACTGGAGAACCACCTGTTTACAGGTAAGTAACAATTGTTCTTCTCCAGTATTGGGGTGTCTTTCATAGATTCACATGCTTGAATATGAATAGAAAGCAGTAACCAAATTATTGTTTCCATAATGACATCAACGTGAGATCGCAATGATCATAACCTTCTTATAAAAACAGCACACATATATATATATATATATAGATACATATATCTGTTGACATACAGCATGTATCTAAATGCAATGAATAATATTGAACAGGAAATGGAAACAATATGGAGGCGGGAGGAAGAGGCTCACCTTATTTAAAAAGATTGCGCAGCACTGCCTGTCCCACTGTAGCATCCTCCTCGCTTAAAGCCGCCAAGCAGTAGTGCTTAGTAAACGTGTGTCTGGTCGACCACGTAGCTGCTCTGCAGATGTGTTGCAAAGGTACTCCAGCAAATAAGGCGGTAGATGATGATACTGCCCTAGTGGAGTGTGCTCTCACTGAAGACTGCAGTGGTTTGTTTGCCTTTTGATGGCAGAAGACAATAGCCGTCGAAATCCAGCGTGCAATCGTCGGTTTAGTAACCTGACGTCCTTTATGACAGCGTCCATACGCTATAAAAAGCTGATCGGATTTTCGAAACGAAGCTGTCCTGCTGATGTAGAACTTCAAACATCGTTTCACATCGAAAGAATGCAACCTTTGCTCCGCAGGTGTCTGAGGATTAGCAAAGAAAGTCTTTAATATGACTGGCTCGTTAATATGAAAATCAGAAGGCACCTTGGGTAGGAATGATGGATTGGTACGCAACACTACAGCATCCGGTTTGAACTGCAGGAAAGGAGGTTTGATGGTAAAAGCATGGATGTCACTGACACAACGTGAAGACGTTAGTGCCAGAAGTAGGGCCACTTTCCAAGTTAGATGTTTTAAGTCGGCCTTGTGAATGGGCTCGAACGGTGGTCTCATCAATTGCGCTAACACAACGTTAAGATGCCACAACGGAGGAGGACGCCGAATTGGCGGAAATTTTCGGAATAAGCCTTTAAAGAATTGGCGGATTATTCTTGAGGCACAAAGGGAATTTGAGCCATCCTGTCGGAAACGGGAAATCGCTGCTAGGAAAACCCGTAAAGTTGCATGGGATAGTCCGGAACTAGCCAAGTGCAAGAAGAAAGGTAGTAATTGGTGTGCCGTGGAATGTATTGGGTGGATTCCGTTAGAAGCACACCAGTGGCAGAATATTTTCCATTTCAACTTGTACGTCTTGACTGTAGAGGGTGCTCTTGCCTGGGCCAAAATGTCCCTACAATCCTGCGGGATGTCTAGATGGGCGAACTCATGGTGTTCAGGTTCCACGCCGATAAACTCAGTGAGGAAGGATTCGGATGACAAATTCTCCCTTCGCTCATCGTGAGCAGATCTGTCCGAGACTGCAGGAGGATTGGTTGGCATTGGGACAGCAGGAGCAGTTCTGAGAACCATGCCTGTCGGGGCCAACGTGGGGCTATTAGAATCAGGTGGCAAGGTTGTCTCTTCATCTTCCAAAGGACCCGAGGTATGAGGGGAATTGGAGGAAAAGCGTACGCAAATAGATTGCACCAGTTCATCAAAAGGGCATTTCCCTGTGACCCTTTGTGGGGATGCCAGCTTGCATAATCTCGGCATTTTCTGTTCTCCGGCGTAGCAAAGAGATCCAGCCGTGGACGACCCCATTGTTGGAATATCCTCTCTAGAGTTGGTTGGTGTAATTCCCATTCATGGGTCGATGAGGAGGACCTGCTCAGGGAATCCGCTAGGACATTGGATATTCCTGATAGATGAACTGCTGTAATCATGATGCGATGACTGAGAGACCAGTCCCAAATTGATTGAGCTAACCTGGACAGACTCGGGGATTTCGTTCCGCCCTGTTTGTTCACATAGTGCATACAGGTTGTGTTGTCTGTCTGTATTAGCACTGATTCTCCTTGGATTAAGGGTAGAAATGATTTTAGAGCCAGAAAAATCGCCATAAGCTCCAACCTGTTGATGTGCCAAGTTCTTTGATGTGTTGACCATCTTCCTTTTACAGAAAGATCTTCCAAATGAGCGCCCCATCCCTCTAATGAGGCGTCTGTCGTGATTGTCCTGTCCGGTGTCACCGACAGAAATGAAGTGCCTTCTGCTAAGTTGGCTGGTATTGTCCACCATTCGAGTGCTGACCTCATTTGATCTGTGACACATACCATGTCGTTGAAAGATCCCGACACTTGACGCCATTGAGCATCCAGTGCTTCCTGGATAGGACGTGTCCTTAGCCTGCAGTGAGGAATCAAGGCAATGGACGATGATGCAATCCCCAGAAATGATTTCAACAGTCTTACAGAAACTGACTTTTTTGACCTGATCAAAGTCACCAGCCGTAGTATCTTTTGTAGACGCTCCTGGGATAGAAACGCTTTTGCTGATACCGTTTCTAGAGTGGCTCCCAGAAAGTCCTTTTGTTGCGAAAGATGAAGCTGGGATTTCGCTGCATTTATGGAGAGACCTAATGAGCGAAACATCTCCTGGCATAGAAGCGTGTGTTGTCGCAGGCGAGCGCTTGACTGTGATTTTAGTAGACAATCGTCTAGGTATGGAAATATTTGCACACCTTGGAGTCGCAGAAACGCTATCACTGGAGCTAGTACCTTTGTAAACACTCGAGGGGCCGAGCGCAGACCAAACGGTAACACTTTGAATTGGAAATCGTGTTGACCCACTCGAAAACGCAGGAACTTCCGATGACGTTGTAATATAGGGATATGAAAATAGGCATCCTGGAGATCTATCGTTGCCATGAAATCTTCCTGCGAGAGTAAACGCAAGATCTCTACTAACGTCATCATACGAAAGGATTGGCTCTTTATATATTTGTTGAGCGCCCTCAGATCGAGGATGGGCCTCCATTCTCTGTTCTTCTTTGTGATAAGAAAGAACCGGGAATAAAATCCTTTCCCCCTTTGAGATATTGGTACCAACTCTATAGCTCCTTTTTAACTTAGAAGACGAACTTGATGTAAAAGTTCCTTGAAGTGAGCTGGTGGTGGTCCGGTGGGTGGTGTGGACGGAGGGAATTTCGTGAACTCTAAAGCGTGCCCCTTTTTCACAATGTCCAAAACCCAACGGTCCTTTGTAATTGAGGACCATTGGGAAAAGAACAGAGAGATTCGACCTCCAACTTTGCTTGTCTGGTAAGAGTCATTGTCTTTTTGACGCGTTTCCTCTGTATGAGGATTTCCCTCTATACGACTTGGAGGCCTGCTGTCGTGATGATTGTTGGTGCTGGCTATATGAATAGCGGTTGGATCCTTGATTATTGGGTCTATATTGATTATTTCCCCTTCGAAAATTTGAGGAGATGCCGCGTCCACGTGCACCACGAAAATGTTGTCTTTGAAAATGTAAATTTCCGAGAGATTTAGCCGTCTCAGTATCCTTCTTTATGGACTGGAGCGCTTCATCGACGTGATTTCCAAATAACGCCTCTCCGTCATAAGCCATGTTTAAAATCATGGACTGCACCTCCTGGCGAAAGGATGTCGATCGTAACCACCCCTGCCTGCGCAGAACAGCCGCTCCAGCAAGCTGACGGAAACCCGTGCATGCGATGTCCACTGCACAATCAATCATTTCCGCCGACGTAGCTTCTCCCTCTTGGAGCAACTTCATTGCTTCGCCCTTAGATGGCTCCGGCAGTTCTTGAACCAAAGTCGAAATGTCAGCCCACACTTGTCGGTCATAACGACCCAAAATGGCCAAGGCATTAGCCGCTCTAACCACAGTAGAGGCCATAGAAGAAAACTTACGCCCTATGGCATCCATTCTACGTCCGTCACGATCCGGTGGTGCGGTGACAGTAGATGCAGGATTTTTCGCCCAACGTTGCGCTGCCTGCATAATGACGGAGTCAGGTCTTGACTGACTCGTGAGGCATGCTGGGGTTCCTAGTGGCGCCTTATACTTCTTTTCTAATCGAGGCACCTGTGCTGGCAAGGTATTAGGTGTTTTCATCAACTTCTTGCCCTCTTCCCAAATGAAATCCACAATGGGAATAGTATGCGTTTGTTTAAAAGGTTGACTCTTGAAATCATAAAGGAAACAATCTTCCTCTCTGCGCTCCGTTGTCAGCCTAAAACGTTGTGCCGCCCTTTCCATTAGCTGGTGAAAAGTCGCTATGTCCACTGGGGGTGAGTCACCAGATACCACTTGAGAGGGGGATGGTGTTTGTGCTTGGTACTCGTCCCACTCCGCCATATCATCATCATCATTATCAACATCACCATCATCATCTGGGATTTCACCTTCTTCTCTTTCCTGAGGGACCTCCTCCACGAACTCATGATGAGGTAAAACCCTCGTTGAAGGCTGTCTTGGTGGTGCTGACGGCATCAGGGGTGAAGGATGTCCAATCGGCACCGGAGTTATATTTGTCGGAACCACAGGCGTTGACGGAACCCCAGGATGTTGCGGCGACAGAGGAAAACGTTGGTTATAATCGTCCAACATGCGTTGGAAATTAGCTATGAGTCACAATGGCAGAGTCGCCGTTGAATGTTTCGCAGGAACCTGCTGCCTGTAAACTGGATCTTCATCCTCACTACTGTCATCCTGGCATTTAATTATTAAGTCGGATGGGCTTTGCGCCGTACCAAAAGAGTCAGGTAAACCTTCCTCGGACTCCTGTTCAGAATCTGTCGCAAATAATGGTGACGGAAGCTGCGACTCCTCTACAGGAATAATCTCGTCTTGCCTATCTAGGCCAGTACTAGATGGCAGTGGCATCAAAGGGACCACGGCGAAAGATGAAACCGGCGCTGAAATCGCGGGAGGCAGCTGCTCTCTCAATGACCTTTGAGCAGATGATAATCTGTTCACCTTTATCCTTACTGATGATATTGCCGTCGACGGCTGCATGTTATTCACCGAGGACGTTTTCGGAGAGGGCCTCATCGACGGAGCTACCGTCGGTGGAACGGTGATCGACGGAACTATCATCGGCGAAATTTGCGTCGACAAACCGTCGTCGACGTCGCCGGCGAAGCTGTCGTCGACGGAGCTGTCGTCGACGAAGCCGTCGTCGACGAAGCTGTCGTCGGAATCTTCTTCTTCTTCTTCGTCGACGGAATAGCCGTCGACGAGTTCGACGACGAAGTCGATCTCACACCCTTCATCGACGACGAAGTCTTCGTCGACGGAACTTTTTCTTTCCTCGTCGACGACGATGTAATGGGTAATATAGAAGTCACCGACCTTGTGGTACTGATGGTTACCGTCGACGAGGCTAACGTCGACGGGACAATCGTCGACGAAGACGCTGCTGATGTCGTCGTCAGAGTCACCGTCGACGAGCCGGTCACTGCAAATTTCGGCGGAAGCATCATCGACGAGGTTGCCAGTATTTTACCAGAAAACTTGGAAGTAGACGCCTCAATAGCCTGAGAACTAGGTCTCGAAGGTGACAAAACAGTAGGTGAAACAGCAGATGTGGCAGATGTAAGAGCCAAAGACAGTTTCTTTTTCTTCAGGAAAGGAGATGGCAAATCCTGCACACTACTGCGCTTTGAGGAGGTCTGGGAACGGCCAGAAATAAGGCTTTCCATATCGGAAACTGGATCCTCCTTATCTTTAAGTCTCTGTAGCCACAATAAGAGACGGCCTTCCCTGTCCTTCAAAGTTTTTGTAGAAAAGGTTCTACAAAATTTACATTTTGCCACCTCATGATCCGGGTACAAACAGTAAATGCACTTACTGTGTGGGTCCTCAGAGAATAAACGCAGTTTTCCACACGAAGAACAAGGTCTAAACAGAGATCTCTTACTTGAAGACATTCTGACAGACAAAAACTGAGCAGAGCTCAGGGAGACTCCCTGTCACACGACGTGCGGTAGAAAATCTGAGGTCAGGAACTCTGAGGAGAAGGTTCTGGAGAGGGGCTGACGCCTGATTGGCTGTAGTTTGGACCAAGATAATGACAGAGATAGACTACAAATGTCTTTTTTCTCTCTCCATGTATCCCTATGGAGATTTCATATAGGTACATTCTTGGTGTTTTTACACCTGCATAGCTCTATTTATGTGATTATTTATGTATATTATTACTATATATATTGCTATTTTTATTTACCGTGGGACTCCCACTCCGACGACGGGGAATATTCAAGCATGTGAATCTATGAAAGACACCCCAATACTGGAGAAGAGGAATTACCAGTGGGTACAGAGACGCAGCTGCAGCAATGTGTAAAGGATTAAGAATGGGGAATTACCATTGGGAATAGAGACATAGTTGCAGCAGTTTGTAGAGGAGTTAGAATGAGGAATTACAGACTGGATCAGCGAAGCATTTAGCAGCACTGCCTAGAGGAGTTAGAATGAGGAATTACCGATGGGACTAGAGAAGCAGCTAGCAGCAGTGTGTAGAGGATTTAGAATGAGCCATTACTGTGAAGAGTAATTATGCTGGGTAGTTTTGAATTGTGTGCTGGTGAATTGTCTGGTGTGGTATTGTGTGGTTTGCGTCTTGCAGCAAATATGAAGTTATAATGAAAGAAGGTTGTGTTTAAAGGTAGGATATAGGGAGGACTGTTGGATGAGATGTTAGAAGAGAGTAAAAGAAGGTAGTATGATAAGGTGGGTTTGAGGGAAGGAGGTAGGGTGGAAGAGATAGTGGAAGAGATGAAAAGGGAAGTAAGAAAATGAAAGGAATTTGTGAGAGAAAAGAAGGAATTAGTGAATGAGAAAGAGAGGGAGCATGAGAGTGGGTTAGAGGTGATGTAAGTAATGAATAGGAAGACAATGAGGTAAGGAAAACTAGATTGTTGAAGGAAGGGGAGGAGAGAGGAATGAAGCGATTGTAAGGAAGGAGTATGTGATGGAATGAAGGGCATAAGGTGGTAGAGGTAGATGCAGTGGAGAAGAATGAAAGTGTACTGCCATTATTTATAGCCTGTAAAATGTTTAAGTTCTTGAAAGGTTCCCACTGTTATTTGCGATTAATCAAAGGACTAAAGCAACAAATACAGGGAGACCAACTCTACCTCCCAAGCTAGCAAAGACGTTAAAGTGTAATTAAAGCAGCAAAATACATTTATTATTTGTACCAGGGGGAATTACGAAAATATGGTGGGAAGAAGCGTTGAAACCAGTTATTACATCATGTTATAGTACTTTTTTCTTTTTAGATAAAGCGGCGGGACCCAGGAGTCTGGGCTTCTTTAAATGGTACTTGATGTTTTCGGGACACAGACACAGACAGTACCGGCAGATTAAACATAAAATTAGACTTGTAGCCAAGATGGTTATTATCTTTTCTAAATCACAGCGGTATGTGTGGTATTATCATTGAATAAAAGAGCCATAAACAACAGGATGGGAAGATTTCCACGGGACCTGCAGTTTAAATGTTAAGCTTCCCAAACCTTTGACGAGTTATTCCGTTGTCCTTTTCTTTAGGTTTTGTTTTTTTAGCCCCTAAAACTAATTTATCGCCATTAAAAAGTAACCTGCCTTTGCTGAAAACACGATGTAACTTCCTGGCAGCCTTAGTAGGGTTACAGTCATCGCCATATGAAATAACTGCTCAGGGGCAGGATAAGGCAATTATAAAAGGTTTGATGAAGGAGTGAGCCGAACTCATAACACAGCAGGGCCCCATAGGTTTGTTATGACACCCATGAGTAGACGAAACAACGATCAACGTTCACATAAACTATCAAAGCACCAACTGCAACGTTATCACACAAAGGGCTGCTTGCAGGAGTTTTACAGCAGAAAATAACAGTAAATTCAGAACACAAAAAACAATAAAAAGAGGTTTACAATCTCAAAGAAAACAGACAATTGGCCTGAAAACAATATTGTACATATTATTATAATAAGCATTATTTAAAACCTGTAAAATGACGCTGTGAGTGAACGTTTACCACTGCCATTTGCGGTTGTACAAAGGACTTCAGATATATATGAAGGGAGACCATCTGCACCTCTTTTACTTGTGAGGACAGCAAACACAGTATAAGAAAAGTGGTATTTTACACATGTGCAAATACAGAAAATATGGTGAAAAGAACTGTAAAATACAACACTGCTGCAGCGTCTTTATTTTATTTTTTATATTTACCATAGTAGAGCGAGACGGTCAAACAAAAACAGAAGAAAGGCATAATCCAATTCTGCGCGGTACATCTGTAATGACAGAAATAAACAAGCCCGGCGGTTGGCGGAGCGTGGCGCGCTTGGGGGCGTGTGCGTCTGCGCTTCTCAGAAGCGCGTCCACAGACCCCGATCACTGCGCGTGCCCCGGTCTGTCTCCCTTGAGAGGCATCACGGTAACAATAGTTCTCGTTGGCGGCAGCGCTTCGCGCTGCAACGCCAGCAAGACCTAAAAAGGACGGGCTCTGCCTAATCTCCACAATATGGCCTTTCAAATCCTGCTGAGCTGAAAACAGGCACACGTGCTTCTTTGCCAGACTCTGTCTGGTCTGCCTCTCCCCTCGTGATGGCTCAAACCCACTCATACATTGTTTAACACCGGCTCGCTGAACTCCAGGGGGCCGGTTGAGATACCAGAGAGGCCGTCCTGCGTCTCATGAGTCAATCCGGACGGTGCCTCCTGTAACTACCAAACAGCATGCAGGCAGCGCCCGGATTGGCTGGAGCGGGCAAACGCAGCGCTCCTTAAGAGACCAAGCGGTTGCAGATGCAAACTAACCTTGGTCACTAACGTTGCACATCGGAGACGCCTGAAGTGCGCATGTCGGGTTGGATTCAGATGGCCACCCGTCAAACCCGACATGCACACTTTATCACAACCAAAGCCTCCTGTGAAGCCCACCCATGCCTGCATGACCCTGGGCTCTCACTTATTACAATTGGCACCACCCTTGAAATGAAAACATTGCGGCCACCCGGCGGTAAAACAATCCTAAGCTAAATGATACCTACTGCTAAAGCGAGGGAAAAAAATGAAGGGGGACAAAGCTCCAGCACCCTAATAGGGTTGCCGCCAATGTATAGTACTCATATCTCAACTGACATCAGCCTAATTTCTTAATGCAAGTTTGGTGTGTGTCAAAGATTTAATAGAGAGAAATAGTTGCATCACAATAGCTTCCGTCGTGTGTGGGGGCTTTGAGCTCCAGGGGGCCCCCTCTGGCACTGTGCATAGGTGGGCCTGAGAGCTCCTGACTGAACCCGAATCACGGTGGCCCCCTTAATGTACTTTATGCGGGGCCTCCTCAGGTTTCGTTAAGCTACTGCAGATAAAGGGCTGGCCATTGTAGGGCATTTGTTTTGGAATTGGCATTCACTATTTTGTCTTTCTTGGTACAGTTTTATACAGATTTAACACTACACTCAATGAGGGTTTCCCATATATCTGTGATTGATTCAGGGCCGGCTTTAGAGATTGTGGTGCCCTGTGCGACAATCTTTGTTGGCGCCCCCCCAAGCAAACATTATTTTTTGTTTCGAGTTGTATGGTTTCTAAACTGCATATTAAATATAAACAGGATACATTATAGAGTATATAAAATGTATGCTCAAATATCATGTAAATTAAATAGGGATTAGATGGGGAACAGATATTACGACAGGCTCTCAGGCTCCATGGCTGGAATTACAGGTCTTCTTGAGTTCCCGGCAGTAAGGTATGGCTGGTCCGCCCAGGCACTTCAAGGGTTGTCTGTCTGAGGACTTCATAGGTTTGCGTAAGGACAGACCAGGACAGTGAGGAGGGGACAGTGAAGAGGAGAGACTGTATGTTCTCTTCTCTGCATACAGAGCGGGTTGCTGATGGATCAGGTGTGCCTTCTCCTCTACCGCTGCTCGCTTGACCCAAGGGCAGGGCCACAGGAATTATGCGACAGGGGAAAGTCATATTAAGCGTCAGGGTTGACTAAATTATGTGGAAAGAAAAGGCAAATTGTGCGGCGTAACGCGGTGTATATTTTGTGATCATAAACTTCATTACCTTCTAGGTTTACACTTAACATTGTCTTTTGCATAGGTTGCAGCTCATTAGTACTAGTTTAACCTCCAAATATAGCAACAAGCAACAGAAAGGTGGACTGCCAACCTTTGCCAAGGCCCCTTCACTGCGCAGTAACAGGTGTCACTGTGTTTTTAGTAACTTTTGAACTGTTTGAGCAAGAAACACATTTTTTGTTGTTGAAATCCACAGATGATGCAGCAGATGAATGATTATGTGGCAAATGCAGCAAATCCATAATTATGCGGAAAATGCCTCAGCCGCACAATTGCATAATTCCAGTGGCCCTCCCCAAAGGTATGCTGGGATGTGACATGGCCGATCTGGGTTAAGCCATGTTGAGAAGTCAGAACCCATTCTGTCGTGGGACCTTTTCAGAAGAGAGAGATACAGGTAGGTGTCCCTCACCCCTCCTACCGTGTTATGGACATGTGAAGGAAGGATATTAGGAGTTAAAGGTACATGTAACTGATATTGCAGAGCCCCACCCTGAACCCTGGAATCGATAATCACACAAATAGTGGTATTTTAGAATACATAAGAGTGTATTATATGCATTGTGTGTATAAATCATATGAACAAGAATTATCATCAGAATTATACACATATCAGCAATCAAAAATAAAACATAGGTAAAAAATCGGAACACCCCAAACTTAGTTCATGTCATGATTTATCCCTAGCTTATTAGTATAATTCTGTATTTTTTATTCAGCAGGCTTACAGCATATTGTACTATGTACTGCATAATGCTTACTGAAACATGTAATATGTAATCTCCCCACCCATCCCAAATTCCTGCATGCCAGCAGGCTCGAATTGCAATCCCGATTATCAGCATCTCTCTAAGTAGCCAGTTACTCTGCTGGCCCCACCTCACTTGCTAGCGACTTTAACATCCTTTTTCTGTGTTAAGGCTCATAGAGCAAGGAAGGCGTCCTTGCCACTTGGATATTTCATTTCAAAACTGTGTTTTTTTTCAGTTCAAAACGTTAATGTTCACTGACAAATGAAACTAACTATAACGTTACTTTAACACTTTTTGTCAGTGTATTTCAAAGTAAAAAAAAAAATGAAAATAGATATTTTTATTACACATAACTTTTACGTTACTTTATCCTGTGGTTTTTCAATTAATTTCTAGTTTTTTTTTATTGTTTTAAACTAAATTCATCATTTTGTGAGAGTGTGGATGGTAGAATCCTTTAAAATATAAGCTGTGCTCTGACATAAATTTTTGTAAAATAATTAGTTTTTTATTTGTCACAAAACAGAATATGGTTCAGTTTGCAAAATCTTTGTAAAATGTGTAAGTATTAAACATAAATATTCAATAGTAATTATTTATTTGCTCAGGCATTGTAACTCTGACATCAAGACCTGCCACCAGCAATCTTTTTTTGAGGTGTCATTACTCTTGCAATGATAGGTGTACGTAGTAGGGTGTGGAGAGGGACTGACCTCGCCTTTCAGACCTCTATCTCAGATGGCAGGTGTCCATAGTAGGGTGTGTAGAGGGACTGCCCTCTCCTCTTAGACTTCTCTTTCAGATGACGGGTCTGCATAGCAGAGTGTGTGGAGCTACTCGCCTCTCTGCTGAGACCTCTCTCTGTTATAGGTATGAACAGTAGGGTGTGGGGAGGGACAACCCTCTCATTTTAGAGTGCTCTCTCAGATAACAGGTGTGCGGAGGGACTGGCCTCTCTGATGAGACCTCCCTCTGTAATGATAGGTGTGCGTAGTAGAATGTTGTGAGGAACTGCCCTCTCCCTTGAGATCTCTGTAGGAGGCTGGTGCAGGCGTATGTTACTGGGTACCCTACACTAATCCAGACAATCCTTATGGTAGTAGTAGTCTTAGACAACCTTAGACAGCCCTTAAGTGGTAGCTGTAGAGAGCAGCCTTCAGGCTTAGTCCAGAAGGAGTGTAAAGCAGCTTGTTTGACCAGAATGTGATTTTATTGGTATAGATTAAGTGAAAAAGGACCACACAGTATATTTATAAAAATAGGTATTTATTATAAGACACTCACTAACATGTACAAATATTTCCTACCCGGAGATATATACAATGCCCACAATACTTTGCAAAAAAAATAAATAAGTTACTTACCTGTAACTGCAGTTATCCAGTATTGGTATCTTTCATAGATTCACATTCCTGAATCATTCCCTGTCGTCAAAGTGGGAGTCCCACGGTACATATAATAAAGCAGTAAATAATAATTTCCATAGGCTATCATGGAGGTAACCACGTATTCAATACCCTATCAACCTCCTTTTTTTTAATTTTTTTTTTTTAAAAGGACCAATCTTAGACTTCACCAATCAGCACCCAGCACCCTCTAGAACCTTCCCAAGAGAGGCTGAATCCCTCAGATTTTCTAGCACAAGTGTGGTTAGTAGTACTGTATTGATAGAGGAGCCTCTCTGGGGAGAAGGGTGGGTTGCATGTGAATCTATGAAAGATACCAATACTGGTTAACTGCAGCTACAGGTAAGTAACTTATTTCTTATCCAGTATTGGTATATCTTTCATAGATTCACATGCCTGAATCAGAATAGTATGTATATATATATATATATATATATATATATATATATATATATATATATATATTCACTTAAAAAAACAAAGGTTTCACACATGTTATAGTTAGCTGGACATTTCACTCGTGAAAAACCATTGAAATTCCCCCGTTATAGTTAGAGCAGGCAACTATACCTCACACGACCGCAATCCTCTGCTGATGACGTCAGATATTACATCACTGTATTTAGACACCTATTTACCCATGTCTTCTTCCATTAATTTTTAGCTATACATATATTACAAATATTTTTTTTTCAGAAAGACACATATGTCATCAGTGATGTAATATCTGACGTCATCAGCAGAGGATTGCGGTCGCGTGAGTTATA
Organism: Triturus cristatus; assembly: GCF_964204655.1. Classification (NCBI taxonomy): domain Eukaryota; kingdom Metazoa; phylum Chordata; class Amphibia; order Caudata; family Salamandridae; genus Triturus; species Triturus cristatus. Next base: position 1,777,032,090 of record NC_140590.1, on the reverse strand, counting down.
GTTGCCTGCACTAACTATAACGGGGGAATTTCAATGGTTTTTCACGAGTGAAATGTCCAGCTAACTATAACATGTGTGAAACCTATGGTTTTTTAAGTGAATATGCAAGGTTTTTTAAATGCTAATTCCTAACTATAACGTGTGTGAAACCTATGGTTTTTTCAGTGAATTTGTAAGTTTTTTTAAAATGCTAAGTTATGTATTTTTTTAAGGTTTTTCACCGTGCGCGTACAGTACGCGCACGGTGCGCTTCGCGTACCGTACGCGCGCTGTGGCCGCGTGGAGCGCTTTGCGCACCCACGTTACGCTTTCTACCGTACGCGCACGGAAAGGAACTTTTGGCCCTTGGGGGTCCTTCTGGGACCCCCTGACAAAGGCTAGGGGGTCAGGAACTGTCCACCCTGCCCCCTTTTCACGTTCTCCACCTTTGTTTTTCACCCCCTCAGACTGCGAGAGACAAAATGGCGGCCGACACTTCCTGGTTTCGACCGATTCGAATGTTTACTAAGATCTAACAACCAATCAGAATCGCGCTCGCGCACGGCAGCGTACGGTAAGTTTTACCGTACGCGCACGGTGCGCGCTTATAGATATATATATGCTTTTAAATGCTATTTTCTCAGGAAATACTGAACAGATTTACACCAGACCTGCAAAAGGCACATCCCTGACCTGAGGACTACCTCTATGCCAAATTTCAAGGTCCTATGGAAAAATGCATGGGGAAAATGCGTTTTGGGACCCCCCCTTTTTCTCAGCCCCCGCTTGACGAATCCCCCCGAGACTTTCAGGGAAGGAGCGGAGCGCCCCACCTATTTTGAAAATTTCGCGAGGATTCGTCAATCGGCGCCAAAGTTATTCCGAATAGAATGTTGCGGATTTCCTATGGAAACACGATCCTAACTATAACTATCTACTGGCGACCGCCAGTAGATGATAATATATATATATATACATATATATATATATATTACCTACTGGCGGTCTCCAGTAGGTAGTTATAGTTAGGACCCTGTTTCCATAGGAAAACCGTAACATTCTATTTGGAATAACTTTGGCGCCGGTCGACGAATCCTCGCGAAATTTTCAAAACTAATGGGGCGCTACGCTCCGCTCCTACCCTGAAAGTCTCGGGGGGATTCGTCAAGCGGGGGCTGAGAAAAAAGGGGGGTCCCAAAACGCGTTTTTTCCATGCATTTTTCCATAGGACCTTTAGACACAGCTACAGCCCGAACGGCTGAACAGAGTTACTTGAAATTTGGCAGAGAGGTAGTCTACAGGTCAAGGAAGTGCCTTTTGTAGGTTTGGTGTAAATCTGTTCATTAGATTCTGAGAAAATAGCCTTTAAATCAATATATATATCTGAGCCAGCTTACGGTGCGCTTACGGTGCGCTTACCGTACGCGTACGGTGACGTGCGCGAGCGCGATTCTGATTGGCTGTTAGATCTTAGTAAACATTCGAATCGGTCGAAACCAGGAAGCGGCGGCCGCCATTTTCTCTCTCGCACTCTGAGGGGTGGAGGATTAACAAAGGGAAAAAACATGTAAAGGGGCTGTTTAGACAGCTCCTAATCACATAGCCTTGATGATGGTGTCCCCAATGAACCCCCTAAGACAAAAAATCTATTTTAATTTTTTTCGAAAAATCGGCGGTTACGCTTACCGTACGCGTACGGTAAAAATTACCCAAATTACAAAAAAAATCAACCACACTCTCCCCACCCCGTGTGCAAATGGTGCCCGCAGGACACCATTTGTGTATGGCATATAAAACAATATGAAAAGAAAAAAGATTTCCTTTCGCAACGAAGCGCATAATATGTCCTCCATGTGTGCACAGTGCGCGAAGCGCATCGTGCGTACATGGCCCATCCACCGTGCGTGCACGGCACTAAGTGCGTAAAGTGGGCGCGCGGTGCGCGAAGCGCACCGCGTGCTCACCGTGCGCGCACGGAACGAACTGCGTTAAGTGGGCGCGCACGCCACGAATGGCGTAAAGTAACTTAGCATTTAAAAAACCGTACAAATTCACTGAAAAAACCATAGGTTTCACACACGTTATAGTTAGGAAATAGCATTTAAAAAACCTTGCAAATTCACTGAAAAAACCATAGGTTTCACACATGTTATAGTTAGCTGGACATTTTACTGATAAAAAACCAATGAAATTCCCCCGTTATAGTTAGTGCAGGCAACTATAACTCACGCGACCGCAATCCTCTGCTGATGACATATGTGTCTTTATGAAAAAAAAATATTTGTAATATATGTATGGCTAAAATTTAATGGAAGAAGACCTGGGCAAATAAGTGTCTAAATACAGTATTAGCATCAGCAGAGGATTGCGGTCGCGTGAGTTATAGTTGCCTGCACTAACTATAACGGGGGAATTACATTGGTTTTTTATCAGTAAAATGTCCAGCTAACTATAACATGTGTGAAACCTATGTTTTTTTCAGTGAATATATATATATATATATATATATATATATATATATATATATATATATATATATATATATATATATATATATATATATAAAATCTACTGGCGGTCGCCAGTAGATAGTTATAGTTAGGACCGAGTTTCCATAGGAAATCTGAAAATTCTATTTTGAATAACTTTGGCGCCGGTTGACGAATCCTCGCGAAATTTTCAAAACTAATGGGGCGCTGAACCTCGGGGTGATTCGTCAAGCGGGGGCCGAGAAAAAAGGGGGGTCCCAAAACACGTTTTCCCCATGCATTTTTCCATAGGACCTTTAGTCGAAGGTACAGCCCGAACGGCTGAACAGAATTACTTGAAATTTGGCAGAGAGGTAGTCCTCAGGTCAGGGAAGTGCCTTTTGCAGGTCTGGTGTCAATCTGTTCAGTAGTTCCTGAGAAAATAGCATTTAAAAGCATATAAATATCTATAACTATAACTCGCGCGACCGCCACTCTATCACAAGGATGATGTCATCAGTGATGTCATGAGTGATGCCACTGACCATGTCATAAGTGATGTAATATGTGACGTCATGAGCAGTGGATTGCGGGCGCGCGAGTTATAGTTATCTGAACTAACTATAACGGGGGAATTTCATTGTTTTTTTACGAGCGAAATATCCACCTAACTATAACATGTGTGAAACCTATGGTTTTTTAAGTGAATTTGCAAGGTTTTTTAAATGCTAATTCCTAACTATAACGTGTGTGAAACCTATGGTTTTTTCAGTGAATATATATATTCCTCCTTGCTTGTTGAAGTAAAACATGCTTGTGGTGTTGTCCGTGTGGATCAACACCGATGAGCCCTGAATTTGAGGGAGGAAAGCCTGAAGGGAGAGAAAAATGCCTTTCAATTCTAACCTGTTTATATGCATTTGACCTGGGTCGAGGACTATTTTCCTTGAATCTGCAGATGCCCTCCTCAACCTTCCATAGAAGCATCTGTTGTGACTATGTATTGTGGAATCACTGGTAGAAAGGAGAGGCCCTGGGACAGATGCGATTTTAGCGTCCACCATTCGGATGCCTTTTTCATGCATGGGGTGATCGTTACCACATTGTCGAATAACCCCGTGGTTTGAACCCATTGACATTGAAGTTCTTCTTGGAGAGGTCTCATATGTAGACGAGCAAGTGGCACCAAGTCGATAGCTTAGGAGAGCATTTCCAGTAGAGACTTGAATATTCTCACAGAAGTGTACTTTTTTCTGGAAAGTTTGAGGGCCAATACTTGTAGCCGTTCTTGCCTTTCCTGGGAGAGGCAGGCTTTGCTCTGAATGGTGTCCAAGTTGGCCCCTAGGAAAGTCATTGTCTGACTTGGCGAGAGAGATGATTGATTGAGAGTCCTAATTTGAGTAACAGTTGTAACCAATTGTCTGTGGCAGCCTTTACTAGACGAGCTGAAGGGGCTTTCAGCAGCCAATCGTCTAAGTATGGGAATACTTGATGGGCCTTGATCCGTAAGGCCGGTGCCACAGGAGCTAGAAATTTTGTAAAGATTTGTGGAGCCAATTTGAGGCCAAAGGGAAGGACTCGAAATTGATAGTGGGTACCAGTCACTGTGAAGCGGAGGACTTTTCTGTGCTTAGGGTGTATAAAGGGACAAGAAAATACGCATCCTCTAGATCCAATGAGGTCATAAAGTCTCCGTTGTTAAGTCGTCGCAGGATGTCGGAGAGCGTGACCATCCTGAAAGTTTGACTTTTGAGGTATTTGTTTAGATTCCTTAGGTCTAATATAGGTCTCCACTCTCCTGTCTTTTTGCGAATGTGAAATAAACAGGAGTAAAATCCTTTCCCTTTCTGAAGAAATGGGACTCTCTCTATCACTCCTTTCTGGAGCATAATCTTTGCTTCCTTCTTGAGAAAGTGAAGACGTGGGGGGTGCGATCCTCTTGGTGGAGTGTTTGGAGGCATTCGGGTAAATTCCAAAGTTTGGCCATAAGATATGAGATCTAGTACCTACTTGTCTGATGTTATATTGCGCCACTGATGGATGTGGCTGGAAATCTTCGCACCGGCTGGGAAGAGGGGGCGGGAGGGTAGTAGCTGGTACCCTGTTGGAATCACTGTTTACGACTGGAGGCACAGGTTTGCGACACCCGTTTTTGTCTGGAGCCTTGTCTGGAGAAACTAGCCGTTGCTGATTGCTGGTAGGATTGTTGTTGATATCCTTGGCGATATTGTGGCTGATAGGGTTGGTAAGTCTGGGCACGTTGGTAGTTCCCTCTGTATCCAGAGAAACCACGGCCCGAACTCCCCGAAAGGGCACCTTACAGTATGGAAGTGTACCTAGCGCCTTGGCAGTGTTCGTATCATTCTTTATTGTCGTTAGCGCCTCATCTATGTGACTGCCGAATCGTCTATCGCCGTCAAATGCCATGTCAAGAATCTTTGACTGCACTTCCGGGCTAAAGGATGTTGCCCATAGCCAACCCTGGTGTCTTAAAACTGCTGCGCCAGCTAGCTGGCGAAAGCTTGCAATGGCTATGTCCATTGCGCAGTCAATGATCTCGGCCTCTGCGCTTTCCCCCTCTGTAAGGATTTTATTAAATTCTTCTTTATTATCCTCTGGAAGAAAATCTCTCATTGTCTCCATATCGGACCACATTTGGCAGTCATTGCGGCCCAGTATGGCCAAAGCATTAGAAGCTCTCATAGATATTGCCGCCATTGAAGAAAATCTTTTTCCAATGGAGCCCACCCCCGGCCCTCTTTTTCCGGTGGGGATGTGATGGGAGTAGAAGGGTTTTTTGATCTCCTTTGTGCTGCCTGTGAGATAACAGAGTCCGGTTTCGGGTAACATGTAAGACATGCAGGGGAATCCTCCGGCACCCTGTATTTCATGTCCAGTCTTGGTAGCACCGGTACCACTGAGGCTGGTGTTTTCATCACCTTAACACCCTCTTGCCAAATATAGTCAATTATAGGTATTGACCTGACTGTCTTCCTTGACTGTTCTTTAAAATCATAAAGAAACCAATCTGATTGCTTTTCAACTGTAGGCCAGTGGAATCAGGCTGCAGCTCTGTCCATTATATTATGGAAACCTCCAATGTCTTCAGGAGAGGAGTCTGAAGGGTGACGTGGAGGTGGCGAAGGACGTTGGTACTAGATAGTCATCCCATTCATCAGCAGGCAGAGGAGGATCATTAATCTCTCCTTCCTCTGGCTCTTCTTCAGAGGTGGTGGCATTGTCTCTGGGAGGCAGAGGAATAATGGAACGTGGCGTCAGTCCGGGCGTGGCCGGAGGCGGTGGTGGTGTCAGAGGAGCCACCGGTGGAGGTGGTGGCACTGCGACGCAGTCCTCTTGAGGAGGAAATCTCCTTTTGTAATCCGCTAACATACTCTGTAAATCTCCTAAAAGGGCTGGAGACAGTTGAGCAGGTTGTTGCCATGGTCGCTCATAGTATCTGAATTGATGATATTGTGTACGAGGGACTGGATATTGTTAAAAATATTGCACTTCATCGTAATAGTCTTCGTCCTCTTCCAAACATTTCACATTTAGTTACGAAGGGCTATGAGCTTTCCCAAAAGGACCATCATCATCCTCAGTATCCTCCACATTCAACAGATGACTTGGAGGCAGTGGAGAAATCTTTGGTGTCTGAAATTGATGCTGTGTATGCTGCAAAAACAGAGTCTACGGGCAGATGGACGAAATTGGACTCATCGTCGACGTTTCCGTCGTCGAGGCCGTCAAAGGTGGAATTATCATTGTCGACGGTGGTATTGTTTTAGACGGAGAAGTCGCCATCGACGATGGAGTCGTTCAAACTGATGAGGCCGCGGGGGAAGGCGGTTATGCGGTCCCTGATCTAGAGACTTATTACTTGACTGCGCAATTGCAGTAGTTGACCCAGGCGGTGGCCCGAGAGTTCAGGGGAATTGGCGAGGGTGCGGGAGGGCGGGTGTCTGCCTCTCTTCTAGCAAAGATAATTCTCCAGCAACCGCTCCGCGCTGGGGAGTTGCCTGCTGAGGTACAGACCTTTCGGCAGTGTTGGACTAGGAGTCAGCAGAGGGCGCGGATCGCCCGTCCATATGCGCCAGAGATACCCATATTGATGTACCAGCAGCTACCACATGGGGGCAACTGGTCAGCGCTATCGGGATGGAACGAGGCGGGATTGACGACGGTGGGGGACCTGTTTGAAGATGGTGTACTCTTGCCTTATGAATCTATTCGCGAGCGTTGTGGCCTACCGTGCGGGGACTACCTGCTTCACTCGTCCCTGGTCTCGGCTCTTCAGCGTCGGTGGCAGAGTGGATTATCGGAGCCGCAAACATCGATGGCTTGTCAGTATGTGGTTTTGGCGGCGGGCACTATCAAAGCGGTCACATGTTTATATCGGCGGATGACGAATGAAAGGCTGGCCCCACTTGACAGGTTAAAACAGTGTTGGGAGGAGGATATTGAAAGGGATATACCTGATAGAGTGTGGGCTGAATTGCTCGAGCGCCCTTGGAAATGCTCTAGGAATGCTCGTTTCCAGCAGATCCAATTCTTTATTCTGCACCGGGCTTATCTTACCCCAGCCAAGATTCAGAGTTACTTTCATACTCTCACGGCGCCCTGCCCTCGCTGTCGGGCGGAGGGAGCTGACCTCTGCCACATGTTATGGGGATGCCCTCAGATCAGGGGATACTGGAGGGGGGTGTGGACGTTATTATGTGCTATCACGGACAGGGAGATTGAACTTGGTATGGGCCCGTGCCTGTTGCACTGGTTCCCCCACACCTCCAAGTATAAAATAACCAGCAAATTTATAGACCTAGGGCTGGTATTAGCTAAGCGGGAAATCACTGCTAACTGGAAACTGCAACGCGGGCCACGCTTGCACAAGTGGAGGGTAGAATTTACTCGGTGGGCAGATTGCGAAGCAGCCCTTCGCATGCAGTCGGCTACTAGTGCTCATAGTGATAGGGCGTTGGAGTCGGCCCGAGCTTGGGGAGCGCTGGCGGATTGAATGCTGCTGACGCTGATGGTGAAGGGGCCTCTGACACGGAGGGGGGGGGGAGCGGGTCCTGTCCTCCCCTACATCTGTCTAGAGGAGCGCTGAGGGGTCGGGCAATAGCACACTTGGGTGGCTGGTGGTCCTGTGTTGGGCAAGTCAGAGGCGTAGCGTTAAAGACTTGAGTGCCTTGCCATATATTCTGTCATTCAGTCATGCCGGAGGGGGGTGGGGGTTGAGGGTGGTAGGTGGGGGAGGGACGTAACGTGGGGTGGCTGTTTCACTTTAGTTTAGTTGTTTCTATTGCACGGCAGAATCTCCCGAGTGGAGACTCCGCGACCTGCGGGTATACGAGCTACCTACATATGGACACTGGATGGTGGACTTCCAAGGGTTACCCCACAAGATTTGCTGGGGAGGCACTGAATTACTCCGTATATTGTGGAGTCATAATAAGAATGTTGGTGCAAAGGGAATTGTATGTTGGTACGTTCCGGGCAAGTGTTGGATGTTGATTGCACTGTATTTGAGTGATTTTCATGCAAATAAACACATTTTCAAAAATAAATAAATAAATAAATCGACGATGGAGTCGTTGTCGAAGATGAAGGGGCCATGGATGATGAAGTCATCGTCAATGCTGGAATTTCTGTCGACGGCGGAACTTTTGTTGACGATGAAGTCTTCGTCGACGATGGTGTCTTCGACGGTGTCGTCGATGATGAAAACTTTGTCGACGGTGGTGTTTTCGTCGACGGAGTTCATCGATAGAGGTAATATCGACGGTATGGAACTTTTCATACTCGACGTTGAAGTAGTCAGCACCGTCGACGGTCTCGATGACAATAGAGTTCTTGTCGTCGGTGTTGACAAAGTAATAGGCGTTGAGGGTGAACTTTACGCTGATGAGGACTTATGACTTATTTTTTGGCTGGAATGACTGGAAGATTCCTGTTGTTCCTTAGATGTCCTTGAAGAATGAGGGGAACTTATCTCTAAGGAGACCTTAGGCTGTTTCTCCTTTGATAGAGATTTTTTGGTCAGATGAGAGAGTTTTGAAGGTTTCCTGCTCTCTTCAGGCTGTCCCTCAGGTGACCTGGGCCTCTTTGAAGTCTTAGAGGATGTGTCACTCTCCTCTGATGAAGCTCCCTGCTTCCTCTTCAGCCACAACAAAAGTCTACCCTCTCTGTCCTTAAGGGTTTTTGTTGAAAAAGTGCAGCAAATCTTACACTGATTTGCCTCATGGTTGGGATAGAGACAATAGATGCACTCCTTGTGGGCATCATCCACGTGCACTCTCTTCTTTCCACAGGATTTACAAGCTCTAAACAATCCGATTTTATCAGACATTTTTCTATAAATAGAAAGGAGACTTATCTGAGAAAGATGAAGAAAAAACTGAGCAGATCTCAGGGAGACTCCCTTACACACGATGTACAGTGAAAATCTGAGGGATTTAGCCTCTCTTGGGAAGGTTCTAGAGGGTGCTGGGTGCTGATTGGTTGTAGTCTAAGATTGGTCCTTTTTTAAAAAAAAGGAGGTTGATAGGCTATTGAATACATGGTTACCTCCAAGATAGCCTATGGAAATTATTATTTACTGCATTATTATTTGTACCGTGGGACTCTCACTTCGACGACGGGGAATGATTCAGGCATGTGAATCTATGAAAGATACCCCAATACTGGATAACTGGTAAGTAGCACAAGTACACAGTGGTCGCAAGGGGGAAAACAAACCATATACTAAAATAGTGGTATGCGAACCACAACTCAAATCAAAACTATACCCAGAAGACGTAGAAGTGCTGGGGACCCAAGGAACCACCCAAGGTAAGTACCCAGGAGCACTACGGAGGCCGTGTGCAGAGTGGGAACATGACAGTGCACTCAATTCTAGTCAATGGGTTCATCATGCTGTAATTTTAAAGAAGAAGGACCCTTCCCAGTGGACCCTAAAGAAACCAGGTGGAAGACAGAAGGTTAGAGAGCCACCCCACCCGTGGGTACCCTATGAACCAGGATACCTACACCAGGGAAGCTGGGTGCATAGGTATGAAGTGGCGTCGGAACCCGCAGTCAAACTTAATGGAGGACTTCGAGAAGATGCTGCTGGCGAAGAAGGTGAGAGTGTGCAGTGGAACCCAAAGGTGGATTCATGATGAGAAGCACATGCAAGCAGAGGGGACAGGGTCTAGGCCACTCAGGAGTGATAGGGGGCATGGAAGACGAATACCCACCGATGTAGGTGTTGCAGGAGAGTTGACGGTGACCTTGGAGCTGCAGCTGTGTGGACCCGGCGACGCTATAGATGACCAGGAACCGTTCACTAGCTATCTAAAATCGGATGTCGAGAGTTGAGGGGTCGGTGTCCGACGGGAGCACCAACAAGCTTTGGCAAATACAACCAACGTGGAAGGCCAAAAAGGTGCAGTGACTCACCAAGATCAGGGGAGTCAGAGCAGGCCCCGAGCAATCAGGGGAGTCCACTGGAATCAAAGAAGACCCTCAAGAGGCACTGGACTCGCAAGGTGACCTTGAGCACCTCACCAAATATGTCAGCCCACGGTGCAAGAGATGTGGTGAGGATGAAGATCTTGGTCACAGGAGATGCTTGAGGTGGGGGCTACTTGGAGCCTGAAGATCTTTGAGGAAGATGCCAACAAGCCTTTGGAACGACACGTCGACGCAGTGCACAGGGGTTTGGTTACTGCTGTTCCGACGAGGGATACTGGCCTTAAACTGGTTGTGAAGACAGTGCAGGCCTTGAGGGAGTTGTAGAACCACCACCTGTGTTGCCGAGCCTTTCGGAGTCCGTGGGAGCCCAGGAGCAGCAGATCAGTTAGCTTGGTTGTGGTGCCTGCAGATGCGGGGAAGTGACTCCTTCACTTCAAGGGAGATTCCTTCAGGTGTCTTGGATGTCCACAGGCCTTGGAATGTTCCTGTATGGAACCCAGGCATAGACGTTGCAGCAGATGATCCATGCACCATGTTGTGCCTGGCACACGATGCATGGATATTTGTGGGGGGCGTTCAAGTGGCCCACAGAGGACGGGGTCCCTGCTAGGGGGCCCCCAAAGTACCTTTCCCGCTGCCCGTTCATGGCAGTGACACCGTCATGAACAGGCAATCGGAAAGGGATATTCTAATCCCTAAGGCGGTGCCTACGCAGGCACCGCCTCCATTGTAGCAATTAGGAATCCAACCGCCTTCCCGACAGATCTTTGATCCTGTCAGAAACTACAGCACTCCCCCCCCCCCCCCCCCCCCCCCCCTCTGCGGTCTGACCGGCTGCACTGTAATGCAGCAGTCCTACCAGTGCCCTTGATGGCGGGCGAACCACCACCGACTGCCTGTTGGTGGCAGTCGGCCCGCCATCGTAATAAGGGTCTATATTTGGTAACCTATTCCTTATCTGATCTAATCGATGGAAACCATCTCAAAACAACTGTATCGTAATACTTCATCTAGGCTAATTTCAGAGTTGTAATAGAAAAAAGTTAAAAAGCAGACTACAGGGAAACTAACAAAAGAAAAGCTCACAGAAACTAGTTGATTCCCTAATAAAATATCAATTGAAAGCATCAGGGCCCCCAGGAAAGCTCGTCTTCAAAGGAATAGTTTAAGAGGGCCAAGGGACACAGAGATAGCGTCAGCCACTGTAAACCAGTTACAAATTTGCCATCTATAGACATACAATCTTCCCAAACAAATGTCACTAACATTCAGGCTGCCGATGGCGACTGTAACAAGAAGACAAAGAAGAGTGGGTGAAGTGCAGGAGGGCAAACCAAGAGTGTGAAAGGATCCATTAACAAGGTGGTGTGAGATTACTAAAGAGAATAGGCAAACAGAGTGAAGGTTGAGGTGTGGGTAAACAGGAGAGGAGCCACACAAGGAAAGAAGGAAGCAAGGTTCGGTGTGTGGGATAAAGACCAAGGAAGTGGGAGTCTTCACATTCAATGCCGTCGGAGTTTCTATGGGGGATGGGATCACCTCCCAGATTCATATGGGTGCATCCCATGTCCAAATAATACTTTTGAAGTTCGAACTCTATTTCCATGAGAACACAACAGGGAAAATCTGTCTCCCAGTTCCACTTCAGTTCTCAGTATGGAGTCTCATAAAGGAACCTTGTTAGCGACAGTCTCTTGCTTTCTTTTAATATGAATTTTTATAAGTTTAATTTGTAGTTATGCATACATTAGAGTCGATATTTCAGCAATCAATGAGTATATCCGTACATTGACAGGGGGAAGAAAGTCACATTTACATGTTATCTGCTGCTCGATCACTATTGCACCTCATTTCCAGTTCCAACGTTGGGGAAATACAAAGATTACCACGGTATACACTCCATTTGCCCCATTTCCTATCCCACTTCCTTTTCTGCAAGCATACATTTATCAACTTCCTGTAACCATACTTGCGTAGTGGAGAACTTGACGCCCCCCCCCACCCTTTAGCTATTTCTCTTTTGACCAGGGTATATCCAAGTGTGGCTAGCTGTTGTTCCACCTCTGTAAGATCCGTTGCCGCCCACTTATTAACCAGACCCAACCCCAGTGTGAGAGTCAATACTTTCCCTAGGGCCGTTTGGATATGAGTCGTGGCCCCCTCCCATAGCTGTAGAAGCTCCGCGCATTCCCATACCGTATGATAAAAGGTAGCCGTATGGTTGCAACCCCTGAGACAGAGTGGATCAGTCCTGGCCCCTATCTTTGCAAGTGTTACTCCCGTTAAATATGATCTATGAAGAATTTTGAATTGTATCAATCGGAAGCGGAGGGTGATGGCCGCCTCTCTAGGGGACATCAGGGCAGCCTGCCAATCTTCAAGTGATCCCAGGTCTCCCTCCCATTGTTCTCTAAGCGTGTGCAATGTGTCAGGTATGTCATTACGCAATTTTTTGTAGGTCAATTAAACGGCTTTGGAATGTAGTGGCCCATCTAGCAGCCGATCTTCCAACGGTGACGACTCTGGTAACTCTGCGGGGTCCGGCAATGCTGTGGTGAGAGCGTGTCGGATCTGCATGTATCTAAACTGTTCCCCCTGTGCCATCGCATACTTGTCTTGAAGCTCCTTAAAACTGAGGATCGACCCCTTTTTGATCATGTCTCCAATGACGGAGATCTTGATGGTGTCCCACCTATCAAAGCCGGGTTAATGGCAGAGAGAACCCAACCTTTGGGCATACCATAATGGCGTTGCCTTTGTGAGGACGTTTGACCACCCTAGTCGGGGGTTGGCCCGATGCCAGATAGCCACTGTATGAGAGAGAGGCCCCAAATATTGCCCTCGCTTCACTTTGGAGTACAGCGCTCCCAGATAACCTGAACGCCCAGTCTGATATCTGTTCAGCATATATGCGGGATCATTAGGAGAGCGGTAAATCCACTCGTTTATCACCACTAGTTGCGAGGCCCAGTAGTAGAGTCTAAGGTCCGGGAGGGCTATTCCTCCATCGTACCAACCTTTCGTTAGTTTTTTGGTGGCAATGCGGGGGGACCTTCCATCCCAGAGCAGGGTTCTATCCTCACTCTCCACCTCTGTGAAATGTGTGTCTGGAACTCGATATGAGCAATTCTGAAGAATATATAAGAAGCGGGGGAGTGCCAGCATCCAATGTTTAACACAGTCTCTTGCTTTTGAAGGTACTCTATTGCCATCCCTCTGTGCACTGAAGTTCACTCAACTCTGAAACATGTGCATTAACCTACAAGGCTGTCCTTCCAGTTTTAGCTATATGGAACGGAAAACCAGAGGCACTGTAGTGACTCTAAGTAATTATGTTAATTTATTAGCAGGCAGCTGAGATTATCCGTGCTGGGGCTTCTCATATCCTGTTTGGGGCAGTTGGTTCCACAGTGCCCTCCCATTTCTGGTACTTTTAAGCAGTTTTAAGATCTTCTTCGAGTTTCTCGTTGCTCAAGTGGGTAACATTGATATTTATAGGTTTCCCGCGTCTTCATTGCTTGATTTTGTCATTCATAGTAGTTGAATGTCACTCATAATTACACCGAAATTAATAAAATGTCACACATAAGAAATCTGAAACCTTGCCAGCTATTAGGACTGTCTCCTCCTACTACCAGCCTGAGCCAGCAGCCACCAGAGGATGGACTCCGAGTCCACAGAGGCGTTGCTTACAAGGACTACACACTCTAAACCTCAGCTTCGCAGTAACTTGGCCTTTCTCTTCCGTTCCATGTTGGCTGCACATGCATGTAAGAACAATTACTCCTGCTAATTGCTGACTAGTATATTTATGAGACAAATAAATACCCCTTTACTGGTTGATTTGTACAAAGTTAAACAGACAACATGGGATTAATCCCTGCTTTCCCCTTAACCAAATTGTGTAATCTTATTTTTTTTTTTTTAATTTTTATTGAAAATAAAAACCACAACTGAGCACAAATTGTGTAATCTTAAGGAAATATTTTATTTCCCTCATTCTTCAAATATGTGACGTCAGAATATGAGCTGTACAAAAATACATTGTGTTTAAATTAACAGACTGTAATGTTATTCTATCTACAATAATCTGTGCCACATACAGGGTGCACATGACGACTGAATTGCCTCTTAGTCCGCTAATGGCATTGTCACCATGGCGGGCTCGAACTGTTCTAAGATCATGCTTAAAACTATCTCTTTTAATAAATATCTCTCAGTACACTGATATAATGTGACATAATAATGTCAAACGTTCGGTATGTTAAAGAAGGAAAATGCTACTTACCCAGTATGCATCGGTTCTTGGCATATAGAGCTGTAGAGGCATATGCTATGCATAGATCGCCATCTAGTGTTGGTTCCGGATGTTTGCACTTTGTTTTTCTTCGAAGAAGTCTTTCCAATCGATAGGGCGCTTGGCCATCGACTGCATTGTTAGATTGTTTTCCCGCAGAGGGTGATAATGAAGATAGTAGGAGTAGTAAAAGGAAATGTCCATGAATGCATGAATCTAAATGTTAGATGTTACTGCAAAAGGTATAGGTACCCGGGGAGGTGAGTGGCCGCATTTGACTCTACAGCTCTATATTCCAAGAACAGATACATACTGGGTAAGTAGCATTTTCTGTTTGAGGCATATGAGCTGTAGATCCTATGCTATACATAGACTATATAGCAGTTATCTCCCAAAGTGGTGGTTAACCTGTATCTGTTGCAATGGTCTGAAATAGTGTACGTAAAACTGCATGGCCCACTCTAGCTTGTTGTCTTGCTAACACATCTACACAATAGTGTTTTGTGAGTGTGTGAGGTGTAGACCATGTTGCAGCTTTGCATATGTCATCTATGGGTATATTTCCTAAGAATGCCATAGAAGTCCCTAGTATGTGTGTAGAGTGCTCTAGGGGGAACTGTTAATGTTTGTTTTGCTTTTGCGTAGCAGATTTGAATGCACTTGACTATCCACCTTACAATTCCTGATTTTGATATGGGATTGCCTTTGTGTGGTGGAGCAAAAGCAACAAAAAGTTGATTTGTGTTACGGAAAGGTTTTGTCCTTTCTATGTAATAGAGCAATGCTCTTTTTACATCTAATGTGTGTAGGGCACGTTCTGCTACTGAATCTGGTTGAGGGAAGAACACATGTAGCTCAACTGATTGATTGACGTGAAAAGCAGAAATGACTTTAGGAAGAAATTTAGGATTAGTCCAAAGAACTACTTTATTTTGGTGCATTTGTAAAAAAGGTTCTTCTATAGTTAATGCCTGAAGGTCACCCACTCTTCTGAGTGATGTGATAGCCACCAGGAAAGCAGTTTTCCATGTGAGAAATTGCAGTTCACATTTGTGAAATGGCTGAAAGGGTGGACCCATTAGTCTGGTGAGGACAATGCTGAGATTCCATATTGGAGCCGGTGGACGTCTCAGGGGAATAACACTTTTGAGTCCTTCCATAAATGCTTTAATGACAGATACTCTAAAAAGAGATAGATGTTGTCGATTTTGTAGGTATGCAGCTATTGCAGCTAGATGTAAACGTATTGATGTGTATGATAAATTGGAACGTTGTAGATGTAACAAATAGCATATCATGTTTTGGACAGAAGCATCAAGCAGGTTGATGTGGTTGTTATTGCAGTAAATCACAAACCGCTTCCCCTTTGCTGCATAGCATGCTCTTGTGGTAGGACGTCTAGCTTCCTTGATAATATTCATACAGTCTGGCGGTAGATTAAGATAGCCAAACTCTAAGACTTCAGGTGCCAGATCGCCAGATTGAGTTGACTGGGATCTAGGTGTATTATGTCTCCATGGCTCTGTGTTAGGAGATTGGGTGTAAGACATAGTTTTTGATGAGGAACTACCAAGAATTCCAATAGGGTTGTGAACCATGGTTGACGTGCCCATGTGGGAGCAACCAGGATTAGTGTTAGGGACGCTTGTTCGAGTTTCCGAACCACTAATGGAATGAGTGGGAGAGGTGGAAAAGCGTAAGCAAATATCCCATGACCAATTCATCCATAGTGCATTGCCTTTGGACAATGGGTGCGGATACCTGGACGCGAAGTTTGGGCATTTTGCGTTTAGCCTCGTGGCGAACAGGTCTATGTCTGGAAAGCCCCATGTTTGAAAGAATGGGAGGAGAACTTGAGGGCGTAGTTCCCATTCGTAGACTTGCTGTGTCTGACAACTTAGCAGATCTGCCATCTGATTGTCTACTCCTGGGAGGTGTTCTGCTAGGAGATAGATTTTTTGATGAATGGCCCACTTCCAGATGTCCTGGGCTAGGTGAGACAGTTGGAGGGAGTGTCCCCCCCCCCTGTTTTTGTATATAATACTTAGCTATCATGTTGTCGGTACGAACCAGGACAGATGGATTTGAAAAGCTTTGAGGGCTAGAAATATGGCCATGAGCTCTAAATGGTTGATGTGGAGCAACTTTTGTTGGTGACTCCACAGGCCTTGTATTGTGTTTTGCTGTAGATGAGCACCCCAGCCAGTTAGATGCGTCCGCTGTTAGTACTGTCTGTGGAACCGGGTCTATGAAGGGCCGTCCTATTAACAGATTTTGTGTGTTGCACCACTGCAGAGAGCGATGAGTACGGTCACTTACCAACACTAGTTCCACTGACTGGCTAAGCATTCCTGAAGCGGACGCCTGTGGAGCCTGGCATACGGGACGATTATGATGCAAGATGCCATCATCCCCAGCAGTTGCATGCAAGCCTGAGCTAGAAGAGATTGATTGGGTTGAAGCTGAAGAACCAAAGCCTTAATGTTGCGAATTCTGGCTGTGTTGGGAAACGCCAGAGCCTTTTGAGTATCTAAAGTGGCTCCTAGGTAGTTCTGAATATTGGCTGGCTGAATATGTGACTTTGGCACATTGACTGTGAACCCTAGTCGATGTAGTAACTTGATGGTTATGGAAGTGTATTTTAGACACTGTTGGTACGTGCTGGCTTTGATGAGCCAGTTGTCTAAGTATGGGAAGACATGGAGGCTTTGTCTCCTGAGATGAGCAGCTACGACCGCCAGACATTTTGTGAAGACTCTGGGGGCAGTAGTGACTCCGAATGAGAGTACCTTGAACTGGTAATATTGACCCGCTAGCACAAACCTGAGAAATTTGCGATGAGCAGGGTGGATTGAAATATGACCGTAGGCGTCCTTTAAATCTAGAGTGGACAGAAAGTCGCCTTTTTGCAAAAGAGGTAGTACCTGTTGAAGTGTTACCATCTGAAAATGGTCTGACTGTATGTAAAAATTGAGTTCTCTGAGATCTAAGGGGCCTATTATCATTATCATGATATCAAGATTGCCTGCCGAGCGGAAAAGGCCCATAATATGGTGGTGGTGCCTTGCAGGCACGGCCATCCATATTATGATGTGTGCGGTGTGCATGCATTTCCATGGCGGAGAGTCCGCCATGGAAAGGCATGAAGATGTTTACTTTGGGAGCCCGTTGGGGGGTGGGGGCTGCACTTGGGGGGTACCCCCCTACATTGGCATTCACAAGGTGGCAGGCACGGTGCGGTGCCTGTCACGTTGTGCATGCCAATGCACACAGTTCATCTTTTACATTGCGGCGGGTGCTGCTTACAGTACCGCCCGCTGCAATGTAAAATATGTAGGATGCGACCGCCAAGGTGGCGGTCGCATCATAATGAGCCTGGCGGGACCGCCGCACCTCTGGAGGTCGGTCCCATTTACCGTTACAGTGGCGGGTGGACAAAGTCTGCCCGCCATCGTAATGGGGCCCTAAGATTGGTCTGAGAGACCCATCCTTTTTTGGTATAAGGAAGTAAAAGGAGTAAAGGCCCGACACTTGGTATTGTAGTGGTACGGGCTCTATAGCTCCTTTTAAAAGTAGAGACTGAACCTCTTGTTTGAGGAGGTGTAGATGATCCTATGAGAGTTTGTGTGACTTTGGGGGAATGTTTGGAGGAGTGTTGATGAACTCCAGGCAGTAACCAGAACGAATAATTTGTAGAACGCATTTGTCTGTTGTTATTGACTGCCAAGCTGGTAAGAAATTTGACAGTCTTCCCCACACAGGTGTTAGGTGGTCGGGGGGAAGGAGAGGTGAGTCACTGTTTTATATTGGAGGGGAAGGTGCCTGTGTTTGAACCTCTACCTCTTCCCTTACCGTTATTTCCTCTATAACCCCCTTGGAAGTAATTCTTAGAGCCAGAGGGTTGATTATTACCCTTGTAGGTGGAGGTATTTTCTGAGAAGAATTCTTGGACCCCGCTGGATAAAAAGAGCGTCGAAAGGAACGACGGCCTTTCTTCATTTTTTCCAGTGAAGAGCCTAACACTGGGCCAAAAAGGTGTTCTTTAACAAAAGGTGTGTTTAGGATAGAGGTTTGAATCCAGAGATACGTAGCCAGGCGTGCCTTCTTAAAAGGACACTGGAATTTACTGCTCTGGCAGCTGTGTCTGCAGCATCGAGGGAGCACCTGATTTGATTGTTGGAAATAAGTTGTCCCTTCCCTATTAGGTCTTCAGCTTTAGATTTATGTTCTTGGTGTAGATATTGGAGCAATTGTTCCATCTCATCCCAATGCGCATGGTCGTATCTAGCTAGCAACGCTTGTGTGTTGGCTATGCGCCAGAAGTTTGCTGCCTGTGATGCGACTCTCTTCCCCGAAGCATTAAGAAGCGTGGATTCCTTATCTGGGGCTGGAGCATCTCCTGTGGTTTGGGAGTTAGCCCTTTTGCGTGCGTTAGACACTACTACCAAGTCCAACGGTAATTTTCCCCTAATGTACGCTGGGTCAGATGGTGATGACTTATATTTTTTGTCTACCTTAGGGGTAATGATCCGTGCCATGACATGTCTGATCATACCTTTGAGCATTGGTAAAGTGTGTCATGACTTTTCAGTAGTGCTTAGGGTCTTTAAAAGGAAATCCTCTTCGAGGGAATGGTCGTGGAGCTGCACCCCATGGTTATTGGCAGCTCTACCCAGCAATTCAATATAACCTACACTGTGGTCTGGTGGAGAGGGTTTGGTAGGATACAAGTCAGGATCATTGTCTGTGGGCGAGTTAATGTACTCGTCCCATTGGTCTGCAGGTATTGTCATCCCCATTATCGAGAAGGAGGAGATGGGATAGTAGGAGGAAGAGGAGGAGGGGAAGGGTTAGTTAATTCTCTTCTTCAGAGGAATGTGATATTTCTCTTCAGCATCATTCCTTCTCTCTAGAGACACTGTGGTGGTGATATGCCCAGTTTTTAGATGAATGCACAACACTTTCTGTTTCGGGTCCGTTTTATTGAGTGGATCGTCGAAACTGAGCTTCTTTGGTGATTTCGGTGCCTGCTGTTGTTTTGGCGCTGAAGGTTTCAGTGCCGAGGGTTTAGGGGCTGGTGTTTTCGGATCCGAGACGAGTTTTGGTGCCGAATGTTGTGGGTCGGAGCCGGACTTAAATTTCGATTCCGAAGGTTTTGGCTCGGTCCCCAATTTGGCGTGAGGTTTTTGGCGGAAGGCTTTTTTGTAGGCTTTGTTGCTGGGTCAGAAGGCAGGGCATCAGAAGCGTGGTCTCGGTGCCGACCGGAGTCCAAGGGTGCGGGTTTGTCCAGAGCCTTTTTTTTTTGGTTGAGGTGGATTTCAGGGCGAGGGAGGATTTGTACTTACAGTACGCTGTCCATGTGTGGGATGTCTTCAGCCTGGTCGGAGTCATACTCGGAGATCGGTTCCTGTTCCTACTCGGCCCGTATAGCATCGCCGGCTTCTTCCTCCGATTTAGTTCCGAAGAGGTCCCGAATGGAGCCTGTGTGCTGGCTCTGCATGTCGCTACGTCGTGCCTGATGGTCGCGAAACGTCTTCTTGGAGTGGAAAGCTTTGCTCTTGGAGTGGAAAGCTTTGCACGCGTCCTAGTCCTGTTCACTGTGCTCAGGGGACAAGCACAGGTTGAACACTTCGCGTGAGTCGGTGCGCGGGTATTTTGCGTGGCTCCGAGGGCAGAATTTAAATCGTGTTCATTCCATCTACTGCGAGTCGGACTGACGCGGGTAGGCCTGATGCCCTATCACGATCGAAAGAGGGTTTTTTGTTAGTAAACATGACACGCGAAGAATGGAATACGCGATCAGAAACAATACCGGCGAGGTAGAATATCTTGTGCGCTGAGGGAAACCGAAAGAATGGTGTCGAACCGGAGCGCATCGACGAACATCCGAACCCGATGGCAGAAAAAAACAATCTAACAATGGAGTTGATGCCCATGCGCACTATCACCGAAAGGAGGCGTCACCTACCTCGTGACTGGAAAGACTTCTTCAAAGAAAAACAAAGTGCAAACATCTGGACCCAACACTAGATGGCGATCTATGCATAGCATATGATCTACAGCTCATATGCCTCGAACATACAGTTTTTAGACTTTTAAAGAGTCTTCATCGTATTTTAAGTGAGGTTGTAAGTTTAACATGGAAACCTTTTCAGGGCTTGGCTCAAGCACGGGCTCTAAGAGTCAAGTCAGGCTCTTGGCTCAGCTCTCTCTGTTAATTTGTTGGCTCACCCACCTCTACTTAATCTAAATTACATCGCATTGCTATCTGTCATGTGCAATGGGGGCATGTCTAGAGGGTCACAGTTTGTACTATGTTCTCAGTGCACGCAGGTGTGCCTGGATGACTAATAAGTATACGCAGGGTTTGGTATATATAAAAGAACATAGGCGTTTTTGGCATGGATACTAGTATTTTTTTTTTTTACGGTTTCTTATAGACTCAATGTATATGAATCTATATAAATATGCACATATGGAATCCCATTTTTGTATGCAAGTCCGACTCAAATATAGAATTTATGCTCACCACTTTTAATATGCTCACCACTTTTAAAAATCCACCAGCCGCCACTGGATACTGAATTATTAACAGCAATATTTTCCTTGAGAAGAATACGGCGGGAGACAGTGGTTCATTGCACAAGTTTAATGATTCTGATAATGTATAATGATTCTGATGTATATAGATTATAATAGATTAATGTGGGCAGGTTTATGCCATTCGTGCTTATCATTTAAAACCACTATCCGGGATTAAATATATGGCTGATCTGAAATATCATATGAGTGTGTTCTCATTCAAAACTTACTGTTGAGTAGCTAATGTATGTATTCAGAGTTTATTAATTCCTGGTTTATGTGAATGAGGTGGAAGCACTAAAAATCCAAACATTTACTGAGATTACCACATTCATGTAAACTGTCAAGGGGCTCACAAAGTTGGGACGCCCCTTCCCCCCACTATGGACGTAACTGCTTTGACCAGTATGCATTTTACATCCCTAAAAATGCACCAATGAAAAATCTCCAGGAAGCACAACACTGGTTGCAGTTACAAGGAGACTTTTTAAGCATCTATTGCCACATGCAAAGAGGCACCGATACACATAACGGCATAAGGGAGGAGCCATGAAATGGATGAAAAGGGTGCACTACTTACAATACTGAATTTCCATCCTTGCCGTCCATCCACTTCCATCTCCCTCCCCTAAAACGTAGTCCAATCCAGAAGTTTCTTGAACTTGATAGAGTCTTAGCCATGTCCTGAAATTGGGAAAAATATAAACTATCATTAAAGTACAGGTGGAAACGAGAACTCAGCAAAAGAGGCATCAGTGTTTTAGGAACATAGTTCAACTAGAAGATGCTTGCTAAATATGCAACATGCAGGTAATTTGATGCAGAACGGATTTCAAACTCTGCTTTCTCTTACTAAAATAGTGTGAAGTAATACCCCATACATAACTCTAGATACATAGGCAATCTGGAATATAGTAGAGGGGTTCATAAGAAGCTCTCCATTTCACTACAAAGCCCCCATGGCAAGGTTTTTTTTGAAGCACATATACTAGGGGCTGACTTATGAGAGTCCTGTGTCACTTTTGCACCACATAAAGTGGCACAACCATGGCGCAGGGCTCTCAATCAGATTTATGAAGCTACGCAAAGCCACAATGTGCGGCTTTGAATGGCCTCATAAAACATGAGTAGGGCAACGCAGGGCAAATCGCTGCATCGCCTAACTCAGAGCCCCGGAGGTGTCCCATGAGCGTTACAGTTTCCCACGCAATGCCCTTGGATTTTGAAGCGGATCCAGATTTAATAATTAATGTAAACATGGGGAAGTATTAAATCTGTACTTAAATCTGTACGCCTCCTCAGGTGAGGCACAATAAGAAGAAATAAGGGGCATATTTGCAAGGCGGCGATAGAAAATTATCGCCGCTTTTGCGGCTGTTTTCGGCCGAAAAGCGGCGATAATTTTACCGCCTAATTAGCAAGGTCACGCTAACGCGTGAAACCTTGCATTAGCGCACCTATTCTTAACGCCCAGCTTTGCATCTCTAATGAGATGCAAAGTGGGTGTTCCTGACCTGACCTGACAGGAGAAATGTTGCTAAGTGACATTTCTCCTATCATCAAGCCCCAAGCTATGAAGCATAGCGGCAGGAAAAGTAGCGATAACCCCTGTTATCGCTACTTTCCTTACGCCTGCTTCAGGACTGACTTAGCCATGATATCCTATGGAAGGTGGATATCATGGCTAAGTTTGTGAGTCCCTATCTACAAGCTAACGCCACATTTCGTGAGATTATCGCTGGGTTTCCAGCGATAATTTCACGTTAGGCAGTTAGCGCTAGGATTTTTATCGCTTTTGAGATAAGCGTTGCTAATAGCACGCTATCTCAGCGATAAAAATCCACGCTAGCCGGCGATAATTATCCTCATGCCAAGAGCGCTGAGCGATAATTATTGCCGGCCCTTGCTGATATGCCCCGTATTTTTTTCTCCCCATTTTGTTCCAATTTCTATGTGTGCTATATTCTGCTGCACACATAGAAAGAGGAAAATGCCTCTTAGGATTGTTTTTGTGCAGGAAGGTGCCACTTCCTGCACAAAAACAATCCTGTATGCAACGGAGGCACCATTGTACTATGGAACAAGGGTGCCTACATTGGCGTTAGGTTGACGAAATGGCATCTGCTCAGGGAGAAAGGACAGGAATGAACTGTATTACTTAAATACGGTGCATTACTCCCCACTCACTTTGGTGTAGGGCAGTGCAGCAAGGTGCTTTGCTGCGCTGCCCTACACCAAAATCCTATATATAAGGCCCTAGATTTTGAATGTCTGCCGCTTGGCTACCTACCCTCTCCAGCATGTATGAGAGCCTGTTGAGACTGCTAGAACCAAGGGCCTAATTTAAGAGATTTTGGCTTAGGCTAGCGCGGCAAGGCACCTTGCTGTGCTGCCCTACGCCAAAATGAAAGGGCAGGAATGATTTTTTAAATCTGAGGTAGTATCAAATTCCATGGGTGGTGAGTGGGAAAACTCATTGCAACACCATGGAACACCTCCCGGGCGCAGAGTAAGGCGACGCAGCGTTGTCACCTTACTCATGATTTATGAGGCCACTTAAAGCCACGCTGGGTGGTTTTACGTGGCATTATAAATCCGATTGAGGGCCCTGCATCACACATCTACCACTTGACGTGGTGCAAAAGCGACACCAGTCTCGCATAAATAAGTGACCAAGTATTTTGTTTTTATTTGTTACATCGGGGTTTCATGAAATGATTTCCCCAGAAAAGTCAGAGGCCTTCCCACGCAGGACCACACGGGGTGAAAGGCTAGGTTCTCCACACAGAGAAGCAAGGTGGGGTAATGGCTGTAACACAGAGAGGGGCTAAGGAGGGGTTGGACACTGTGAGTAAAAGCAGGAGTGTGGCACACATGAAGTGTGTGACTCAGTAGCAGATTTGTGCTGGCACAGATGGCCTGCAGGCTTGCAAGCACACCGCGGTAACCCTGGCCACCTCAGGAATTTTCTTCCATAGAAAGAAAGGGCACTGTATATTGGGCTCCGATCATATCCAACGCCCTTTAATAAGTATTTTACCTTACATTATATGAATAAGGAAATCAAGATCTACATGTTCTTGCATCTACAGAAATATTTCACAAAAGGACTGACTAACCAAGGCAGATATGAGCGAGTTGCACTTGTTCATAAGTAATATTTCACATGCAACATCAAGGTCATTTGCTCCTCGTTGAAATGTCTCATCACTGACAATACAGCCACCATAAATAACTAAGCAATAACTAATGTGTTCGCAGGACATGGCTAAGGACATATTTTAATCAACCCAGTATGAGGACGCGTTTGCAGGCCCTGATTCAGAACTTAGATGGTCAGCACATTAAACATTACTTGGTTAGGTCAATGGACCATTTTTTAAGTGTAAATGTATTTATTGAGTTTTCAAGAATTAGACGACCATACGGAGGCATGATCAAAAACACAGTGTAAAAAGATATACAATCCACAGGTGGTCTCGTAGCAGGATTAAACATATCAACATCGTAAAATATGAGATAGAGAAAGCATATACACAGCCATGAGTGGATTATAACATGAAAAGCTCTGCGCTTGTCGGAAACCAAAAACATTAACCCCGCCCCCCGTCCGGTAGTCCCTGTAGCACATTGAACAAGTCCCGTTTCTGCATCTACGGCATAGCGAGCTAATCGGTAGGAGAGGTTGGTGGGTCCATCCAAAGATCTGAGAGACGTGACACTCTTAGGTATTTGGGCTGGGTAATTTCATTGAGTTCTGATGAGAGCAGCTTTAGGAATGGGCCCCAGGTTTTCTGAAAGGAGTTGGTGGAGTTATTCAGAGTAGCTGAGATATGTTTCATCCCCAAGATGTACCAAAGTCCATGTAGCCAACCTGTGTGTGTAGAAGTGGAGGACCCCCAGTGCGACAAAATGTTCTGCAGTGCTGCCCCTAGTGCTAGCCCCATTTGACGTCCTCTCGTGCTCTTAAGGGGATAGATGATTGGATTGGGAAGGCCTAGAACAACATAGACAGGAAGCCTCGGAATCTGTGTGTCGAATAGCTCATCTATCTGGTCTAGGATCACGGACCGACAGCTAGACAACAGTGGACACTCCCACAGAATATGTAAGAGTGTTCCCTCGTCGTCACAGCCGCGACAACAAGTTGGACTCCTATGCGGACTGCCTCTATGTAAAAGAGCAGGTGTGAGATACCAATATGTAGCTATTTTCATTACCGTTTCTATACTAGCTACTTTCTGGGCCGTGTGCTTTGCCCTATAATAGATCCCTTCCCAGTCCTTCTGTATGAGATCCCCCCTGTTCTCTCCCCATCTCCTCTGACTCGGCGTGGCTTGTGGCAGTGGATTATGTCTAATCATGTCGTACATTTCGGATATCAGCCCCTTATCAGTGAGTTTAGTAATGAGCCATTTCTCATACTTAGTCAGACGTCTGCCCCCTGTTCCCTCACTTCCTTTTGAAGTACCCAGTGCTGTAATTGCCAGTATCGCAATCGCTCGGATTCAGGAATCCCGTATTCAAGCTTCATCTGAGAAAATGATAGGACTCCAGAAAGATCAAAAAGATGCCCCACAGAGCGGCAGGAAGTGTCCCACCAAGCCGTATAGGATTTGTCAGACATGCCAGGTGTAAATTTGCTGTTCCCGAACAGGGGAGTCAAGGGAGACGGATAGGTTGTGAGATTCTTCGTTGTCGCCATCCCATCCCAAACCAACATCACTGACTTAGTGATTGGGGACCCCAGTAAACTGCGTGGGCGTTGGGCCTTCTTCAAAAAGGGGACCTTCCAGAGATGAATTCCCGCTATGGCTCAGTCCTGAAAAAGCCATCGCTTTTCGGATTCTGACCTTGCCCATTCCACTAAGTAACGCAGGTGGGCGGCTTATATTATAGTTCAATTACTTTTTTTTTTTCAAAACACAGTTTATTAAGTCAGCAGATAAGACAATCACATCAAAAGCAGGCGAAATACAGTTTGTTCTGGTCAGAATTATAAGAATCAATCTGTTGACATTCATATGACATTTGCAGAATAAGTAAATAAACATTTCGGGCTTGCAAACAACTGCACATAATTTTATAACCATGTACAATACAGTAGTCAGTTTAACACACCTTGCAAGACAATTCCCATATAACATAGGCCCCTGTATCACCTCTCGTCCCCTTGATCTATCATCCAGAGGTTTCAGCATCAGTAAAGCGGTGGAGGGGGTTCCAAAATAAGACCTCGAAAATCTGGCAAGCATGTCCAGATTTTAAAATGTTTCTGCGGGCAACCTCGTGCCTTAAATATAGGTTGCTCCATGTTCATACACCAATCTAGACTCGCCCTTCATGCTCCCAGTTTGGGCGGAGCTGGGTCTTTCCATTCTTTTGGCCAGAGTAAGCCAAAGAATAATAGATGTCTTTTATACAGATTTCCTCCAATCTCTTCGGTGGCATGTAGTAGTGCAAGCTTAGGGGACAGGGGTATTTCAAATCCCAGTACTTCTGACAGACAGGTTGTGACCCCAGTCCAAAATCTGCAGAGCCCCGTGCATTCCCAAATAGTGGGTAGGAACGTACCTTCCACGGTGTCACAGGGGAGACATGAGGGGAAACTATCAGTCCTGCCCTCCATAACCTATATATAGTAAAATAAGCGCGGTGTATATATTTTAACTGAATAAATCTTAGGCGTGATGCTATAGCGGCTCCCCTGGGGGATTATAATATCTCAGTCCAGTCGTTGTTATCTAGTGGACAAGATCAGCCTGCCATCTCTCCGGGATTGAGTCCAGGGTCGTAGAGAGATTCGTCACCAGGGATTGGTATATTTTTGCCATCTCCTGGTCTCCCAGATCGCCCATAAAGACCTTAGCCTCTATCGGGTTAAACTCTGGGATAGATTCCAGGGTCGCTATGTATGGTTTTAGAGCTTGGCGAAATTGCAAATACTTGTAGAATTGAGTACGCGGCATCTCAAATTCCTTCTGGAGCTCTTGAAAGGACTTCAGAACAATGCCACACATCACGTCCCCCAATGTGGAGACAACAATGATATCCCAGTCCAGAAACCCAGACAAGGTAGATACCTGTGGCATAAGACCATTTATCCAAAAAGGCGTTTCTCTTGTCAGTTTTCCCCACCATCCCATTTTATTTATTTTTAAACATTTATAAAGCGCGGCTGACACCTTGCAGGTTTCCTGGCGCTGGTGAATACTCTTAACTCAGGGGAACAGATAGCGAGGAGCAGGAAGAAGGGGTTGTTTCTAAGGGAATAACCACGTCTTGATGCGTTTCCTGAAAGGGAGGAGCTGTGAGATTTGACGGATATCAGGAGGCAGACTGTTCCACAGTTTAGCCGCTGCGACTCTGAAAGATCTGCCCCCCGTCCTGACTTTGTTATATTTAGGAACAATCACCAGACGGGCTGAGGCTGAGCGTAGAGCTCTGGAAGGGGTATACCATGTGAACATGGCCTGCAGAGGTTTAGGTCCAGCTCCATGGAGCGCTTTAAAAACAAGGCAGAGGGACTTGAAGGCCACACGTTGTTTGAGCGGAAGCCAGTGTAGTTCAGCAAGGGCCGCTGAGGCTGAAGATCTCCTAGTCCAACCCAGAACTAATTTGGCTGCGGCCGACTGAACTCTTTGAAGTCGGTCAAGCAGGGCAACTGGGGACTCAAGTAACAGCGCGTTGCAATAGTCCAGGCGACTGAGGATGGTGCACCTGACTATCTGCTCCCGAGCTTGTGCGGGTAGCAATGGCATAATTTTGCGCAGGGAGTGCAGGATAGCTGTGCACATTCCCACCGTTTTAGCAACTTGGGTTTCAGTGTTCATTTTATCATTCAGTGTGGCCCCAAGGTTGCGAACCGATGTAACTGGCCGAGGTTTATCTGCTGTTTCCGGGGGCCAAAAGTCGCAGGGGAATTGCCGAGGAATGCGACTTCCTGCACAATACAGAACCTCCGTTTTGGAGGAATTAAATTGCAGCGAGTTATTGTGTAGCCACCCAGCCGTCTCCCTTAAGCAGTCGTGAAAGGCTGCAAGGGGGGTAGAGTCTTCTCCCTCCCAAGAGAGGATGAGCTGGGTGTCATCCGCATAGTTGATTGTTTTTAACCTGTGCGCCTTTATCAACGTGATCAGAGGTCTAAGGTACACGTTAAAGAGAATGGGGCTGATGGAGGAGCCCTGGGGCACCCCGTGGGGGACAGAAGAGAAGATAGATTGATAAGGGGGGAGAGACACCGCCTGTCTCCTGTCCCGTAGGAAGGAGTGGAACCAAAGTAGGGCAGTGCCGTCTACCCCAGCCGTCCGGAGTCGCTCCAACAGGACCCCATGGTTGACCATATCGAAAGCGGCAGACAGGTCCAACAGGATCAAGGCTACTGCCTGGCCCCTGTCTGCCGGCAGCTGTCAGGACAGCTGTTTCAGTCCCGTGAGCAGGACGAAAGCCAAACTGAAAATCGTCCAGAATCTGATTTTTCTCCAGATGAATGGAGAGACAGGTGCTAACCCAGCGCTCTACAATGTTTGCTGGGAAAGGCAGGAGGGATATAGGCCGGTAATTGGACAAACAGTCAGGGTTCAAGGAAGGTTTTTTTAACAGTGGGATGATGAGGGCCTCCTTCCAGGAGGATGGCACAAGCCCGCAGTGTAAGGATTGATTGCAGATCCTGCAGAGGGTGACAAAGAGGTCAGAACCAAAACTCTTCCAGACTTTTGGAGGCACCGGGTCAAGAGGGGATCCGGAGGTGATCCCAAGTGCCAGCCTTTCAAATTCAGGTTCTGGGATGGGGGGAAACTCCCGCAGCTTTTCCATGAGAGGAAAATCAGAGTGCACCGAAACAGGATCACTAGTACAGGCTCTAGGTGTAATGAGACCACCTAGGGGAGGGGAGGAGTTCAGATTAAGAATAATGGTGTCGATTTTGTTTTTGAAAAATAGCGCAAGGTTATCGCAGAGGGCTTGTGTAGGAAGGGTAGATGTTATGGCACAATCAGGGTGGGTAAGGTTTTTGAGAATCTGAAAAATGCTTTTAGAACTGTTGGGGGCATTGCTGATCGTAGTGCAGAAATAGTTGGCTTTGCTCTGATTAATGGCAGTTTTATATGCTTGGAGATGGTTTTTCCAGATTACTTTATTCGAATCGGAGTAGCCTTGTCTCCATTTCCTCTCTGATTGTCTGCAGGCTAGTTTAAGGGATTTCAGAGAGTCGTTAAACCAGGGGGCAGGAGCTCTGCTTTTTGCTTTGCCTTTCTTCTGGGGGGCAAGAGAGTCTACGGTGGAGGTGATTGCTAGACAGAAGGCTTTGAAGTTGTTCTCAACCGAGTTGGTGGGGGAGAAACTGTTTTCAACATTGAATACAGTGCCCGCCGCTCTTAGTTTGTCAAGGGCTTTCCAATCTCTATACAGAAAATCTGAAGTAGTGCTACGTGGGGGCCTTTTAGCTTTATCACATAAGATGTGAAATTTAATAAGTGCGTGGTCGGTCCAACACATGGGCAGGATGTCACCCAGGTGTACCAACTGGGGAGAGGCAAAAATTAAATCCAGTTGGTGCCCGGCAGTGTGGGTGGGTTTGTTAACCAATTGTGAGAGGCCGACTCCATCGCAGGAAAGCACTAAGTTGTGCAGTGCATTATCCAGGCTGCCGTTGGGCCAGAGATTAAAGTCTCCTAAAATGATTAGTTTGTGGTGGGAAGTGGCCAGATTAGTGAGAGTAGTGATTAGCGATTGTTGCTGCTGGGCGTTGAAAACCCCAGGGGGGCGGTAGCAGATAATGGCTGTCACGGTGTCTCCATGGTGACAGTTAATCGAAACGCCAAGGAGTTCCGTTCCGGCAACCGGGTCTATGTCAAGAATGGCAATCGACTAGGATGCTCGGAAGATGACCCCCACTCCCCCGCCACGGCCCTTTGGCCTGGGGAGATGCAGTATTTTAAAATCTTGAGGGCACGCGAGACCGAGGTCGACGTTGCAATCTGCATGCGTCCAGGTCTCAGTGAGAAATAGCGCGTCCAGGTGATGGGCGTCAATGAGCAGTTGGATTTCATTGGCATGTTTTGGTAATGACCTGACATTGAGAAGGCCGCAAGTTAGAAGGCCCTGACTGGTAAACTCGTGCAGGGGGAAGGCGGTATCAAGAAATGATAACTGACCCTTATGTGCGAAGTCTCGTAGACGGAGAAGGGACTAACTCGCCAAATGTGGGAGGGGGGCGGCGGCTGGCGGAGGGATCAAGGCAGGGAGAGTTGCCCCAGTTGCGTCCGAGGCGCGGACGAGCGCAGACGAGCTTGCCTTAAGCGCGCCTTCGGCGCGCAATCGTCGCGCCCGCTGCGCTCGTCCGCTGCGCTTCCGGCTGGTACTCATGTTTTGTAGAGTGGAGTTGGCAGTGGGAGGGGGGCGTGGCCACCCGAGGTGGGCGTGTCCCTCACGCAGGGAATGGCGGCAAGACTCGGGTCAGGGCAGAGACAGCAAGCGATCTGCTTCTCTGCGCCGACCAGGTAAAGACCAGGGAATTGTGCAAATAAGCTTTTAAAAATACAGAGTACAGATTAAAACACAGTATCAATCACAGTTTGTTAAAAATAAAGGAGCTCCCGGCTAGTTCGCCTCAGGAGTGTTCACGAGTGCGCAGAGATTGCTTCCATAATCCAAAGACCACCCGTGTAGCAGGCGGGAGTTGACAGAGCTCCCTTGGGGCATGTAGGAGCAAATGGAGTAGGGTGCTACCCATGAGCCATCGTTCCACCTCGTATGCGGGTCATTTCTATATCCGTACCACCAATCGTTTAGCACTAAGAGATGAGATGCTGCATGATATGATTGAATATCTGGTGTCGCTATCCCTCTACAGTAGGTAGACTGAAAGAATATTTTTAGCGCGACTCTAGTGGTCTGGTCATTCCAAAGGAAGCGGCCGAGTCTGGAATTAAGCTGTCGGAACCAGGCGGGCGGTATTTGAAAAAGATGATTCTGCAGCTGGTAGAGAAGGCGAGGGAGTAACATCATTTTAAAAATTGCCAATCTACCCAATATAGATAGGGGCATACGTGTTCATGACTTCATTTCGGTCTGGTTGCGCAGCCAGATGAGGGTGATGTTTCTATCCCATGACACCGATTAGGAGGACGCCAGGTGGACCCCAAGATATTTAAATCCTGTTATGGCTATCGTGACATCTGCAGCTCATGCGCCCATTTGAGAGCCCCCGAGCAGAGGCCAGAGTACAGACTTCCGGGCGTTCATATATAACCCCTAACCTCTCCTGCTGGCCGACTAGCTTTAGACGCGTTCGATAAGGTTCACTAGCAATTTCTTTTTCGAACACTTCTTTTAATTTTGGTGATAATTTTATTAAAATTATATCGACTTTATATGGCTCCCCTTCCCGACTCTTTATTAAAGGCCAATTTTCAAATCCCTTTTCTCTCTATAGAGGAACTTGACTAGGCTGTTCTTTGTCGCCACTTCTTTTTGTGTTGGCAATTGAAGCTTTTCTTTCCAACATTCGAAACTCTATTGAGATTGAAGGAGTTATGTTAGCTGATGTTAATCTTAAAATTTCTGCCTATGCAGATGATGTCTTACTATATCTTAGTAATCCAGCCACCTCTCTCTCTGAGGTTTTTGATGTTATACACAAATATTCTACTGTCTCTGGCTATACCTTGAATACTCATAAAACAGAATTCTTCTCCTTGAACATTCACTGTACACCATCAGTACTGGACAATACTGAAATTATATTGCAGAAAGAGAAAATCAAACATCTAGGTATATTCTTTATACGCCCCTAAAAATACTCCATTACTCTAAATTGTGACAATCTACTTAACAAAATTATAGAAAAAATTTGTCAATGGTCCACACTATATTTATCATGGTGGGGGAAACTTGAAACCATTAAAATGGTATTTGCCCCAATTATTTGTTATACCTTCTGTATGATGCCTGTACAATTACCTCTTTCAATCTATAAAAAATTGATAAGCTTATTTCTAAATTTATATGGAATCACAAACCCCCTCGTATTGCTTATACTAAACTCAAACTGTTCAAACTGAATGGACGCCTGGTCATTCCTTTACTTGCTGCCATCTCGGTCATGCTGTAATCGCAGGTATTGCTGCTCTCTGCCACCTGCCACATCTGCCATACTTGCCACAGCTACCGCGGACTGCCATTGGACCACAAGTCCCAGGGGCATAGCGAACTCACGGCAGGAACCGTGCACCATCTTCGTGCCAGCCGGTGCATAAATCACCATCAGGGCTCCCGTGGCACGGGACGTCCGGTCATTCCTTTACTTGCTGCCATCTCTGTCACGCTGTAATCGCAGCTATTGCTGCTCTCTGCTACCTGCCACATCTGCCATACTTGCCCCAGCTACCGCCAAACCTTGCCACAGCTACCGCGGACTGCCATTGGACCACAAGTCCCAGGGGCATAGCGAACCCGCGGCAGGAACCGCACACCATCTTTGCGCCAGCCGGCGCATAAAGCATCCTTGCCCGTCATCGACCGGAAGAGGCAGGGCTTGGCCACGGCTCTTGGTTGTTTGTTGTGACATTTTCTGTTTGAAGGTACTGTACCCCTGATTTTTCCATATGGACTGACAAAGGCAACTGTCTGCATTTGTACCTGTGCTGGACCAATTGAAAACCAAGTTCATTGGCTGACCATCTGTGTATTTGTAACAACGAGGGACTCTGTGAAAATATTGATAGTCTCTATTGTATGAAGTATGCGACTGAGTCTAGGATTAAGTTCTGCAATAGTAATCAAGGAGATATCATTAATTCTATTAATTTATCAAACGCGTAATTGGATCAGTATGGGGAAGAGAAAAACAAACCATACCACAAAACAAGCAGAGCAAAACGGGGGAAGGTCCTTGTCTATATTTATTAAATTACCTGACAGGTGCAATGGGTGCAATAGAAAAGCAAATTTTAACTGTAGAAGAGGCCATGAACCCAGATAATAACAATACTGTAGAGGGTCCCACCGTATCTGTTAGTGATAATGATTAAGTGATAAATGATCACCAGGTGGGAATGCTTAATGGTCTAGATGGTAGAAATGGGTGTGTCGTGAATATCTCAGATCATGTCATAGATAGTGATTCTGAGAGTGATCCCCAACCGCCTTCGAAGCGACCTAGAAATCCAGATAATCTACCAAAGCAGAAGAGAGACACCAGTCTAAATGGTCCGTTAACTAAAAATTTAAAACAAACAAAAGCACCCAAAAAGGGCAGGACTCCTGCATTGAGTAAAATGTGTGGCTGGGAAAAGGCGTTAGCTAGTTCAGATTCCCGCACACAGAATGAAGTTCTAAAAGTGAGAAATAAATTGGAAGCTCTTGATATTTATCTGAGGGAAACTCTAAATAAAATGAGTGGAAGATTGGGGGCTATAGAAGATGTTTTATCCAAATGCCATAATAGATGTGAGTTTCTACCCGAGTCCAATGACACACAGTGCGTTCGAAGAGTGAATACCCATTTAAATTCTAGTATTCACACAAACACTCTTATTCCAAGTGTGCAATTGACAACTGGAAATAGAATTGTGGGGACCTGTCCCAAGCCAATTGCCCGTAGTGGAAGTATAGATAATCAAATAGAGGGGCCAAAGGTGATGAGAGATCTTAGAGCAATGGAGGGCCCGGAGTTTGAAAAACAAGTGATATATGTAGATTTACCTCCGGCGGCGACTCCCTATACAGTTGTATTAACTAATGTCCCTAGGTTGCGAAAGGGGATGGTGGAGTCATGTGAAAGTTTGAGAAACAAATCGCTATCTTGGCTTGGGGCTAGGACTGATATAACTGATAGACTCTTTATAGAGTTCAAAATGGCAAGAAGGGTGAGCTGGATAGGAAGGGGTCGTAAGGATTTGGCTGGCGATTGTGTGATATTAAATTTTAAGACCCCACACTTAATTCAGTCAATCTTGAGTAGGGCGGGCAATAGTCCAATTTCGGCAGAACAGATTAATGTTGTTCCACTAGGATATTTTTATAAACCTAGCCATTTTGACTATGGAGTACAGAGTAGGGTGATCTTGTTGATAAATCACAGTACAAGGTATGGCATACCCACTCATAATCGTTTTAATGTACTGCCTAGCCTGGAAGAAGTGGATTGACAGAAGGGGTCGGACAATAACGGAGCCAAATCTAAGTATTTGAATAATGCATTTGAGAAACCCACTGTTGTCTTAACTCCTAACATAAGCACTAGGGAAGAAGTGCCAAGGACTTGGGAGGCTGAGTATGCTACGGGGAAAGTAGACTTATTTGGCCAACATGATATTGCAGTATATTATGATACACTAGATACAGACTTGGCAGAGAGTATCTGTAAGGGAAATATTACAGCTATTAATGATGCGCGTTTTATCCCCCCTTTAACTATGACTGTGCCAATATTATCCACTTCATTGGAGGACAACAATCTGATGTCAAGTGAAGAGGAAAGTTCGGATTTTAATATAGGTGTCAGAGGAAACGAGAGATGTAACTTTATGTTTTGGAATGTTGCTGGTTTAAAATCAAAGGTGACAAATAGACTGTGGAATGAGTTTATACAGCAATTTGATCTCATTAGTCTACAGGAAACGTGGGCGGTTGAGCCGACCCATATTAATGGCTATAAAACCTTACATACACCTGCCATAGCCTCCATGGATAGTAGAGCTAAAGGGGGGCTCTGCAGCTATGTTTCGAATCTAGCTGAATTTAAAAAAATGTACATGTTGTTCGAGGATAGTTTTTACCAAATCATTAGTTTAGTGGTAGATACAAGCTGCACAGTAATAATAGTGAATTATTATAACAATGTTCCCCACAATTTATTAGAAGGGATTGTCAGGGCTATATGGTGTCATTTGCAAAATTTGCAGGAGGTAGGGAGTAAAGATTTGATTATAGTTTGGGGGGGGGGAAGGGGATTTTAACACTCCTCTCTGCCAACATTCGGATACCGGGATTTGCGGGTCACATATGATATGGAGACTATTTTCCGCATACACGGTATGGTGATAGTTTAAATGAAATTGTATTTCAATTTGATCTGGGATTTGCCAACACTTTAAGTTGTCCCCCCATTCCCTTTGGTCCTACTTTTATTGGTTGTGGAATTTTTTCTATAATAGATTTTATCTTGGTTTCAAATCGGTATTGCTCAGGTATCGTTGACTTTTGTAATCACCTGATTGCATTAAGTGACCATTTTACACAGAGTGTTGGTATCTCGCTATTTAGTCAAGAGATAAGTAAGGTTAATAGCTCCATTCTTATATTGGAGAATATATTCCTATCTCGGCAAACGGCTATAATTTAAGCTGGGATAAAGTGGAACCTAAAGATTTTATGGTTGATGTTGTAACGAATTGTTATGATAAGATCATGGCCTGCCTGGATGATAATACCACAACTAAAGAAATTGTTGATGGTTTTAATGATATTACAGACCACATTAAGAGGGCACTTACTGTTAATGTAAATAGTAAGGAAAAAAAACAAAGGAAAAAAGGATGGTTTGATCCAAATTGTACTAGGGCTTATAGAAAGCTTAAGCATGCCCTACACATGGAAGAAAAAGACAGGAAAAAGATCAGAGAGGCACGGAGAGAGTACAAGTGTGCCCTAAAAGGTAGAAGAGATATGTTAAGAGCAGAGGCATGGATAGTTCTACGTGAAGCCTCTAGTGCTAGAGATTCCAGCGCCTTCTGGAAGGCAGTTAATGCACCATTCCGTAGAGATAAGGGCATAGCAACAATTGAGGTGGCAATTCCAGAGCATCGGTGGACAGAGCATTTCTCCTCTCTGTATGATGAGTTATCTCTAGGGTCACATGATAGTATAGTTGCTGAGGTGGAGCATGGTATATCTCTTAGGGATCAAGGAAAAGTGCTCCTCTTTGAGTTAAGTGAGGTAAACCTGGCCATTGCCACTAGTTCGGGTGGGAAGGCAGCAGGGCCGGATGGTGTCCCTGTTGACATTTCTAAAGCTAATATTGCTTTAGGGGGCCCATTGTTGACACAAGTGTTCAATGCCTGTAGTTCTGCTGGCTTTGTTTCGACATGGTATGAGTCCATCCTTGTACCTGTATTTAAAAAAGGGGATAGGACCGAGCCGGCGTGTTACCGACTGATATCATTGTTGTACTCAACAGTGAAAATTGTGGGTCGGGTTATACTGAACAGACTCCAGGATTGGGCGGAGGAACGGTCTGTGAAAAGTGATCTGCAGTTTGGCTTTCGTAAGAAGTTAGGCACAATCGAGCAGGGCCTTAATTTAAACATTGTGATGAAAAAGTTCATTAAAGCAAAAAAGGGAGCCCTGTACTTGGCCTTCGTCGACTTATCATCGGCATTTGATTGCGTAAGGCACAAAAAACTCTGGTTGATTTTAGAGGAGCTGGGTGTTGAACCAGTTTTAATTTCCTTTTTAAGAAAGCTATAATTAGGGGCAAAGGCACGGGTATGGTTCGGGGTGGGAGGGGAATGTACTGGACACTTTAAAGTGAGGCGTGGCGTGAGGCAAGGTTGTGTCCTCGCCCCGTTTATTTTCACCTTATACATAAATAACCTTGAAAAGGTTTTAGTTCAGGAATGTAAGGACCTACCAGAGGCTGGTAAACACCCTATCCCTGCATTGTTATATGCTGACGATGCGGTCCTAATGGCCCGTACACCGTTGGGACTACAAAGGGTCGTAACCAGCTTTGCAAATTTTATGTCAGAACAGGGCCTTACTATTAATTCATCTAAAACTTTAATTATGAATTGTGGGTCAGGATGTATAAAGACTAGATCAATCTTTATTGATGGAAAACGGATTGAAGGCACAAAGACATTTTCCTACCTTGTAACTTTATTTGATCGTACGAGGTCATGGGTGCAGGCTGTTAAAGCAAGGAGATTACTGTATACAAAGACCTTATCTGCACTATCAAATTTTAGTAGGAAATTAGGCAGACGTCCCACGGTGGAACTATTAAATATTTATATAGCAAAATGTGTTACTGTCGCATCATTTGGAGCTGGCATATGGGGGTATGCGGACGTTAGCTCTTTGCAGGCAGTTGAAAATATGTTTTTAAGATTTCTGTTAATAGTTCCTAACAGCACCTCCTCCTTTATATGCCACACAGAACTAGGCTTGTCATATTTAGAAGACATCATAAAGATCCAACCGGTTCTGTTATGGCATAGGATAGGTACAACAGAGGAAACAAATTTTAATCGTGGGGTTTTAGAAGACTGTAGGGGCCTGGATGGGGTGATACATATTAGATGGCTGTTTTATGTTAAATCTTTTTTATATAATTTAGGCCATCAAGAATTTTATGATGACCCACTTACCATGGTCAGGCTGTCCAGGAAAGATCTTAAGATTCAATGCCTGAGCTTTCTGAGTGAACAGAGATTGTGTGTCGAAAAGAGTAAAACCACGGTGCAAGCACATAATCTTACATTAACAACTCTTAGCCTGCAGCCATACCTATGCCTGATAACGAATGACAGATTTTTATTGATTCGCTTCCGCCTGGGTACTCTGTATAGATCATTAAGTTTTCCAGCTGTAAATGATTGGTCAAAACAGTTGTGTAAATGTCCGTGTGATGACATCTCTGACCAGTCTACTATACACGTGAAATATTTCTGTAAATATTACTCTGTACAGAGGAAATTATGGATTATTCCGGTTTTAAAAACATTGGCTATGAGGTCCTGTCGCCCAGCACTTGTGGCTCTTCAACAATTAGAAACAGAATTTGTCGTAGCCCCTGTTACTGCTTTTAAAAAAAACATTTTTAAATGCAGGAAAACGATCATGATGTGATAATAAGTTAAATGAAATTATGTCTAAGTACGTGGTGCCATGTCCATTATTGTATATACTAAGATTTGTTTTATATATTTTAATAAGTTTTTACTATGTGCTTTTATGGTTATATATTTGTAACTGAATAAAGTATTATTGAATTGAATTGAATTGAATGGAGGATTTGGCTTACCTGATTTTATCAAATACCATAACGCATTTATTTTAAAACAAGGTTCACTCTGGTTCACATGCTTGGATACTAATTATTCCCCAAATGGTTACTGATTGAATGCAATTTAGTGTCACCATTTCCTCTCCTATCTCTGTTGTCCATGTCTAATTCAAATAAATCTTTTAATTCTTCCACTATCATTGTTCCCACTAAATTGATTATTGCTGATGTTGATGCTTCTTTTTCATCACGTATTTCAGACTCTACTATGATTTCCCTTTGGCATAATCCTTTATTAAAATGTAACCATACAATTGCATGCTGGAAACTATGGATTTCGGCTGCCATTTTCTTTCTCCAGGATATTTATGAAGATGGTGCTCTATTATCGTTCTCTGAACTACAAGACAGATTCATTTTACCCAATACCGAAGCCCTTAAATATGAATTTCTTTGCAACACACTGCTTAACACCTTTACAAATGTGCTACCCCCAAATTAAGATTCCAGATTCGATAAGTTGTATTAAAGCTTTTTCTGCCTCCCAACATACGGTCTCCAAATTTTATAAACAACTTAATTGTACAGATGCTACTAACCTTACCTGTTTATCCACTTTATGGAATGCAGAACGTACCTTGAATCTTTTGTTAAATGATCAATAGCTTGGAATACCATATCTTCTCCTTGCTCAATCTGGACCCACAAGAATGACTTTGGCCCGGTCATGTCTGATCTTCTTGAGAATTTGGAGTAGGAGTGGTATAGGCAGGAAGGTGTATAGTAGGCGTGAGCTCCCTTGAGACAAAAAGAGCATCAGAGTGAGAGCGGCCTTAAAAGCTCCAGTGTGCAGAACTGCTGACATTGCCCCTTCTTGGCACTGGAGAACGATCTAACCAACGTTCTTCCATTCTTAAAAGGGACCTTGTACCTCAACCAGATGGAGACGCCATTTGTGAACCGCTAGGCATCGACGATTAAGTTTGCCTGCGCTGGTGTTCAGAGAGCCCGCCAGGTTGTTGAACCACCAATGAAATGCCATGTTCAGAGATGTAGAGCCTCTTGAGAAAGGGTCCATGACCCCACACTGCCTTGTTTGTTGCAGTACCACGTGGCATTGTCTGTGAACACCAGCACTAGTCTTCCTTTATAGAAGGAAGAAAGGCTTTCAACGCCAATCGGTCACCCGAAGATCCAACAGGTTGATATGGATTCTAGATTCCCTGGAGAGCAGAGTCCTGTGATCTCCTAGATGGCCACCCTAAGCCAGGAGTGATGCATCTGTCACTACAGTCAACTCTTGATGGGGAATTAAGAGGGGCCACTGACCCAATCGTGGTGCGTCAGCCACCACTGCAGATCTTTTACAGTTCCCTCTAAGATCTGGACTACCTCAGAGAGAGTCTGCTTATGCTGTGCCCACTGGAACTTAAGGTCCCAGTGCGGAGCCTGCATATGCCAATGGGCATGTGTTACAAGCAGGATGCAGGAGGCCATGAGGCCCAACAGCCTCAGATTCAATCTTGCTGAAATCCAGGTTGAGTCTGAAACATCAATATTATTGCCTGAATGTTGGGGGCATGGCTAACCAGCCATGGTGGCAGACACGATCTAAGGAGCTCCGCATTGTGGCCCGAAAATTCTCT
Organism: Triturus cristatus; assembly: GCF_964204655.1. NCBI lineage: Eukaryota > Metazoa > Chordata > Amphibia > Caudata > Salamandridae > Triturus > Triturus cristatus. The sequence goes on along the minus strand of NC_140590.1, from coordinate 1,776,992,652 downwards.
AATTCTCTTGCACTGATTGCAGCCATAGCACCGTCCTGGTTGCATCGGAGGGTCCCTACAGTCAGCGGATCCCGGCATTAATCGCTAGTTGAGGCCAGACGCCCTGCTCGCTGAGATACAGCTGCCAGGCCTACGGCAGTGCGGTGAGACGCGGCCGAGGCGGGGCCGGCGCCTGAAGGTTGCTGTCTGTGGCCGCTGGCCATGACTCGGATCTAGACGGGGGGCTGCACTGTTCCTGAGCTGCCCGAGCCACCTGCCACCCGCCGCCGCCGGAGCTGCTCCCCGTCAGATTCGAGCGGCGAAACCCCTGTTCTGTCGAGAGGTCGGCCGCCCGTGCCTGAGCCTAGGAAGAAAGGTGGAGCTTGAGGCTGAGCTGCTCTCTCCCTCCCTCGCCAAGCAATTGCAGCGACTCACTGGGACCGGCTCGATCCTGACAGGTGAATCCGTGGGAGGCTCGTGGCGGCGTTGCGAGGTCCTCTTTGGAGTGTGTAAACAGGGCCTGCTACCTGCTGATTTCTCCCCTCGGATGCACTTTGCTGAGTGACAACCTGTGCCCTGAGGCCGAGTCTGGACTGCAGGGCGGGGACGCTTCCCCGAGACCTGGTTGGTCGGGCCTGAGTGTGACTTAGAGTGAAGCTGGTGCCCAGGGAAAGACAGACCTGCGCTGTGCAAAGCCCCTGGTCTGCGGCCAGAACTGGGAGCTGCCTACACGCGTCAGAGCTGGACGATACAGACCCATCGACCCGGGTGAGAAGCGAAGCTGCGCGACGAATTGTGGGGTTATTAGCCAGCTCGGAAGAACTGTCTGGGCTGGCTAGAGTGGCGCGACGAGGGACGACTGGTGCGAACAGAGGAGCAAGGTAGCAGAACCGGCTGGCTGGGGGCTGTGTCTGCTTATGTAGGCCTCATTCCGTGAACTGGGGGACTGACAACAGATGTGGGCTGTGAGCCTGGGGCCTGGTCGTCGATGCAGGATTGGAGGCCTCCTGTGCATGAACTGTGTGGTGCACTGGCCTGACCTTACGGAGGCCGCTACCGGTCTTACCTCACGTGGCACCCCCTGGATGGCCTATCAGCTCATGCTGGGCTCGCAGAGGAGGATTGCTGACACACTAGAGTCTGTGCGAAGACCTACCAGGAAGACAGCGCACGGCTGAGACTTCACTGGACCATAGTCACAGCTGAGCCAAACCGAAGAGGGCTGCGGGCATTGGGAGGAAGCGTATATAGCCATGAGTGCCCGGGCCATGAGCGACAGACGCCCACCTGAACCTGCAGGACTAAGCAGTGCGTGGGGTGCAGGAAGAGCCCCCCCTTCTCTCACAGGCCTTGAATGAACAGCCACACCCTTGCTAAACGGCCACACACCGCCCGAAGTGCGCCATGGGCAGAAACCAGACGGGTGAGGGAGTCACAAATATTCAGCCACCCCCAGACCTCATGCAGCCAGTTCAGTCTAATGCGGTGATTAGCCCAGGACCATCCACACTGGAAACAAAAATAGACTTGGTACTCCAAGCGGTGGAAGGCATTGGTGAGACCCTCGCACAAACCAGAGCGTCCCTAGATAGCCGCATAGACAAGACCACGTCGGACTTAACTCTTCTACATGCGGACCACAAGAAGCTGGCAGCGAAGGTCGGAGAACTGGAGGCGGAAACTGCGGAAATCGCCCCAGACACTAAGGCGCTGACTGTTGATGTGCAAGAACTCACTGCACGACTGCGATCACTGGAACACAGGGTGGACGATGTGAAGTGTGGCTCCCGCTGCAACAATGTCCGTGTCGTGGGCTGCCGGAAGGTGCGGAGGGCCGAGATGCGGTCGCATATGCTAAATCCTGGATGAAATCCCTGCTGCCTGCTGAGTCGCTCTCCCCTTACTTTGCAGTGGAACGTGCACACAGAGTGCCCTCAGGCCGGCCGCCCCCTAATGCAAGACCACAACCTTTTCTATTTAGCTTGCTGAAATTTAAGGACAGAGATGCGGTACTCTGCGAAACCAGGCGCTTGGAATCCATTGTTGTTGACAACTCTCAGGTCCTCTTCTTCCCGGATTACGCCGAAGGTGTACAGAAGCAGCGTAGCACTTTCCTCCCTGTCAAAAGGCGATTGCGTGAACTGGACAAAAAGTATTCCCTCATATTCCTTGCCCGGCTACAAGTGGTTGAGGATGAGTCCACTCACTTCTTTAATGACGCAGAAGATGCGTGGGACTGGCTTGAGTCCAAGTGTCACCATACCTCGCCGAGTCAGAGAGGAGCAGCAGGTGAGTCGAACGCGAGGGGACGCAGAGACCGTCGCAGAAGACACAGGTCTCGCCAAAATAGCTTAGGGCAGCCCCAAATCCAGAACAAGTGCTCCAAAAGAGACAAGGGGCCCTTAGAACAGTGAAGAACATGAGAAGCAGATGGCCTAGTAAAGACTCTGATATTTTTTCAGAACACTCGCTGAGTGGCGGCAGCTCGCTGGCAATGTGGCCCACTGGAGAAGGCTCGCAGTCACTCCCTGTGGTGATGCTGCAAACTGCAGACGATTTAATGTAATGATAGGATGTATTTGACGCCCAAATCTGTATGCAGTTACGACAAAACTGAACACCCAGCATCTCAGGTCAGTCGGACACTTCCCATGGCGCCCTACTGACATAGGCGCCCGGATCCCCTCCACACGTGCCCTGGCTAATGGGCGCACGGTGCATCACACAAGATTGACATACCTCACGGGTCCACTCAAGTCAAGCGAGCCCACTACACTGCGGTGCTCTTTGCTATCTACACACCAACACCCCCGACATGTTTGAACAGGTGTGCATAGCAAACAGTTGCCATATGGCATTGTTTAGTGTTTGGGCAGATACCTGTGGTCCCTCTGCTCTACTCAAGTTCCGTCCTACACAGCTCCCTCTTGCGTCAACTCCATGAGGCATCGTTTAGCGAACTTGCACCACCTCTATGCCTACACTGCGCGCTCCCTGACTGCGCTATGCACAGCTGCCTGCCCCCAAGGTTGCTGGGTCAGGCGTGCACAGTGCTGTACTCCTCTCTTGAAACATGCCACCCACCAGCATAATCACCTGGAATGTCTGGGGGCTGCACACACTGTCACGCAGATACAACATCTATGCGTATCTAAAACGTCACAAAACTCACATAGCGTTCTTGCAAGAGAGGCGCATAGCGCAACCTGAGATCTGTAGATTGCAGCAGCGGTGTAGACGACAGGTTCTAGATACAGGCTATTCCTCATACGCCAGGGGGGCTCTAATCTGGATTAGGCCTGGACACTCTTTACACCAGAAGAGACCGAGATTGATGCCTATGGCAGATATGTCCTGTCTAAAGGGAGGCTGAATGGGAAACACACAGTGATAGACTCCATTTATGCCCCAAACACGAACCAGAGCACGTTCTGGACTACACTGTCTGACATGCTACCGCGCTGGTGCGACGTGCCATGGTTGCTCAACGGAGATTTTAACACGGTTCTAGACACCACCAATGATAGGTCCTTCCTTCCACAGACACACACTAATGCGCGTGGACTGGGTGAGTGGCTGTGCTCCTGGGGGCTGTCTGATGTCTGGAGGGCACTTGACCCACAGTCGCGCCTTTACTCCTTCTACTCTCACCCGCATGGTCTGCATGTCCATATCGACCGCTTTGTTGCGACCCAGCAGGTGCTGGCTCAGTGCGCCACAGCAGATTGCATGGGTAAAACGCATTCAGACCACAACCCCCACACGCTACAGCTGCAGGGCGATGAAAAGGGTCCCATCACCCATCTCTGGAGACTGCAGCCCCTTGCCCTGGAGGACCCCCCCCCCTTCAGGCAGGCAATAGATGAGTCGATAGGCACATATTTTGAAGACAACACTGGCTCCGTCAAGGACACTGGGATGCTATGGGAGAGTGTGATGTCTGGGCCTAAGTTGGTCCATTAGAAAACAACTTGACGACAAAATACGTTGTATTGAGCGCACCCTCACTAGACTAGAGGCCGAATTGGCCAGCGGCGGAGACACCCAACAGGCACTAGACGTGCAGTCAGAAACACATGGGGGGATATTCTCAAGAACGTGTGATAACCACCACAAATTTAGCTTAACATAACTAACTTTGCTATCGCAGTCTATCGCGGGAAAACAATGCCTTGTTAACGTAGTATTCTCAACCTGGCGGCACCTTGCGATAGTCCCACGATAACACGTCAAATGTCCGCGTTAAAATCAACGCAAAAATGTGAAACACAAATGCAAATAAAGTTGCGATGAGGCCAACCGCGATACAAATTCAGCGATAACCAGCGACAGGCCTGCATTCCCACCCGTCATGCGGGAAAATGCACTATAAAAGCAGAACTAGAAAAACACACAATAAACTGGGTAGCAACATGGATGCACCCGGAATAGGTGCCCAGGTCAACGCGAACCCCACAAGCCAAACAGACCACCAGCAAGGAACCTCGGGGTCGGGGAAGGCCTAGGAGAAGAGGAAGACGGGGTACAGTCCGCATGACAACCGGATCGTCGTCACGGAGGTGACAGAACACTAACAACAACTGTTTGTCACCTCCACCGTGTCATTGGCAACACAGACGGAAAAATGGCATTCCATTGTGAATGCAGTCGGAGTGTCGAGGAGGCCAAGATGCGCTGGCACGATGTGAAAAGCCAAACCAAGCAGAAACCTGCTGCCAACAGAGAGGCAGCAACGGCGAATCGAGGTGGGAGTCCTGCGCCACAGGAGGAGCTGGAGCAAATGGTGGCCACAGTCATCAGTGTGGAGTCGGTGCAAAGGGTTGGGAGTCCAGACACTGCTCGACATGAATGGACACAACATCAACAGGGTGAGTACCGAACAGGGACTGTGGGGACAGGGACAATGGCACATATGCGCAACGACGTGTAGCACACCGCACACCCACAATGACCCTGGGCCATGTCCCTGATCCCCGTGGCACACTGCAGCACACATACATACATCCAGTGGGCCCCCGTCCACCATGTACCCAAATTGGTCACACCCCACACATTACCAATTCCATGACACACACATGCACCCGTGCGAAACACAGCAAAGATGCGTATGTGACAGCCACACTGACAATGCAACTGACACCACATGACGAGCAGCATGGCTGGAGTACAATGTCCCGCATCAAATAGTCCGCTCCTCCCAAACAGTCACAATGTACATTGTCATGCAGTCTGTATGTAAACTTGAACAATGCTTCAACATACATGTCAACACAATGTCAAAAAGCATCTCCCCTTCACATTGCAGAGGGACAAACAACACCTCCAGCAGAGCAGACCAGACAACTCTACAGTGATGCTGAAGAGGACCTCCACTCTTTCGACACCGACGCCCTACAACAGTTCATGGACATCTTAGGCAGTTGACCTCCAGGAGCAGGGCAGCCCAGCTGCATCGAGGATACTCCATCCCCTTGCACAAACAACACAGCTTGACACACCCACCACCACGGCTGGCTCCCAGCAGCTACCCGAAGCACAGATCGCATTACAAGGCCAGGTGTCAGATTGCCAGAAGGGGGTGTCCGAACAGGTGTGTGTGGGGTCCTACCTCATGGTAGCCGAACTAGATCCCATACCTGGGTATCTAAGTCCCATCAGGGACCACCTACACTCACCAAAGGAGACCCACACTGCGACAGAGACGCCTGCATTTGCACATTTCCAGGACTGAACCACACCCAGAGCCACGGGATAATCATCCACACCCCCACGCTGGACTGGCGCATGCCGGGCCAGTCCACTCCTCTTACGTATTGAGTGGGGGACGACAAAGCTACATGTGTAAGGTCTCACCCGCAGCCTGCGGTGACATGGCTGCCTCCGCTGTACATGGCACAATGTAATGTTGTAGGGCCCGGGGCCCTAATGCATACATCATGAGCACACGGACACACTCAGATTGTTCGTTCAACTGGCTACGGGCACGTGCGCTCGACACCTTTATTGCTATGGTCACATGGACAGTGACGCATGTGATGGAGGTGTGTGGGTTGAGTGTAAGCCAGCCCTCATGGAGTCGTTGGTGCTGGCAACAACTTGAAAAGTGATCACAATTAAAGCGGAAACAGAAAACACCAGCATAAGAGAAACAACTGTGAGGCATCATGGTGGTAGCAGGAGAACGTACAGTGTTCACCCTACAAGCAAGCAGAATGGCCCATGATTTGTGGTGCACTGAGTTAGTGGCACCTGAAGAGCTGTTCAGGGTATCAATCTGATGATGGCACACACGACACGTGTGAGCAACTCTGATAGTCTGTCAGTAAGACACTTCAGACTCTGGCACCTGTTGTATGGAGTTGGTCCTGGCGGTGGTAGCGTGTGCATCCTGCAGTGATGCGATGTCTGGGCAGGTCAGGCACTCGATGGGATGTGTGAGCCCAGGTTGACCGCAGTTGAGGCCGGAGGCAGTGGACAGTGCAGAGCCACAGACACATGGCCTTGATGACCCCATGTCCATCGACTCAGAGGCCATGCCCATGATTTGAGCTGCACAGAGTTAGTGGCCCCGGATGCACTGTGGTCGGCACAGGCACACTGCCATGGGATGGTGACTTGCGGTGTAGTGAGATAGGGACTCGCGAGCTGAGCGGGTCCTCGTCGATGTCAAAGGTGAATGTAGCAGAGGGTTGCGGGGAACAGTGGAAGGTGTCCTCCAGGGCATGATGCAGACGGCAGAAGCCGGCTGGAAGCAGCAAATAGAGGAGTGGAATGCTACAGCCTCGTTTTTGCCACAAAGTCAGTATCACCGACATGATGATGAAGACGACCCCCAGTCCATAGACTCAGTCGCCACCAAAATTCAACCAGAAAGTGTCCACGGATGTTGGGGAACGGACTTAGTGCCACCGGAGCTGAAAGGGGATGCAGTCTGCGATGAAGCCAGTACAACGATATACAATCTGCCATGAATAAATCAAGACTGAGTTCCCAATGTGTTACCTACTCGACCGCAGTGTAGGCCGGAGGCAGCGGTCCGCATGGGCCCACAGCCAAGTGTCGTTGGGATGCTATGCACAGAGTTGCTGGCACCTGATCGAAGGGAGTACAGTGAAATACAGGCTGCCATAAATAAACAGTTTGGGACATCATGAAATCAAGATTCAGTTCTATATGTGTGACCCACTCGACCGCAGTGTAGGCCTGAGGCAGCGGTCAGCAGGGGCCCACAGCCATGTGTCGTTGGCCCGCGATGCACAGAGTTAGTGACACCAGAGCAGTTGTCAGCAGTGTTCGATCACCTCCGTAATGATGATCCTTTTCTCCTCCGGACTGAACCGCGTCTTCCTCTTACTCGTCTCCTTGCGTACAATGATATGAACTCTGGCACACAGAAATCAAGAATTAGTTCCAAGTGTGTGACCTACTCGGACTCAGTGGCAGTAGACAGCAAGGGACCACAGACAGGTGTAGTTCGTAAGCTATGCACAGAGTTGGTGGCACCACATCGAAGGGGGTACAGTGATATAAACTCAGCCATAAAGTGTGATCATAATCAAGACTCAGTTCCAAATGTGAGACCTACTTAACCGTAGTGTAGGGGCAGCGATACAGCACGTCAACGAGAAAGGAGTAAAGCGGGCATGTGTTGCGGAGGTCGTTATGGTCTGAGGAGGCTGCCAAGGTTGCGGGCCTCGGGCTTGGAGCTTGCGCCGGCACCTGGTGGGCCCTCTTTGACACACGCGGGTGTCTAAAGGTGAGCAGTGAGGCCTGGCTGCGCAGGGGCGGGCATTACGGGTTCGGGGACCAGCGGCCCGGGGTGCAGCAGACGCACTGGATCGCAGGCAACACTGCTCACGGCGATGGCCTCGTGGCGGGGTGGGAGGCGCCGCCCTGGCAGACACACTGGGCATTCCGGAAGAGAAAAACGCCCAGAGCTACGTGCTTTTTATTCACACCCCTACGCTGGCCTGGCGTACACCGGGCCAGCCCACTCTGCACACGCTTACAGGGGGGGACGTCACAAGCTCCATTTCCGCGATCTTCCCCACTGGCTGGGGTGACATGGTTGCATCCACTGTCCACTACACTCCAAACACCAGCAGTGCATGTAGACATGGATATGTCTGTGGTCTGCATACTGCAGTCTGTCCAGCCCATCTACGCCACACTTGGCATTGTGTACATTCTGATTCATGTGTCACTTACCTCCTTTGCATATGCCTGGTTCCCACCTCTCCCCACATTCCGCTATTGTGTGGCTGAGGTGCCATACCGTTGATGGCTCATGTACATTGCTCACCAAGGTTACCACAGTAAGTTGTGCTGTCGTGTCTGGTGGGTGGGCATGTTGTATGTGATTTTGTAACATGTTCCTTGCCAGGTTTGTGAGTTGCATGATTGTGGAGTTGAGGTGAGTGGTGTCTTCATTTGGTACTTGCCAACGAGCAGTGCATTCCCATAGGTGCCATCCTGGAAGAGCTGGCTTATGTTGGACTGTCGGGAGGATGAAGGAATCATGCACACTGCCTAGGCATTTGGCTACGACATTGGTGAAGAGTCCCCGGTGGTCCACTATTGCCTGCACAATGATGGAATGCGTGAGCTTTCTGTTGCGGTAATTGTGTGTAGTGTCGGCAGGGGTCACAAGTAGGACATGTGTGCAGTCAATTGCCCCCAACACATGAGGGAATCCAGCTATGGTGTATGGTCTTTGCTTGGTCTCCAGCTGTTCCTGCGCATTGTGGGGGATGTATAGGTACTGGGGTACCAAGCTGATGATGGCATCCAGGACAGGTGTGGGGAACTTGGATGGGACTGGCTCTGATCCTCCTCCTCCGACTCTGGCGGTTGTTGGTTGGGAGGTACCAGAGGTACCAGAGGCCAACAGGTGCAGCACAGCCAGCAGCTTGGTCTGCGGAGAGATGTTGGTTGTCCGCTGAGTTGGTACCATCAGCCTGTTGGCAATGATGTTCAGGATGTGGAGGATGGTTATCCTTTTGAGCCTGTAGTGGGCATTGACATTGTCAGGTGTTGGGTCTGTGAAGCTGGTGCATTTCCTGAAAGTCTGTTGTCTTTGTCTGTGCTGTCTCTGTGGTGGTCCGGGGGGAGGGGGGTCTGGGGGAGGGTTGGCGGTCCTGGAGGTGGTGGCGGAGGGTGTTGTTGCCCTCTCGGAGCTCCGGGTTGCATGGTGAGTGGCTCCATGGCATCTGTTGTTCTTCATGTGTGGTTCTGGACAGGGCTACCTTTGATGGTGCAGGTTGTCGTCCGACTTTACACCAGGTCAGAGTAGGTGTTAATTTCCTGCTGCTAACGCGCCTTATCGCCTGTTTTGTGGTCTTATCGCCAATCTGGCTGGTCGTTCAGAATGTTGAGGTGTAGTGTTGTCACGGCTTTTTGCTCGGGAATGCCTACTCTGCATCTCATTAGTGATAGTTGCCGGGGTCATCTGTGTCGTTTTTTTTGCGGATGCTTTCACACAAACTGGTGGTATCGGCTGTTAGCACCAGCTTGTGAATGGGGCGATACATTTATTGTGACTTTGGCTGCGATAAAGTGCTAATAACTGGGCAATAGCTCCTTGAGAATATGCCCCATGGAGGTACTAGAGAGGTTGCGATGCCTAAATTACACCTCGCATGCAGCGCGCACACATACTGCAGCTGATCGCGCAGGCAGACTGCTTGCGCGTACGATCTGTTAGGAGCACGCGCGGATACCTATACTACGCTTGTTGTTGGCCACTGGTCACATACTCACCAAACAGTACGATGTGCACCAAGGTATATAAATCAGTACATTGCGCGACCACCGAGGAACTGGACTCCTTCCTTTCCCCACTCCCCCTGCCACAAATCACTGCTGCCCAGCGTAGGGAATTGAATGAGCCGATCACATTGCCGGAAATATAGGAGGCAATACGCTTGCTGGCCACTGGCAAAGCTGCGGGACCCGACGGCTTCCCGGCTGAATATTAAAAAGCGTATTAGCAAGCACTGGCACCGCAGCTCCCCTCCATGTATAGTGACGCGCTGGAGTCGAGGACCCTGCTGAGTACATTGCGTGAGTCACTGCCAGTGTCACTGCCGAAGCCAAACAGAAAAGCAGAGCTGCTGGGTTCATACTGCCCGCTTGCACTCCTAAATACTGATTATAAGATTTTGGCCAAGCTACTGGTGTGTAGGCTGGCCCCACTGGTTCTGAAGTCGGTTCACACAAACTAAAATGGGTTTGTGCCAGCTCGCAGCACGTCCCTAAACCTACGCCGGTTCTTCCGAGTGGCTCACTATGCTAGGGTGAACTGGGATCAGCCCCGATGCCTGGTGTTAGATCTAGAAAAGGCATTCGACACCATGGAATGGGGTTTCTTGTTTGCTGCGCTCCGTAAATATGATCTGGGAGAAGAGTTCCTCAGTATTGTACAGCACCTCTACACCCAGCCAGTAAGCTAGAGTTAAAACCGGTCCGCACTTATCAGGCCAGATTCCAATCAAGCGGGGTACGCGGCAGGGCTGCCGCTCTCACTGCTACTATTTGCGCTCGCCATGGAGCCGCTGGCTGCCTCACTGCCCAAGGTGCAGGATGAGTGGGGGATCCCCTTGGGCGACGGCATGCATGGTGTCTCATTGTACGCGGACGACCTGCTTATTTACCTCAAGGATGTTAGGTCAACTTGTGCTTTGATTGAGCAAATCCTACTGGAATTTGCCACTGTGTTAGGACTCCGCGTGAACTGGGACAATCATACGTGTACCCTTTCTCGGAGACCACACTGAACACCCGATTGTCCTTCAGCGACAAGCCAATCCATTGGCAGGAGTCGGCATTCCGATATCTGGGAATACTCATCTATAGAAAGCCTGCTGACCTTCTTGCAGGTAATCTGATACGAGCCGTCACTACGCTAAGTGCGCAGATGAATTTCTGGGGTACTCTTCCGCTGACGGTCATGGGGTGGATAGCGCTACTAAAGATGGTGGTACTCTTGCGACTGCTGTACCACTTCGTAAATGTGCCCCCTATGCCTTAAGCCAGCGCTGTTCAAGAGTTTAGAACTGGCCGTCTGAAGATTCATCTGGGGTGGGTCGCGTAGCAGGGTGGCACTAACCAAAATGTACCCTTCATCAGCCAGCGGGAGCCTCTCGCTACCCTACATGGAGCAGTACTATCTTGCAGCGCAGCTCCAGTGGGTGGCAAGATGGCTTGACACGCGCCATCAGGAATTTAGTTTTTTTATGGAACCATACTGTTATGTATGACCGCTCAGACTACCTATTGCTGTACAATGAAAAAAAACACAAAAGCGTGGCAAGAAGCCCTTACGCAGTTATGTAACTACTGAACAGATGTGTACTATAAAGTGTGATAAAGCAATAAAAAAATGTAAACAAAAATCATAGCCTGAATGTCCTGGACTCCTCTCTCAGGAGGATAGGCCAGAAACTGCATGTAGCCCAAAACAGCTCAGAAGAAAGGGATCGTCTAAGAGGGAGTCAGGTGTGACTTTGGCACATTGATAGTGAACCCGGGCGAGTGCAGGAGATTTGCTGTAGTCTGGAGGTGGAAGATGATTGCCTGAGGGGGGGAACCTGCTTTCAACAGCCATTCGTCGAGATAGGGAGAAGACTGGAACCCATGACCTCTGCAGATGTGTTGGAACCTGGAACCACCACTAACACCTTTGTGAACACCTGAGGGGCACTGGTAAGGCTGAAGGGGCGCAAAGCAAGCTGAATGTGCTCTTTCCGTAGGTACCATCTGTTGGAAGGCAGGATGGGGATGTGGAATTATGCGACCTGCAAATCCAAAGCTACCATCCAGTTTCCCAGGTACAGGGCAGACATAACTTGAGCGAGCGAGAGCTTTTGGAATTTCTCTTTTTCAGGAAGAGATTGGGAAGGCGCAGGGCTAGTATAGAACAAGAAACCCCTTTGGACAATCTGTAAAACCCAACAGTCGGATGTTACTGACCTCCATTGGTGCTGGTGATGGCATATCCTGTCCCCCCCCTCCCCCCCACTGGGTGCCTGTGATAGTAGGAGGGCAAACTAAATGATTTTGGAGGCTATTGCTCCTGGGGGCAGGGGACGTGGACTGGCCTAACCTCTGGCTACCTGTTTCACATGGTCTGTGAGAACCTTCTCCTTGGTAACAAATAGGCTGGGACCCCAGTTGGCCATGGTGACTAGGAGGGTATGAATACGGCTGGAAACCGCTTCCAAGGCCCAAGTGGCAGAAGGTGGACTGGGGCTGGCAAGAGACCATGGGGAGGCCCAATGGACTGGCCAAATCTCTACTATCCTTAAAGGGCTCCAGGTCTGAGTCTGCCTTCTCACCAGAAAGATAAGAGCTATCAAAGAGCTTGTCCATGAGGGCAGCTTGGACATGCATTAAAAAGATAGCAGTTCTCAGCCAGGTGTGGTGCCTAAGGGCCACAGACAATGTAATTGCTGTACCCACCTACTCTGTCATGTCCAGTCCACATCGTATGGTGAACTTTGCTGCGTTTCTCTTCTCTGATCAGCAATTGCTTGGGAGAGTATGGCTCGTGCCTCCTCATAGAGAATAGGCAACCCTTGCACAACGGAATCCTAGATTGTATGGGCATATCGTCCCGAGACGCATGCTGTGTTCTCCGACCATAGTGCTAGGCTGGCAGAAGAGAACTTCCTCTTCCCAAAGGTATCGAAGCATCTTGGATTCCCTATATGGGGGAGTGGGAGGGAAAGCGCCAGAATTGACCCAAATGTTGGAGGCTTGGACCACCAAACTCTCCAGAGTGTGGTGCTGGGTAAGGAAACTGGGGTCCCGAGGAGGGATGGGGGAGGGGGGTGCAATGCTGGTAATTGTCTTGTGCTCAGGAGCCACTGCAAGGCTTGGATCTGACCTCAGGTAAGACATCAGTGAGGGATTTATTAAAGGGGAGTAAGGGTTTAGATCAGGCAACTCCCGGGTGAAGCACCTCTACCAAGACATTTGTCTTGAGTGCCACTGAGGGCAACTAAAGGTCCAAGACATCAGCCACCCTATGCGCCATCATTGTGAATAAGGCACTGTCCTACGTAACCATGGTAGGGGGAGAGACCCAGCTGCTGTCTGATGAGGAGTCTAATTCACTGGCATACACCATTTCCTCATACCAGTTGTCCTCAGTATCGTCATGGGGATGCTGGTATCAATAAGGGTCCTCAGATCCCATCCATTCATCTCCTTCTACAGGCCTGTTGAATGGCACTGGCTCCAAACCGGAGGGGATGACCTCGGTCAGTGCCAGACGTTGCCGGTCCAGCTCTGTGTCAGAGACAGGAATGACAATGGGGATGGCGCTGCCATGGGGCGTTGGCAGCGCCAGGAGCGCTGGTACTGGAGCAAGCATCAAGGATGTCTCAGTCTTGTAGGTGGCGCCGCTCCGGATCCAACACAGGATCAAAGTGGCCTGACTGGCATTGAGGGCAAACCTACCAGCGGGGATCAAGTGGGGTGCTTCAGAGTGGCGGGCCAAATATGAGGTGCATGGACTCAGAGAATTCTTTCAGTTTGGTGGGGGTCACTCTGGCTTCAGGAAATCAGGGAGCAGACCCTGTCTCAGGCTCCGCCAAAACACGGGCCTGGCATAATGATATTCCTGCGCCTCTTCTGAGGATTTAGGTGGGTGCGACAAAGATGTCTATTACTTCTTGACTTACCTGAGGATTTTGAATAAGATGACGACCACTGCGTGTGGCTCTGTGAGCAGTCCTGAGACCCTCCACGGGACTGGGATCTTGAACATCATGGGGTCATCTGAAGTCGGCTGGCAAGGAGCTTGAGGGAACGCTTTCTCAGTGACTTCGGGTGCATGGTGAGCCAGTCCTCACAGGTCTTGGAGTCATGGTACCTCTCCAAGTAACACTGACAAGTCAAGAGTGACATCTGCCTCACCGACATCTGCCTGTGTCGGGTACCACATGGCTTGAAACCAGTAGGTTTATTAAGCGAGATGCCTGTCCTCAGGAGAGCAATCTTTTGAAAAAAGTTAGACAATAAGTCAAGCAAAAACAGTCAAAACGCAACTGAGGGTAGCTTTTCATGGATCAGCGCTATCTGTCATGGAAAGGAAAGATCTGACATCAGCGTGCTGGGTTTGCACCTATATAGCATCAGGCATATCACTTCTAGCGCTTATGCAGAGCCAAATGACACCACCTACCAGAACACTGGGGTACTGATCGACAACTTTCAGATTCAGTTTAAGGTAAGGAATCTCGCAGCTAGAAGTCTCTATCAGATTCATTTTTTTCAAACAGCTTTGTTTCAACATTAGACTATGTTTAACAATATGGTACAGGGTAATGCACAATTGCTGAACATGGCCAGGAACTGAGGGACAACACGTTGTGTTCGATTTCCTGCATGACATCTCCTGCCTTTTTGGTTAATTGCATCTCCACATACTGGGATTTTTTTTTTTAACGATCCAGGACATTAGACTAAGTCTCTGAGCCATAGCCATAAGATCTTGATAGCAACATGCAGGAATGGTCGGGGTGACCAGTGTATAGGGGCCCCATAGCCAACACCCTCAATATCATTACCCGCCGCCCACTGCCTTGCCCTAAGACGACGGAGAGGAGATCAGAGATCAGTAGGTGAGTAGTCCGTGCCCTGTAGTGACAAAATTTACCTTGTAGGACTGCTGCAAAAAAACAATAAGTAACACCCCCCCAACATACTCAATCCAAGAAACTACCCCTCCCTCCCTGCTTCCCTGCAAAACGGGACTAAAACCGCCCGCCTCCCCCAACATGCAGAGTGCCTGTCGCCCCCCCCATAAATACTTCGAGGAAACGTGCATTGCCCCACTCCCATCATAACAGCTGACATCTTTACAAAAACCGTCCCCTTCCCCCCCCCACTACTCTCAACAAGCCAGAGAATTCCGTTTAAGCACTGCCCGGGTTGCCAGAACCCCCCTCCACCCCGCAGCTACGAGCTTGAAGTAGATTCCCCCACACCAATCCAGAAAACAATTCTAGCAATAAACGCATCGTTGAAGGGAAACCAGCTATGTTCGTGGGAGCTCGGCTCTCGCCCCTCCACTGCCTACAATGGGGGTCCCCGTTGACAACATAACAAAGGGTTCAATTCACTCCCCTCATGAGGTCAATCCATACAATAAGTAATGTCACCATGAGGATAGTAATCCGCCTCGTGACATCGACAGGGGAATTTCGGTGCGGCCATAGTAGATCCCATACCCTCTTACCAGCGTCCAGAGCTAATGTTCATCCGCTGGGCCCGGGGCCCCAGAGTCCGAACGTACAGGAGAGCGTCTCTGCTGGCGCCAATCATCGGCCGCATCCGCCGCCGAAGGTCCCTTTTTCTTCCGTTTGTCTGCAGTGCGCCAACCCTCCAGCCAATCCCAAGCATCCTCCGGGCGCATGAAGAACCATGATTTGCCCTCGGCCTCTACTCGCAGCTTGGCAGGGAACATCATTACGTACTTGACGTCAAGGTCGCGAAGGGCCTTTTTCACCTCCTGGAAGCTTCGTCTTTGTTTCTGGACCCGTAGGGTAAAGTCTGGAAAGAACGTAATGTTGCTGTTTTCCACAGTGACGGATGGAGCCGCCCTCGCCGTTTGAAGAATAAGGTCACGGTCCCGGAAGTTAAACACTCGGGCCAGAATTGGTCTGGGAGGGGCCCCCGGCCTAGGGAGGCCCCCCGGCACTCGATGGGCTCTTTCAATGGAAAAACACTTGGAGAGTCCCCTAGGCTGTAAGTGAGTGAGGACCAGGTCCTCGACAAAGAGGTCCACGGCCTGCCCCTCCGCCCGCTCCGGAACACCAATAATTCGAACATTATTCCGGCGCATCCTGCCTTCATAGTCGTCCAGCTGCCGGGCAAGTACCTCATGAGAGGTACGCAGGTCAGTGACCTCACGCTTGAGGAGGCCGGTGTCATTTGACAGTTCTTTGGTGACACTTTCCACTGCCTCCACCCGGTCGGCAATTTTTTTCACATCCTCGCGGATCAGACCAACATCGGTGGCCACAGTGTCGATCCGATGTTCAAGGGACGTCTTAACGGCAGTGATGGCGTCCAGGAGGTCTTTGTTCGTCGGGTCGCTCCTACCTTCCGAGGCCGGCGTCCCAGCCCGATCGCCGCCCAGCTGCTGGTGCCATGCGAATTTCTCTAGTTTGGTCTGTGTCCCAGTTTTGTTGTGCCGCCCGGAAGGCATGATCACCCCCCAGGGGGCACTCCGCAGCTATGAGGCGCCGCCGCTAGTCCCCGCCGCCCGCGGTGGAAACCTCCACCCGGCCTGTCGGTTTTCGCAGGCTACACCCCAGTCGCCAGGGCACCCCACTCGGCCGCAAGATCCTGCGATGGGCCGTGGGTATGGCCAGTCGCTGCCCTCCCAGTCTCTACTTCACCTCAGCAGGATAATCGCACTCCAGCCAAGTGCCCCCGCTCCGGGAAACTTGGCGTCCTGGTTAGGAGAGCGGCCTCTGGGTCCCGCCACCCAGTAGGGCCGTACCTCAGCTCCCGCAGCCAGTCGTCGTCTGAGCAGCACCAGCGGCCGAGTCCCTCTCCGCCGCAGAAGCGGGAAATCGAGGACCCCCTGTCCAGTCTCTCACCCCGCTCTCCATGAAGGCTGTGTAGGTGGTGGTCGTCCCCCAAGCGTTCTCGCCCCAGTCGAGCGTTATCTTTTCACCCCTAGCATACTACTGGGGCCGGAGAGTAGAAGAATCACCCCCCCCACTCGGAGGCAAGCGCGTCGACTGCGCCCACACCTCCGTCTTCAGCACCTGAGGGGGACACCCAACCTCCCGGGCGAATCTCCAAAATACCGTGGCCTGGCCGTTATCGGGTATCAGTCCAGCTTCCAGACACTCCTGTGGGCCCACGCCGTTGCCGCTACAGTTTTAGGGCCTGGCCGGTGGCGCGGCCGTCCGCACACCCCAACACACTCAACGGCAGCAACGGAGGCGCCGAGCCCCTCTCCTCCGCCTCAGCAAGCGTCCGACCACCGCCACCCTCCTTTCACTCCAGTGTCCGAGCGCACCCCTTACCGACGGCGCGGCGGTCCGGTCATCCAGTTTGGAACTCCGCCGATCCTTTGCCACGATGGCGCCGCAAATCACGCCTTGTCTCTTGCAGGGTCTCTGAGGTGCAGGGGGGGCCACAGAGTCTCTCGGAACAAGCCTTTATCCCGCAGGAGGCGTCGCGCCCCAAGTTGCCTCTCCACCAGGTAGATTAGGCCGCCACCGCAGCCTCGCGTATTCCTGCGCCCGCCTGGGCCGCGCTTCGTTCCGACTGGCGATTGTCAGCACTCGGGGCCAGGAGTCATCAAGCCCCTTGGTCCCACCTCACAGAGCGGCGATCCTGCACCACAGTACCTCTTCAGTCGCCCTCCTTGTCGTAGCGCAGCAACCGTGGGTCGCGATCCGGCCACACCACCAGGCCCGAAGCTCCGCTGCCTTCGTCCGTTAATTTATCGCCATTTAGCCTCCGTCTGCCCCTGGTGCCTCTAATGAGCCGTGCATGGCGGGGGGGCCCCCGCCGAACCAGCCCTCGAATCACCCGGGGTGCCGCGCCGCAGCTCACCCCGCTCCGGTTGTCCCAGGCCGCGACTGCGGCCTCCCGCAGCCGCCGCGTCCGACAGGGCAGCACCTCTCGACCGCCCGGCAGTCCACCAGCAACCGGGGAGCGGAGCCCCGTCTCGGCCCCACCGCCGATCGCTCCCAAACTTCTCCACTTAGTCAGCAGGGGCTCCGGAACCAGCAGCGCCGACTCTTCGCACGGGTCGGGGCCTCGGGGCTCAGTAAATCAGGATAATTCGGGAGTGGCGCTGCAGAGCTTCGCTACTGCGCGGCCATTCCCGTCGGCAGCAAGCCACGCCCCCCCACATACTGGGAATTTTAAATGTACAGCAAAGACAAAAGCAGTGTGGACGAATGGGTGAAAAAATGTAAAAAGAAAATACACCAACAATTTGCATGTTGTCTTTGCGGAAAATACATGACATGGCTTTCTTTTGTGCTTTAAAGAACTATCTGCTTTTTTTCATCAGCCCATTGGCGAAACCAAAAAAGCTATCTTTTGAGTAACATTTTTAAATATGGTCATAAATGGTTTCTGTGAGAGCCAGGAAGCTTTTCCAACAAAAACTAATAAAAACAAATGAAGCAAGGCACTCAACCAATTGCAAAGCCAGAAATTCTCCTTCCTACCTTCGACAACACATGCGTTGCATTGTGGTGTCTTGGAAAGCTATATATAGAAATATCGATAAATCAAACATGAAAAGACAAAATACAGTGCTAATGGATAAGTGTAGTGACATCAGGTTTGGAATTGTACAGACTAGACATATCTACTGGTAATTTTTTCTGACAGTAAAATTACGTGAATTAAAAACAGACACAAATAATCAGGCAAATACATTTATAAAAACAAGAAACAAGCAAAAGAGAAATTATTTTACATTTCTTACCAGTGTATCTGTATCATTAAATATTCCTAGGGTACTATTGAGGGAATTACAGTATTTCAAGCTGGAATCCCAATTCGAGAATTTGGAACTAAAGAAGCTGAAACAGTGATGCCTGAAGGATATCCACTCTGCAGGACATGCCTGTTTTTCTAAAGAGAAATGTGACAAAATTAAACATTAAAGTTCTGTACTGAAACCTCCAAATTGCCACCTAGTATTACATATGCACTTACTCATACCAAGCGGATATTTAGCGCTGGGTAGCAAAGGGAAGTCATGATTTTAATAATGATGAAGCAAATATTAAATGGTGGAGCAATAACATCCGCCTTTGTGTCTTTAACAATATTAGGACTTTACTTTGCTACCATAGGGATATGTGCATTTTATTGCAAGATTGAATGAAAGCTTCATTATGCTTTTTATCTTACACCTACTGCTGCCAAAAAAGTGTGAGCCACAGGTTTATGAGGAAAAGGTCTGAACATAGACGCGCTGGAAAGCATCATATTAGGAACGTCTTCTCACCCCAGAGCAAAATGGCTTTAAAGCCAATTAAACCCTAGAGAATTAAGCAATCAAAACAATTGTATTGACATTCAAAGCAGCAACTCATTTAACCCACCTTGCCAGGGTAAGAGTAGAAACCGGGCTCAAAGGTAAATATATGTAGCGGTACCGCTTTGGAATACGGACGCTTTAGATCGTTGCTGGCCACCCTGCCTATCTTGTTATTATTTGATGACAATTCATTTCAGACAACTATTGTACAACAACACTCATCTGTGCCATTGAAACTTTTCTTTTCCTAAATGGAATACAATTGAATCTACATATATTTAACTTTGAGCCCTGAAGAAGTCTCGATAGAGACGAAATGCGTTGGCTAACAGATTCACTTTTATGGTCTTTGGATTTTAAGCATTTGAATATATTTGAATAAAGAACACTTATTTTCGACTACAAGCAAATTTTGGACCTGCTTCTTCTACTGGTCGCTATGGATGTTTCATGTCCTAATCAATTTCAATGAGACTTTTCAAATGATGGGTGCTAATTCTGGTTTCTGTCTTTGATTCTATTTGGGTGGAGAAGGGTGCACTTCCTGGTTTTTTCAGCACCATCACAATATTATCAGACCACTATTAGTAATAGGTGCAGGATCTTTGCCTCAACCCTCTGTGTGTTGTGTTAATTACTAGATTCAAATCCCACTGAGGCATAATGAACGGAGTGGGAGGAAACCTATTGGTAAGGCCTTTATTGAACCTCATAACAATGGGGAACTTAAATAAAGATGGCTGGTCCGGTAAACAAAAGAAAGCCGACAAGGCTGACAAGTAACCGTTTACCGTCGCCACAGCACAAACCTGCTGAGCCAAGGAAAGAGAAAAACCAAGCACATCAGACAAATGGGCCTTCAAAGGACCACTCTCCACACCATTTCACAAATGTGGACACCCTAGAAGAATAAATAGATTTTGTGGAGTGTCTCTTGGATGATAAAATAACATCCACCACATCTGGTGGGAGAGAACAAAGTCAGATTGCCCCGTTCAATCTCCAGGCATGAAGGTGCAAGCTCTGGAGGTGGGGGTGTAGAACCTGTCCCTGCGATTGCGAGAGGAGGTCTGGCCTGAGAGGGAGACGGAGAGAAGGGAGCAATGAAAGGTGAAGTAGATCTGTGTACCACACCCTTCTTTGCCAATCCGGAGAGATCAATATGACGTTGGCCCGGTCTTGGCGAATCTTCCCAGAACCTGAGAAATCAAGAGTATGGGAGGAAACGCGTAAAGGGGCTGTGAACCCCATACCAACTGAAACGTGTCCCCCAACTGTTAGAGATGGGGGTCTCTAGTTGGCAAGGGTTTGCACCTTTGTCCAAATAGGGACCCTTCGTCCTAGTCAGGATAAGGTAGTTACACTCGTAAAATAACCCCTGCTCACCCCCTTGGTAGCTTGGCACAAACAGTCAGGCTTATCTTAGAAGCAGTGTGTAAAGAATTTGCACATAACCAACAGTAATACAGTGTAAGCACTACAAAAGGACACCACACCAGTTTAGAAAAATATCCTACATTTTTTATACTTAAGACAATACCAAAAACGATAAAAATCCACAATACATTACTTCAAAATCTTCATTATCAAAATATGCTTTAAAAATAGTTACTTGCTGTCGATAGCTCCGTCCGGGGCTATCACGGCGTCGTGAGCAAACAAATCCAACAGTTCTGGCTGACCGCGGCGTCGCGGGCCAGCTACGGTGTCAGGAAGACCCGCAAACAGTACCCTTTAGAAATGCAGGGCGTCGATGACCTCTCATTGAGCTTCCGAAAGCACGGCCTCGGTTCCGGAGGTCGGTTCCGGAGTCGTCGGGGCCCTCGAAGTCACACGCGTTGCAGGTCGATCTCCTCTCTGTTGGGAGTCAGGAGCGCTGACGTCGGCAGGCGTCATGTGCTGCGGTGCGAAGTGCAGCTTGCGGTGCCCTCAGGTCACAGTGCGAGCAGCGGCTCGGTGGCGGCGTCAAATGGCGTCATCGATGAGTCCAGGGTCACGGTGCGAGATGAAGGCGGTGCTCCTCACGGTGCTGGCAGGTCACAGTGCAAGCAGCGTCGTCGTTGTTGCTGAAGCGTGGTCGTCTGCTGACGAACTGGAGTCGATGGCACCGGCATCGATAGGCCAAGGCTGTGGTGTGGGATGAGGGCGGTGTGTCGTGTAACTTTACAAGCGGTGCCCTCGAACCACGGTGCAAGCAGTGGCATCGATTTTGGCGTGGTGCGTCATCGTTGGGGAGGCCAAGGCGTCGTTGTGAAGCGAGGCGGTGCAGAGTGCGGTGCCCACAGGTCGCGGTGCGAGCAGCAGCTCAGTGGCGGCTTCAGCAGGCATCGTCAGTGAGACCAGGGTCGTGGTGCAGCGTTGCGGCGGGGCCCTCTGCGGTGCTAAGGCGTTGTCGTGCAGCGAGGCGGTGCGGAGTGCGGTGCCCACAGGTCGCGATGCGAGTAGCGGCTCGGTGGCGGCATCAGCAGGCGTTGTCGGTGAGACCAGGGTCGCGGTGCGGCGGTGCCCTCTGTGGTGCCTTTGGGACACGGAGTCGGCAGCGCGTTGTAGACCTTGTTGAGTTGTTTTTCTTCTGTTGCAGCACAAACCACTCAGACCCCAGTGCTGAGGGCAGAAAAGCTTGCAGTCTTTGCTGTTCCTGAGACTTCGTGAACAGGGGGCAGGCTCTACCTCCAGCCCTTGGAGAGACTCACAAATTTGATTGCAGAAAGTTCAATCCAGTCCTTTCACTGCCCAAGACAGAAGCAGCCACTGCAGGCCAACACAGCAAAGCACACAGAAAAACAGCAGTTCCTCCTCACAGCTTCTCCAGCTCTTCTTCTTGGCAGTCTTTTTGATCCAAAAGAGTTCTAAGGTTCAGGTGTCTGGGCCCCAATATTTATATCCCAAAACCCTTTGATCTCTTAGGCAGAGAGTGTCTGTGCCCGGCCAGAACCAGTTCTGCCTTCTCTGGTGTGACTTCCTGGCAGGTGGTGGAGACTACATTGTCAGAGGCAGACAAGGCCTTTTGAGGTGCAAGGAAATCTCCTTCCCCTTCTCCCTTTGCAGCCCAGGTCTATTCAGCCCTTTCCTGACCCGACCTAGACTATCTGGAGCCACTCCTGCTCCCCAGACTTCTGTCATCCAAAATCCAGACAGGCAATCCACATTCCAGCAGAGGCACATAGGATGACTGAGCAAGAAAATACCTACTTTCTTAACGTGGTATTTTCAAACGCAGAATGTAAAAATCACCTTCACTGAAAGATTCTGAGTTCAGGCATACTAAACTTTATTTTCCAACCTAGTTCCCAGGGCCCGTTATGTTTATAAGATGTTATAAACAAACTTCCCATTCTGTCCTATGGGGAACAGGTAGCCTTGCAATAGTGAAAAACGAAATGGGCTGTAATTCACTATCAGGACATGCCACACACACACCAGGGCATGTCCTGCCTTTCACATACACTGCACCCTGCCCACAAGGGTACCTTTAGCCTACCTTAAGGGTGGCTGACATATAAGAAAAGGGAAGGTTAGAGACTGGCAAGTGTGTGCATTGGCTAAGTCGACATGGCAGTTACAAACTGCGCGCAGAATCTGCATTGGCAGGTCTGAGTTACCTTTTCAGAGCTACGCACGTGGGTGGCACACCCACTTGTAGCATTTGGTTTACAGGCCCTGGCACACTCAGTGCACTTTACTAGGGACTAACAAGTAAATCAAACATCCATTCGTGGAAACACCAATCCATAACACATTTTACCACAGGAGTACCTGCAGTTTACCACTGATCAGCAGTGAAAAAAGTGCGCAAAAAGGCTAAGCCAGCACAAACAGAGTCAAAAAACAGGAGGTCAGAAAGCAAAAACTCTGGGGAAACACGCCAAAAGATGCCAAGTCTAACACCAACGCTCCCCGTTTTGGAAACTGGAGACTGCAGAATGACAGACAGTGCACGTTCTCTTGAGTGGCGTAAATGTCCAACAGAGGGAATCCCCACTGCAGGAAGATATGATGGACTACCTCTGGATGAAGCCTTCACTAGTGGTCGGCAGAGAAATGCCGACTGAGACTGTCCGCACGCACATTTAGCACTCCGGCCAGATGATTTGCAAACACACAAATCTGATGGACCTGAGCCCAAGACCAGAGTAGCAGAGCCTCTCTGCAGTGACGATACGAGCCTACAACTTCCTGTTTGTTTATGTACCACATTGCGGTAGTGTTGTCTGTCAGGACTTGCACCGACTGACAGCGAAGGGAGGGATGAAAGGACTTGAGAGCCAAATGTATCACCCGCAATTCTAGAAGGTTGATGTGAAGCAATCTTTCTTCCGGAGACCCTTGATCTCCAGATCCCCCAGAGGAGCACCCCACCCTAGAGTGGAGGCATTCGTGATCACTGTGCACACCGGTGGAGGAAGTTGAAAGGGTTTTCCTTGCGACAGGTTTCCCTCCCAACTCCACCAAGACCGATCCACAGCAGTGTCTCTGGAGATCCTGATCATCTCCCAGAGATCTCCGTTGTGCTGAAACCATACCTGCGGAGGCACCACTGGAGAGCCCTCATGTGCCATTGTGCATGATTGACCAACAGTATGCAGGAAGGGAACAGACCGAGCAGGCGTAGGACCCTCAGGACTGGAACAACCGCTCAAAGGCGAAACAAAGGAATCATCTCCTGAATGTCGAGAATCCTCTGCGGAGGCGGGAAAGCTCGACACACAGTAGTGTCCAGTACTGCCCTTATGAATAGGTTGCGCTGTGAGGGCACCAGGTGAAATTTGGGTACATTTATCGAGAAACTCAAGTCGAACAACAGTTGTGCTGTTACTTGCAGATGACGCCGCACCAACTCCGGCGTCTTTGCTTTGAGCAGCCTGTCGTCCAAATAGGGGAAAACAGGAATCCCCGACTTTCCGAGATGAGCTACTACCACCGCTATCACCTTAGTGAAGACCTGTGGTGTGGAAGTGAGACCGAGCGCGAGGACAGCAAACTGATAATGTCGCGACCCTACCGTAAACCGGAGATACTTCTGATGTGACTTCAGGATGGCAATGTGAAAATATGCCCCTTGTAAGTCAATCAACATCATCCAGTCTTCTTGCTGCAGTGCCAAGAGAACCTGAGGTAAAAATTCAAAACCATGAAGTCTACGATCGGTCTTAACCTGCAGTCCTTCTTGTGAATCAGGAAATAGCGGGAGTAGCATCCCTGACCCCTTTCCTACTCCGGAACCACCTATATCGCACCTTTCTTAAGCAAAACAAGAACCTCCTGCTGCAGAAGCAGCTAATGGTCCCCTGAACACCAGCCCTAGCAAGGAGGGTAAGGAGGTGAAAACTCTCGGAAGGGAAGGGCGTACCCATTTTCCACAAGATTCAAAACCCAAATGTCTGATGTGATAGATTTCCAATCTTGTAGAAAATGGGAAACACAACCACCTACAGGACCAGCATGCTCTAAGATGGGGGATCTTGAGCTGCTTTCCTGTGGTACCAGTGGTGTGGAGAGGGGAGGAAGAGGAGGAGGAGAGTTGACAGGATGCACCCAGCAGTCGACCTCTGACTTTCCCTCTGTACAACTTGTACAGAGGGTTCTGCTCCTGCTGTTGCTGAGGTTGTTGACGGCCCCGAAAGGAAGCAGCCTTACCAAAACCACGATATTTCCCTTAACCAAAGCCCCTACACTGGGACTAAAGACCCAAGGACTTTGCAGTGGCTCTACTGTCTTTGAACTTTTGCAGCCCAGAATCCGACTTTTCACCAAAAAGCTTGGATTCATCGAACGGGAGATCATGAAGAGTAGCCTACACATCTGGAGAGAACCCTAAAGACCTAACCCAGGCATGCCTCCTAGTAGCAATGGAGGAACCCATCACCCTGGCCACCGAATCCGCAGTGCCCAGGCCAAACTGAATAACTTGACGGGCTGCAGCCTGTGTATCCGCCAAAATCTCCAAAAAGGAACCACAATCATTGTTAGGCAATTTAGGAGCCAACTGTTTGGCTGAGTCCATTAAGGCATGTATATACCTCCCCAACAAGCATGTTGCATTGGTAGACTTTAACGCCATACTCGAAGAAAAGAAAACCTTCATGGCAGATTGCTCCTATTTCTCAGAGTCTATGTCTCCAGGAGTTTGAGGGAAAGACCCAGCCGACTGTTTAGAACAGGAAGCCTGCACTATCAAACTTTTTGGCGAAGGATGAGCAGAACGAACGGCAGGATCCTTATGAGCAGGCCTATACCTCATTGCTACAGTCCTTGAAACAGCAGGAGCTGATAAGGGCTTCCACAATACCTCCAGAATTGGCTCTGTCACGGCCTTATTAAAAGGTAAAAGAGGCTCAACCACAGAAGATGGAGAATAGAACACCTTTGTGAGAATATTTGGCCTGAAATCAGCTGTGGGTAACTGAAGGTCTAAAAGTTCAGCAGCTTTCCTCATGACAGCAAGGTATGGTGCAACATCCTGAGAAGGTAAGGCTTTTGGCGAAGAAAGCTCCTACTCGGGAAGTGTCTAAACCACTTGCCTCTCGATGGCCCTCAAACTCATCAACAGTCATCGACCTCACCTTCTTCAACCTCATCCTGCCGATATTCTTCCTCCTACAGCAGTCTTTGGGCTTACCTCCATGACCGCAACTTTGTAATTGGCGTAAGCGGCGCCAAGGGCGGTGCCGGCGTCGAAGGAAGACCTTCCGAAGCAGGTAACGGCACCGACCAAAACCGAGAAGAAGAAGGACCACCAGATGGCGCCAGATATTGAGTAACCGGCGTCGAAAACCTTGGAGCTGGAAAGTGCCAGGAGGGCTCCGACGGCATAAAGGGTGCCTGTGCATATTGATGAGGAACGCCCAAATTGAAAGCAAGCGGACCCATGGGGCCCGACGGCGCACCGGTAGGGTAGGCTGCCCTGGCAAACATGCCGCACATCGCATTAAGAAAATGCGAAGGATCCGACCCAGGCCCAGGAAAGGGTGGAAAAGGAGTGGAGTCTGAGTCCACTCGAGGCCAAGATGAAGGCCGAGGCTCCGGAGACGACGGATTCGGAACAGGCGCGGCCACAGGCACAGGAGAAGACTCCCTGGAATCCGGAGAATCTCTTGGTGCCGGAGATATTCTTGGCGCTGGAGAACCCCTCGGCATCGGTGAGCGAGTCGGAGTCGCTTGAGGAGAAGAAGAAGGCGAGATGACATCTTTAGAGTGACGTAGTGGAGCCGGAGAAGGCAACCTTGAAGCCCTACTCTCCGAAGAGAGGCGTCTAGAACCATGCCTTCTCTTCTTCTTATGCTACTACGACTTCGAAGTATGTGAGGTCGACAACTTCAATTTTGACCTCTTACAGCCCCTCTTCTCCTTGCTTTTGCCATAAAAAGCTTAGCCTCACGCTCCTTCAAAGCCTTCAGATTCATCTTCCAACAACTGGAACAGCCTCCGACGTTGTGGTCCGACGAGAGACCCCAGAGACAGTCATCGTGGGGATCAGAGATGGAAATATGTCCCTCACACCATCTACAAGGCTTAAATCCAAACTTCTTCAAAGTAGCCATCACACTGCTACTCCAAGAGTGAAGAAGAAACAAAGTAATAATGAAACCAATTGGAGAGTCCCAGAAAACCCTTATGCGTCGCCGACGCGGAAAAAAGGGAACTGACGGCAGCACGCCGACGAGGTCCTCTTATGGCTCTGATGACGTCATAAGGAGTCGCAAGCGGAGCCGTGCAATTGTGACGTCCTCGTCGACATGGGAGAGCTAGAAACAAGTTTCTGTGGAATGCGGGTGCAGTGGTAATTCAAAAGGTGAGGAATCCACAGGCAGATGTATCCATCATAAATGATGATACTGGAGTTTAAAATGGAATGCGGGTGCAGTGGTAATTCAAAAGGTGAGGAATCCACAGGCAGATGTATCCATCATAAATGATGATACTGGAGTTTAAAATAGAAGCGTGCTATCTCCCCAAGAAGTATTCCAGAATATAGACTAGAGCTTGCTGCTCTGGTATGGGTTTGAAATGTTGTGCATTGTCACCAGCCAATTGAGATTTGAAATGAAGAAGACAGATATGTCATGCCATAAGAATTATGTAATGCCACAAGAAAAAAACCAATAAAACACAGTCATACGAAAAAAGAAACCCAAACCCTAAAGCCGCTCCCAAACCACCCTCTCACCCCCCCACACAACCCACCCTTAATAATGAATCTGAGGGAGACGACCGCGGCGTGCCGACCCAACCATCGAGCAGGTATATTAAACAAGGAAGATAAATGTGTGACGGTGCAGTCTCATGAGGACAAATTTTAGTGTTAATTATAATACGCTTGTTGTAAAAGGCCCTTTTTGCACGGTTATGCCCAAACCTTTTGCTTCTTCCTCCTGTTTTTCCCTGACCTGCTGATGTTGGTTTTGGGACTGTGGGCACTTTACCACTGCTATTCAGTGCTAAAGTGCATATGCGGTCTGTGAAATTTGTACTATGGATTGGCGTTTCCATGACTGGCATATCTAATTTACTGGTAAGCCCCTTGTAAAGTGCACTGAGTGTGCCAGGGCCTGTAAATCAGATGCTAGTAGTGGGCCTGCAGCACTGATTTTGCCATCCACATGAGTAGTCCTGAAAAAGTAACTCAGACCTGCCACTGCAGGGTCTGCGCACAGTTTGTAACTGCCATGCCGACTTGGCAAGTGCATTCACTTGCCAGGCCCTAATCCTCCCTTTTCTTACATATTAGTCACCCCTAAGGTAGGCCCAAGATACCCCTGTGGGCAGGGTGCAGTGTATGTGAAAGGTAGGACATGCCCTGATGTGTGTGGCATGTCCTGATAGTGAAATACTGCCAATTTCGTTTTTCACTATTGAAAAGCTATCTGGCCAATAGGAAAGCATGGGATTTAATTTATACCAGCTTATAAATATAACTTCCCATTGGGACCAGATAGGAAGATAAAGTTCAGTATGCCTGACTCAGAATCTAAAGATGCATCTTTTAGTAAAGGTGATTTTTACATTCTGTGTGTGAAAATGCGACTTTTAGAAAGTAGGTATTTTCTTGCTTAGCAATCCTGTCTGCCTCGGCTAGGATGTGGATTGACTGTCTGGCTTTGGAGTGACAGGGGCTAGGGATGTGCAGTGGCTGCAGAGAGTATGCTGGGCTGAATAGGCCTGGGCTGCATCTAGAGTAGTGGGAGGAGATTTACTTGCACCTGAATGGGCCTGGTCTGCCTTCCACAATGCTGTCTCCACCCCCTGCCAGGAAGCTGGGCCAGAGAGGATAGAACTGGTTTTGGCTAAGCACAGACACTCTCTGCCTGGGAGGACAAAGGAATCTGGAGTATAAATATTGGGACCCAGACCCCAGGACTTTAGAACTCTTTTGGAACCAAGAACACTGCCAAGAAGAAGAGCTGGGGAAGCTATGAGAAGGGACTACCACTTTGCGTGTGCTTTGCTGTGTTGGCCTGCAGTGACTGCTTCTGTCTTGGGCAGTGAAAGGACGGGACTGAACTTTCTGCAACTTCCTTTTTGTGAGTTTCTCCAAAGACTTGAGGTAGAGCTTGCCACCCGTTCGAAAAGTCCAGAAACAGCAAAGACTTCAAGGTCTTCTACCATCAGCACCAGAGACTGTCTGTTTTGTGCTGCAACTGAAGAAAAAGAAACCCAACACTGCCTACGAAACCGCTGCCAACTCCGTGTCCTGAAGGCACCACAGAGGGCACCGCCGTCAGCCTGGTCTCACCGACGCCGTCACCAAGCCGTTGCTTGCACAGTGACCTGTGGGCACCGCGCTTTGCACCGCCTCGCTTCATGACAACGCCTTGGTATCCCCGACCACCCCGCTCCAAGCCAATATTGACGTCGCTGCTTGCACGGTGGTTCGAGGGCACCCTTCGTAAGTTACACAACGCACCGTCCTCATCCCGCACAGCTGCCTTGGCCTGCCGGCACCATCGACTCCAGTTCATCAGCCGACGACAGTGCTTCAGCAGCGACGAAGACTCTGCTTCCACCGTGACCTGCCAGCACCGCAACAACCACCGCATCACTTCGCACCACAGCCGTGGTCTCACCGGTGCCGCTGGACGACCATCACAGAGCCACAGCCTGCATGTGAGAAGTTGGCCTAGTATATGCTGTCCACTAATTAAAGTGGGCACCTTCTACCAGTCCAAACAAACCCCTTATGGTGATAAGTTACAGACAACCTTTATTGAAAGCTATCCTAGTGGTAGCTATGGAGAGCAGCCTTCAGGCTAAGTCTTGAAGGAATGTAAAGCAGCTTGTTTTACCAGTCTATAACCTCTTGAATGATCAAATGAAAGGACAACCACATCAGGTATATATTTAAAATATATATATTTAAGATAAAACACACTCCTCTAGTCTCTCTATGAGGCTGGAGTTCGAAGTACAAAGCACAAATACACGTTTGGGCCCTAGGGGCGTACCAAACCATATACCAATAAAGTCGTATAAGAACCACGACTGAACTAGACACAAGGCCTAGAGCCTGTAGAAGTGCTTGGACCACAAGGAACCACCCAAGGTAGTGACACAGGACACCCACGGGGGACGCATGTAGTGTGAGAACACAGCCGCGAATCGCCGTTAACTTCTATGGGGAAAGTCGCGGTTGGAAATTAAGAGTTTAAGGACACTCAGAGGATGACTACAAGCGAACTCTTTTGGACTTAGAGGTGTCTACAGCACACACCCACGGGAGCACCGGAGTACTCGAGTTACCTTACCCAGGGAAGCCGAGTGCATAGGTGTCTTTTGGTGTCGGGACGCGTCGCTGTTTTCAATGGAAGCTGGCAAAGAAGTGCTGCTGCCATGAAAGAGGAGAAGTGTCCGAAGTAATCCAAGACTGGATCGAGGATGGAAGGAACCTGAAAGCAGAGGGGACAGAGTCTGGGTCACTTACCAGCGACCAGGTGCACGATAGACCAATGCCCACAGATGTCCGGTGCTTCAGGTGAGTTGACGGGTGTCTTGACTCTTTAGCCACGAGGTCCAGGAGGCGTTGACGATGACCAGGAGCTGGATTCGAGCTGTCCCACGAAGTCTGAGTGCTGCGATGTCGGCGACCAGGATGGACCAAACAAGCCTTGGCAACGGCAAGTGACGTGGAAATAGAAGAAGGACGTCGATGCAGACCAGCAAGGTCTGGGGGACTCACCCAGTGAGGGTAAGTCGGGGCATGTCTGGAGCAACCAGGAAAGCCCAATCAGAAGAGGAGTTGCCTTCGTGGGGACCCACTAGCCAACGGGGTACCGATTGCGAAGGAGCCTTGAACGGTTGCACTTGAAACTGGCCCACGGGTCACTTGTGGAGTGAAGGCCAGAGATCATCGGTGCAGGAGGTGCTCAAGGCTGGGGCTACTCGGAGCCCAAAGCACAACTTCGAGGAAGACCAGGAAGATGATGGATCGGCAAAAGATCACGGTGTCCAGGGGTCACGGTTCCACGTCACCCACGATAGCCACGGGCCTCAGCTTTGCAGTGGACTCAGCGTAGCCTTGGGGAAGTCTGGAAATCCACCTCTGGTGATGCAAAGACTTTGGCGTCCGGCAGGAGCTTCTGAGTTGCAGACCGGACAGTTGCTTCTTTGGTGCCTGCCAAGCAGGGGAGTCACTCCTTGTCCCCAAGGGAGATTTCTTCAGTCTTCTAGCGAAAATAGAAAGTCGAAGGTCCAGGAGATATGTTGCAGAGTTTCGTCCAGGGAAATCCGAAGTCTCAAGGACTGGGTTCCATTACTTATACAAAGTTTGGGGGATGGACATACTCTAGGGACTCACCTATGGGTGGGTTTGGAAAGAGGAGTGGTTACACCCATTTTCTTTGTCCAGTTTCGGGCCAGAGCAGGGGCAGGTAGCCCCTGCAACCGGTTTGAACTTGACTACGCACAGGGACACCAAGTGTGCCCCCAGTGCAGGTCTTCAAAGCACTAGAGTGCTCCCGTCCAGCCCCAATACACATCTGCCTGCCTGGGGAGGTGGTTACACCTCCCTGGGACAGGAAACCTATTGTCCAGGCCTCCCCGGCCGGAGTTTCGGTCAGCAGCAGGAGGCCAGACCCGTGTCTGTGGCAGTGGCATCCATTTTGTGATGCCAGGGCTTTAGAACGTCTTTACCGGGCAGACCAGTGTCAACATGTCTCTCCTCTAGAAGGGTGGAATGCTAACCCCGCCGCCAGAACTGGCGGGGTAGGGGGTAGTATTCCAAAGTGTTTGACACCAAACACAACGTGTTTCCGTGCAGCCAGTCCAAAGTTAGCATTTACCACAAGGTTACAATGCACTTAAGAGTATATGGTCAGGCTGCACCACAAACATCAGAGGAGGTGCTCCGAACGCTGCAGAGGGGCTCTGCTCATGCAGGGGCACCCTCTCACATAAAAACCAAGCACTCTGCCTTCAGGATTGTTAAGGCCTGCCATAGGAGTGACTTATAGGTTTTATATGTGTGTGCAATGGTAGTGATTTAGGTAGCCTATACCACAGTAAGGGGTGCAGGCACCATCTTACCCAGGCTGAAGTAGCAGACCTGTGGTGTCATTTTGGAGTGCTTCCCAGGGGTGCCATAATACATGCTTCAGCCCCTGGTAGGCCTCTGAGGTACCTATTGTGAGAAGTTGGCCTGATATATGATGTCACTAGTTCTAGTGTACACCTTGTATCAGTCCAAACAACCCTTATGGTGATTGGTTGTAAAGTCAACCTTTATAGACCAGCTATCCTAGTGGTAGCATGGACAAGAGCAGTCTTAGGCTAAACTCTGTATGGCATGTGAAGCCAGCTGTTATACCATTTGCAACCCCTTAAATACCAAATGAAAGGACACCACAACAGATATATTATAAAAATAGAATGTATTTATTCTAGTCAAAATACCCTCAGCACTCTTTATGAGATTCGAGGTAAGTACAACACAGTCTTATTTAAGCATACATAAGTCACACAGGTAAGTAATACAGTTAGGCCCTAGGGGCCACGCAAACCATATACTAAGTAAGTGGTATAAGAACCACTGTCACGAACACAGGTTAGGCCTAGACCTAGGACTAGGGAATCGCTGGGGCTACACTATCCTATCAGTTGCTAGGCAGTGGGAGGCCCACGGGATTCAGGTGCAGAGTGGAAACACTCACGCGTAATGCGTTAAAGTCAATAGAAATAGTAGTATTTAGAAATCAAGAGTTTTAGGACACTTCGGAAGGAACTAGGAGTTAGAGACTTGGAAACTAGACACTAGGATAGTCAATACCCTTGTGAGCACCGGAGTACTCAAGTTACCTAGCCCACGGGCCGCGGTGCATAGGTGTGAACTTGCGTCGGGTTTCGTCGTCGACTCCTATGGATGCCTGAAGAAAGTTGCTGACAGGCAGTCAGTGAAGAGTGTCCGGTGGATTCCAAGGATGGAATCAGGAAGGAGGATACCTGCAAGCAGAGGGGACAGAGTCTAGGTCACCAGCCAGGAGCCGGGAAGGAACCAGGAAGGAACCAGGCGATGTCGTGAAGATGCAGGTGAAGAGGTGAAGCTTGTCGCAGCAGCCACGAGTACCAGGAGGCGTCGAGGACGACCAGAACCAGGAGTTGAGCTGTCCCACGAGGGCTCTTGCTGTCGGCGGCGTCGATGTCGAGTTTGGACACAACAAGCCTTGGCAAGCGCAACCCACGCAGAATGAAGGATTCGCTTCTGTTGCAGACCAGGAAGGCCTGAGGTGCTTCTCATTCACAGGGAAGCAAGGGCCAGCCTGGAGGAGCCAAACCAGCAGTGGAAAGTCAAGGGTTCGCCGTCGCAGAGGTCACTAGCCAACGGGCAAGCAACCGGAC
Source organism: Triturus cristatus (assembly GCF_964204655.1). Lineage (NCBI taxonomy): Eukaryota > Metazoa > Chordata > Amphibia > Caudata > Salamandridae > Triturus > Triturus cristatus. The sequence continues at coordinate 1,776,959,813 of NC_140590.1, read as the reverse complement.
AGACACGTCGAGCAGAAAAATGCAGAAGGGCCCCACGCAGAACTCGTGGAGTGTGGAGGGCTGATCTTCGGTGCAGATGGTGCTCGGGGTTGGGGCTTCTCAATCCCCAGAGCACAACTTTGAGGATGCCTCAGAAGCTGCGCTGGAAGCAAGTCGCCAATTTTCCCAGGTAGCCGGTCCCACGTCTCTCGTCGCCTCCACGGATCTCAGCTTTGCTGTGGATGTGGATTAGGGTCGGAGAAGTCTGGAAGTCAAGGCGCTGGTCGGGCTCTGCAGTCGGTTCCTCGTAGAACTTCGGGCAAAGCAAACGGCAGGTCGCTTGATGGTGCCTGTTTGCACAGGTTGGCCACTCCTTGGCCACAAGGGAGATTCTTCATTCTTCTTCCGTAGTCGAATGTCGAAGGTCCAGAGTTTCTGTTCAAGTTCAGTTTATCAGGATAATCCAAAATCCTAGGGACTCAGCTCCCACTCTTATACTAAACTGGGGGGCTGGGTTACCTGCTAGGTCCCTCCTATGGGTGGGACCAGGGAGGGGGGTGGTTACACCCCCTTCCCTTTGTCCAGTTTCGCGCCAGGACTGGGGCTGGAGTGCCACAGCACCGGTTTGAACTGGACTATGCATGGAACACCTTGTGTGCCCCAGGCATGTCTCCTTCCTTTCAGCCCTCCCTGCCCCAATACACTAAAGTCTGTCTGGGGAGGTGCTAGCACCTCCCCAAGCAGGAAACCTATTGTCCAGGCCTCCCTGGCTGGGAGGGCTCCCAGCTGCAGGAGGTCAGACTCGTGTCTGTGGCAGCAGCATCCATTTTGTGATGCTGAGGCTTTGGTCAGAGTTAAACAGCAAAGTAGGATTTTAACATGTCTCTCCCTCTAGAAGGGAGGAATAATATCCTCATCACCAGAAATGGTATGGGGGTATTATTCCAAAGTGTTAGACATCTTACACGACATGTTTCGATAAAGCCAAACCATAGTTACCATAACCGTGTAAGATTATAAGGTACTTAAGAGTATATGGTAGGCAATATCATAGAACAGCTATAAGGACATGGTTCCAAAAGCTGCAGGCAGGCTCAGCTCATGCTAGAGCACCATCTCACATGTTACCAAGCACTCTGCCTCCAGGATTGTTAAGGCCTGCCATAGGAGTGGCTGATAGGTACACATGTGTCTATTGTGAGTGTAGATATAGGTATACTATATCTAAGCAAGGGGTGATTACACGACCCTGCCCCAGCTGAGTGATCAGCCAGTTGTGTCTGATTGTAAGGCCAGGCCAGGGGTGGCATAATACATGCTGCAGCCCCTGGTAGGCCTAGGGTACACCTATGCCCTGGGTACCTAGGGTACACTGTACAGGGTCCAATAAGGTGATCCTTACCAATTGGGTATGTACCTAGGGTACATGGAGTCCATTTTAAAGAGAGAGTAGACAGCCTGAGACCCTGAATGGCAGGATCTCAGGCCAACTAAGTCGAAAAACCAGCTAGACACTAGGCAAAAAGTTGGGGGTAACCATAGTCAGATATCCACCTTCCAACACCTATGCCCTAGGTACATAGTATACCATATACTAGGGGCTTATAAGGCACTCCAGAATCCATTTAGAGATGTACCTAATGTACATGGAAACCATTTTAGAGAGGAAGCAGCTACGCTGGGGTCCTGATTAGCAGGGCCACAGCCAGACTAAGGTCAAAAAGCAGTGAAACACCAGCAAAAAGTGGGGGTGCCCATGTGAGCAGATCCTACTCTCCTAAACAACCCCCCCTCCCCCCCCCCAAACGCAGCCATAAGAGGGGCTTATGGTCTGTCTGGACAAGGAAGTGAGTACCAAACAAGTATGGCCTCAACTTCTTCAGAGCCCAAACCACAGCAAAGGCCTCCCTCTCAATGGCTGACCAACGTTTCTCTCTAGGGGTCAGCCTTCTGCTTATGAAAGCTACTGGCTGATCCTGACCTTCATCATTCAATTGTGACAGTACAGCCCCTACCCCCAATTCAGATGCATCTGTGTGGACAATGAACTTCTTGGAGTAATCAGGCCTCTGTAGAATGGGAGCAGTGAACATGGCCTGCTTCAGGTCACCAAATGCTTTTTGACAGCTAGCTGTCCACTGAACCTTTTTGGGCATTTTCTTAGAAGTTAAGTCATTCAGGGGTGTCACTATTGATCCATACCCCTTGACAAATCTCCTATAGTACCCAGTCAGGCCTAAGAAGGCTCTCACCTGAGTCTGGGTGGTTGGAGCAACCCAGTCCATAATGGTCTGGATTTTGCTCTGCAGTGGTTGAACCTGGCCTCCACCTATAAGGTGGCCCAAGTACACAACTTCACTCTGCCCTATCTGGCACTTAGTGGCCTTGATAGTGAGGCCTGCCTTTTGCAGGGCCTCCAAAACATTACCAGGTGATCCTCCCAGGCGGAGCTAAAGACAGCAATATCATCTAGATAAGCTGCACTGTAGGCTTCCAGACATGTGAGAACTGTATTCACCAACCATTGGACAGTGGCAGGTGCCTTCTTCAAACCAAAGGGCATCACCACAAATTGGTAGTGCCCACTTGGGGTCGAAAATGCTGTTTTTGGCTTTGCATCATCAGCTAGTCTGATCTGCCAGTAGCCAGCTGTCAAGTCAAATGTGCTAAAAGGTACTTGGCTGAGGCCAAAGTATCTATTAGCTCATCTGTCCTTGGAATTGGATGGACATCAGTCCTAGTGACTGCATTGAGACCCCTGTAGTCCACACAAAACCTCATCTCTCTTTTCCCACCAATGGTGTGAGGTTTTGGCACAAGGACCACTGGACTAGCCCAAGGGCTATCTGAGGGTTCAATAACTCCCAAATATATATTTTCTGGACTCCTGTCCTGATACAGTCCCTGACATGTTCAGGTTGCCTATAAATCTTATTTTTAATAGGCAGACTGTCCCCAGTGTCCACTTCATGAGTACACCAGGTAGTCTGACTTGCTGTCAGAGAAAACATGTTTCTGAACTGATTGAGCACCTGTCTGCAATCAGTTTGCTGCTGGGCAGTGAGGCTGCCTGCCAAGGCCACACCATCAACTGACCCATCATCAGGGTTCTGTGAGAGGAGGTCAGGGAGTGGGTCACTCTCTTCCTCCTGTCCCTCATCAGTAGCCATGAGCAAGCCCATGTCAGCCCTGTCTTCATATGGCTATAGCCTGTTGACATGGAGAGCCCTGTGAGGACTCCTGGGAGTTCCTAGGTCTACTAAGTAGGTAACCTCTCCCTTCTGTTTAACAATAGCGAGGGGTCTACTCCATTTGTCTTGGAGAGCTGCTGGGGCCACAGGCTCCAACACCCACACTTTCTGTCCTGGCTGGTAAACAGTCAGTACAGCCTTTTGGTCATGCCAGGCTTTTTGCAGTTCCTGGCTAGCCTCAAGGGTTTTAGTTGCCTTTTTCATGTACTCAGCCATCCTGGAGCGGAGACCAAGTACATAGTCCACTATGTCTTGCTTTGGGGGCTTGAGAGGTAACTCTCATCCTTCCTTCACCAAACACAATGGACCCCTGACAGGGTGACCAAAAAAAAGTTCAAAGGGGCTGTAGCCAACCCCCTTTTGTGGCAACCTCCCTGTATGCAAACAAAAGGCAGGTCAAGAGAATGTCCCATCTTCGCCTAAGCTTTTCTGGGAGCCCTTTGATCATGCCCTTCAAGGTTTTGTTGAACCTTTCAACCAAACCATTGCATTTTGGGTGATAGGGTGTGGTGAACTTGTAAGTCACTCCACACTCCTTCCACATTGCCCTTAAGTATCCAGACATGAAGTTGGTACCACCTCCTTAGGAAAACCCACTCTTGAGAAAATTCCCAAGAAGGCTCTTGCCACCACAGGTGCTGTAGTAGTCCTAAGGGGAATAGCTTCTGGGTACCTGGTAGCATGATCCACTACCACCAGGATAAATCTGTTCCCAGATGCTGTTTGGGGATCCATGGGACCAACAATGTCAATCCCTACCCTTTCAAAGGGCACCCCCACCACAGGTAGTGGTATCAGGGGGGCCTTTGTAGTGCCACCTGCTTTGCCACTGGCTTGGCAGGTTACACAGGAGCGACAAAACTCCTTTGTGTCTTCAGACATGTGGGGCCAGTGAAAGTGAGGGACAAGCCTGTCCTAAGTCTTGTTCTGGCCCAGGTGACCTGCTAAAGGGATTTCATGGGCTAGGGTCAGTAGGAAGCCCCTGAACTTCAGAGGTATAACCAACCTCCTGGTGGCACCAGTCTTGGGGTCTCTACACTCTGAGTACAGGAGTCCACCATCCCAATACACCTTATGGGGACCACTAGCAGTCCCAGCAGCCTCAGCAGCAGCTTGCTGTCTGAGGGGTTCAAGAGAGGGGCAGCTCTGCTGCCCCTGGCTCAGATCTGCCCTGGAAGGGCCCCCTGTCACCAAGAACTCAACCTGATCAGGCTCAAGCTCCTCTGGGACAGTTCCTTCCTCAGGACTGTGATCATCTCCCTCAAGAGACGGATCCTCCTTCTGAGTCAGGGGGGAAGGCTCTGCCTTAACCCTTCTGCTCCTCCTCTTGGATGGCACTTGGTCCATTTTTCCAGAATCCAAGGCCTGTTCAGTTTCAGACATTTTGGCTTGTGACCTGGTCACAGCAAACACATCTGTAGGGATGCCCATCATTTCTGCATGAGTCCTGAGCTCTACTTCTGCCCAAGCTGAAGTCTCTAGATCATTGCCAAGCAAGCATTCGACTGGTAGGTTTGCACTCACCACAACCTTCTTAAGGCCAGTTATCCCTCCCCAGGAGAAGTTAACAACAGCCAGAGAATGGTCTCTAGTGACATTCCTAGCATTGGTCACTTGGTACATTTCACCAAGTATAATCTGCCCAGGATCCACAAGATCTTTTATCACCATAGTGACACTTGCTCCTGTGTCCCTGAATGCCAAAGCCTGTACTCCATTGATTAAAGGCTGTTGCCTGAACTTGCCCAAGTTACTGGGACTCACAGAGGGGGGTCATATCCATGCCCCCATCACAGACAAGAACAGCATGAGTGGGTTCTCGGACTAGGCCAGAGCCCAACTCAGTACCCAGGGTCAACCCTACTATACCCTTGGCTTGTGTATTCCCACCACCAATTGTAACTACACTAGGGGGAACAGGTGCCTTAGGGGCATTGGTGGGGGCTGGAGTATTCTCTTTGGACTTGGTGCAATCACTGGTCCAGTGTGTCTTTTGCTTACAGACTTTGCACCATGGTTTCTTTTGGCCTTTCCCTTTGTTGGACTGTGAATCCACACCTGAATAAGATTTTTGGGGACCTTGTGAAGACTTCTGGTCTTTACCCTTCTCCCGACCCTTGTCAGAGTTTTAGAATCTTGCTTCTTTGGGTCACCACCTTGGTTCTGTACCTTCTGCCTCACCCTGGTTCTGACCCATTTGTCTGCCTTCTTTCCCAATTCTTGGGGAGAGGTCTGATCAGAATCTACCAGGTACTGGTGCAACAGCTGATTTTGACAGTAATTAAGAATCTGTTCCCTCATTATTAGATTGTACAATCCTATGAAGTCACACACTTTACTGACAACAACCAACCTTCCAGAGCCTTAGTAGCACAGTCAACAAAGTCCACCCAGTCTTGATTTTGTGCTTTTTGGATATCCCTGAACTTTAACCTGTATTGTTCAGTGGTTAGGCCAAACCCATCTATCAGTGCACTTTTCAAGACCTGGTAATCATCAGCATCCTCTTCTCTTACAGTGAGGAGGTTATCTCTACCTTTGTCTGCAAAGGAGAACCATAAGATTGCTGCCCACTGCCCTTGGGGGACCCTCTGTACTTTACAGGCCCTCTCCAAGGCAGTTATCCATTTGTGGATGTCATCCCCACTCTGGTAGGGAGGGACAATCCTACTTCGGTTTCTATGGTCATAAGACCTCTCCCTATCTCTAGGGAAGTTGCTGCCACCAAGGGACTCTAGTCCCTCCTTTTTTGCTAGCTCTGTAGAGATCTAGGGCTTCCTTATCTAGGGCCATCTGCTGCTTTCTGAGGTGAAGCTGAGCTTGCTCATACTTCAGCAGTCTATCTCTCCTCTCCTGGGAGATTTCCCTCCCTCTGTGAGAAGAAATAGCGGTCCCTACAGATGAGGTAGACTGGACAGACTCCCTTGAGAGAGATCTATCCCTTCTAACCCTACTTCCAAGTCTTCCTGGAGGGACAAAGAAGGGGGCATTGTGCTCATCCTCATCACGGGGAGCTGGGTTTTCCAGATCCTGATCATTGTCATCAGTCTGGTCAACAGCAGAGGTTGGGCCAGGGGGAGTTCCACACCCAGATCCACCCTCAACTGCTGCCCCACCCACTCTGCCTACCCCTTCAGGCCCACTAGGCCCTGAGAGATCATCCAGCCTGAATATCTTCAAGAGATGCTGGGTGGTTGGGTTTTTGCCCGTCTTCAGCTTCCTAATGGAACATAAGGCCCTAAGATAATATTTATAGGGGAGAAGCCCACTGGCTTCTGGCAGGGACCCACTGGTTCCTGGCTGATTAGACATTACTAGTGTGGTGTGGTGTATTGCACTACCTACACTAGTGTGGCCTACTAAACTCTCTTGAGTTGTAGAAAGGGTGTGCTAAGCCCTTGACACACAACTTTAAGTTCAGTAGAACTTACTGTATACTAAACTTGATATTATATGTACCTAAGGTACCTTTAGTGGATTTCAGTTGATCAATTCAATTGAGATTATCTGGTAAAACAATAGCAAGCTGGAATCCCACACGCTGTACACCAATGTGAGAAGTTAGCTTGGTATATGCTGCCCACTAATTAAAGTGGGCACCTTGTACCAGTCCAAACAAACCCCTTATGGTGATAGGTTAAAGACAACCTTTATTGAAAGCTATCCTAGTGGTAGCTATGGAGAGCAGCCTTCAGGCTAAGTCTTGAAGGAATGTAAAGCAGCTTGTTTTACCAGTCTATAACCTCTTGAATGATCAAATGAAAGGACAACCATACCAGGTATATATTTAAAATATATGTATTTAAGATAAAACACACCCCTCTAGTCTCTTTATGAGGCTGGAGTTCGAAGTACTTAAGTTACAAGTCAGTATTCAACAGTAAAAGCACAAATACACGTTTGGGCCCTAGCGGCGTACCAAACCATATACCAATAAAGTGGTATAAGAACCATGACTGAACTAGACACAAGGCCTAGAGTCGGTAGAAGTGCTTGGACCACAAGGAACCACCCAAGGTTGTGACACAGGGGACCCACGGGGGACGCGTGCAGTGTGAGAACACAGCCACGAATCGCCGTTAACTTCTATGGGGAAAGTCGCGGTTGGAAATTAGGAGTTTAAGGACACTTAGAGGATGACTACAAGCGAACCCTTTTGGACTTAGGTGTCTAGAGCCAACACCCACGGGAGCACCGGAGTACTTGAGTTACCTCACCCAGGGAAGCTGGGTGCATAGGTGTCTTTTGGTGTCGGGTCGCGCCGCTGTTTTCAATGGAAGCTGGCAAAGAAGTGCTGCTGCCGTGAAGAGGAGAAGTGTCCGAAGAGATCGAAGCCTGGATCGAGGATAGAAGGAACCTAAAAGCAGAGGGGACAGAGTCTGGGTCACTTACCAGTGACCAGGGGCACGATAGACCAATGCCCACAGATGTCGGGTGCTTCAGGTGAGTTGACGGGTGTCTTGACTCTTCAGCCACGAGGTCCAGGAGGCGTCGACGATGACCAGGAGCTGGATTCGAACTGTCCTATGAAGTCTGTCGAGTGCTGCAGTGTCAGCAACCAGGATGGATCCAACAAGCCTTGGCAACGGCAAGTCTTGTGCAAATAGAAGAAGGACGTCAGTGCAGCCCAGCAAGGTCTGGGGAACTCACCCAGCAAAGGTAAGTCGGGGCACATCTGGAGCAACCAGGAAAGCCCAATCAGATGAGGAGTTGCCTTCGTGGGGACCCACTAGCCAACGGGTTAGCGATCGAGAAGGAGCCTCGAGCGGTCGCACTTGAAACTGGCCCACGGGTCACTTGTGGAGTGGAGGCCAGAGATCTTCGGTGCAGGAGGTGTCAAGGCTAGGGCTACTCGGAGCACAAAGCACAACTTCGAGGAAGACCAGGAAGATGATGGATCGGCAAAAGATCAGTGTCCAGGGGTCACGGTTCCACGTCACCCACGATAGCCACGGGCCTCAGCTTTGCTGTGGACTCAGGGTAGCCTCGGGGAAGTCTGGAAATCCACCTCTGGTGATGCAAAGACTTCGGCGTCTGGCGGGAGCTTCAGAGTTGCAGATCGGACAGTTGCTTCTTTGGTGCCTGCCAAGCAGGGGAGTCACTCCTTGACCCCAAGGGAGATTTCTTCAGTCTTCTAGCAAAAATAGAAAGTCGAAGGTCCAGGACTATAATCGGTTCATTTCTTCTGTTTCCTCCTGTTTTGCCTGAGAATAACGAGCTGCGACGTATGGTTGCTCCGAGCTACTACTGCATCTGCTCTGCCAATGCTATTTTATTTCGTTTTCTGCATGTCAATCCTTTATTACTTTCAAGCATCTTCCTAAGTTGCTTTTCTAGGATTAAATGTTTTGTTTCTGCCTGGGAGAAAAATCTCTATTTGTAAGACTTTCTAGATCAACAGTAGTGTACTAGGTTACACTCATACAACAGGAATGACAGGGAGAACAGTGCAACAAGTCCAGTACCCCAATAAAGTAGCTCAGTTAACAGCCAGCCCACCACCTACATCCCAGCCAGCATTCGAGGACTAGCAGACAGTTCACTTGGTCACTACACCTAATCACCAGAGAGGAACCATTCAGGGGCTCAAGACACTGGCTAGCCATATTAGAAACACGTCCTACAGAAGCAATTCACCAGCTGACCAATGACCTTGAGATTGTCCACAGTAATTCTCTTGTGACGATTACCGCTTATGAATAAATATTCCTCATTTGTAGAACTCACACATTGGTGTTGATAATCAGTAACTAATTAACAACAGTAGATAAAATAATCCACATGTCAGCCAATAATGTATTCTTTATATTTTGATGGTCATTTCCGTTCTGCACTTTGAGTAAAAGCTGATGACTTGTGTGGAACAGTGCAATGACACACAGATTCGCATCCATGAACACCACTCACTTTTTCTGGAAGAAGGTTCAATCCCAAATCACTGCAAACATCGTCAACCTTCACAACCCTTTCATAATTCCACCTCTGTCCATTTGACAACTTCTAAGCAAAGTGAAGTCCCTATTGTTTTCTTAAAAACAGGAGGGAAAATACTCTCCAGGAACCAACTATCTATTAGGTTATAACACCAGAATCACAGTCCTAGACAGTAAGAACAAAGTAAGCAATGGACTAAATACGTATGAAAGATATCAAAATACAATTTATTACAAAAAAGAACGTGTTCACTCAAAACCACTTTATGTTTAGATAAATGCCATACCAATCCTCCTATTATAGGTTACAATCTAAATGACAATTCGTAAAACACTTTTAAAAAACCTTTGCTAAATTTAATATAATCAGAACAAGTATTAAAAACAATAAAATTAATACAGTTATTAAAAACAATCTTATCAGTGGAGTTGTTAAAAAGCAGTCGACGCAGCGTTTCGGTGACTTCTTTATACTTAGCACCTTCCTCAGGACTAACAACTTTATACCATAAATACCGAATATATACCGAAGCCCATGCGCAATACGAACCAAGGGAGGAGTCACCGACCTCGTGACTTCCAAAGACTTTCCAAGAGGAAAAACAAACTGCAAACATCCGGGCCCAACACCAGATGGCGATCTATGCAAAAGTGTGTAATCTGCAGCTCATATGCCTCGAACACACATTTTGGCTGGATGGTTATACCTCTTTTACGGAGGTTGCGCAACCATCGGCTGCAGGTTGGGCGAAGGGTGGCCTGCTCACACTGATCTCCCAAAAAGTAAAAGGAAGCTATTGTAAATTAGATACAGGATCAGTAAACTGTCTAGCGGTTGAGATTAACCCAGCACATGCGCCAAGGTTTCTCATCATTAACTTTTATAATTCTTTTGATAAGTTACTGATCAATGAACCTTTATGCACTCATAGTCACTTCTTAGAGGCCTATAGAGATAAACAAACCAGCCAGTTCTCAATTGTTTTACTTGGCGACTTTAACAACCATTTGTGTAACAAAAAGTGCCAGGTGTTTGATGAACTTGGTCCAGGTAATAATGCAGAGACCCACTTTGAACACTCTATACAAGGGGGATGTCTAGAGGACGCTCTTGCAGATTTTGGGTTGGTCCTCCCAAATAGGAGAGAAGAAGGGGTGGGTATTCCTACTTTCAAGGGTAGGGGTTTGTTCTCCACTATTGACTATATATTTGTTAGCACAATTTCATCTCCCTATGTAAAGGAGTATGTGGTACAATGGTCGCATCTTTGTGATCACAACCCTATTTATATTAGTCTAAGGGGTTGTTTAAATACTACAGAGGTGGTGGAGACCAGGGCCCCCGATCCTATATTGAGAACTAGAGATCAAGGGCGTAGATTGAAATGGGTTAAGGTGGTACCAGACCTCAACTTGACCCACATGTTAAACGTTGTAGGCACCGAGATAGCTATCTGTCTAGACAGCACCCAAGGAGGAGAGGCAACTGTTGTAGCTTTTGAGAAGATCTGTAAACAGGTAGATAGTGCCCTCTCCCTACCTATGAAAGGTGTTCAGAAGGCAGAGAGGTGGTTTGATTGTAACTGCTCGGCTGCCCACCGGAACTTATTACTCGCCCTGAAACAAATACCCCAGGACAGAAATAGAATAGCTATGCTAGGGGCAGAGTACAAGCAGGCAATACGCAACCGCAAATCTGAAATCAAACAAGAGGCATAGGACGATCTATTGTCTGTGGATGTGCTTATGAACATTGCAACATTTTGGGACGTCATTAATAGACCCTTCTTCTCTGACTTGGGGGCTAACATAGTGAAGTGTAACATCCCTGAAGAGCTCTGGTTTTCCCATTTTAAACATATCTATGGGGACCAACCTGATCAGGTGAGTACAGGCCCAACCTGCCCTAATGTTGCATACAGTATAACTTTTTCTGTACAAGAGGTGGCTGTGGCTAAAGCCCAATGTCTTGTAATAAAGCACCAGGCCCAGATGGGGTCCCAGCTGATCTTTTTAGGCTAGATATCAATTTATGGTCAAAATTACTGGCACATGTTTTTAATATAGCATGTGTAAAAGGGCTGCCTAAATCATGGTCAAAATCTATTATTGTCCCTGTTTTTAAAAAAGGCGATAGGGGGGATCCAAGGTACTACAGGCCAATATCGCTGATCGATTCCACCGTCAAGGTGTTGGGGAGAGTGGTCCTCAGCAGATTGACAGGATGGATTGATGAGTGGGATGTCCTGTCAGACCTCCAATATGGTTTTAGGAAAGGCAGAGGCACCATGGACCAGTGCCTTAACCTATACATTTGGATAGGGAAATAAACAATGGCCAAGAAAGGGACTTTACATCTCGCCTTTTTGGACCTTTCCTCTGCGTTTGACCGGGTGAATAGGTCTAAGCTCTGGGATTTATTATTAGAAATGGAGATGGATAAGAATATTGTATTTTTTTTGGCGGACCTGCAGAGGGACCTCACGGCAGCAGTAAGGTTTGACCAAAAGGGTAATCTTTCGCAGCATTCAGTTATCACAAGAGGAGTTAGACAAGGTTGTATCTGGCGCTCTTGTTATTTACTCTTTATATTAACCATCTTGAACCAGTTCTAGCCGGAGCTGCGAAGGATATTCCCCGTGTAAGGAACCGATTGATTCCTGCATTGCTCTATGCAGATGATGAGGCACTATTAGCACTCACAGCCGTGGGGCTGCAGCACTTGTTGACCGCCTTCACAAATGTTATGGGCTCATTAGACTTAAATGTTAACCTGTCCAAGTCACATATCATGAGCCTGGGAGGGAAGTCAAAGGTAGCCAAAACGTTTTGCTGTGGCGGGATTGAAGTAACTAGGGTCCCCACATTCCCGTACCTGGGCGTCCTATTTGATGATAGGTGTTCATGGGTTTCGCAAAGGAGGGGCGAAGAGATTTGCTATGCCTAGATCAACAGGTGCGGTTCTTGACTTTGCCCGGAGGCTGGGCTCTGAGCCCATGCAGGCCTTGTTGAATAATTATAAGGCCAAGAGCATCGCTATTGTGAAGTATGGCTCTGAACTTTGGGGTTATAATAACTGCACAGAGCTCCAAATTGTTGAAAATAAATTTCTAAGAAGCCTGCTCTCCGTCCCCCAATCTATATCCTCGTATATAATTCATCAAGAGGTGGGCCTCGGCTATGTTTCTGATCTGAGTAGAATGTCTCCTATTCTTAAATGGATCTCGATCTGGTCTAATCCTGATTTGGTGTTAAATAAAGAGATCATACGAGATTGCATGGCTCTAGATAGGGCAAGTAATATACCATGGTTGAGACATTTGAAAAGCACGGTGTAGTGGTTAGGTCGACCAAACTTGTTTGACAGCCCAGAAAATATATGTAAAAAAAGATCTTGTGTGGGCCAAGACCTCATTTCAGTGCATAGCATCATTAGAAAGAGAGGCCTTGGAATTATTGAAACCCACTGTCCGAGCCCACCGGCTCCTAAAAACGTCCTATTTTATGGAGCCTTACTTGGATATTGTCACCAAGCCCCAACATCGTTTCCTTTTGACGAGATTTATGTTTAATTATTTACATATTTTCTGGTTGATCCTTTAGGCTGGGCCAAGATAGATGACCTGGGTCCTTGCTCATGTGATTGTTTATCAAGGCAAGACACTATGCATTTTGTCTTATTCTGTGATTTGCATTTATCTATACGCAGGTGTTATATCCTTCCAATTTTAAAAAAGAAAGTTTTTTTGCAGGCTAAACTAGCTCTTTTATTCCTGCAGTTATTGAGTAATCCTTGGGAAACTTTCAGCATTGCTAGCTTTTTAGTAGCAGCAGTTAGAGCAAGGAAAAAAAGGAAGTAGTGACTGAAACAGGTTTTTGTGTCTGTATCATGCTATGTATTTTTGCCTCATTGCACATGAAACGTTTTTATACTGTCTGTCTTTTAGAATGATATATGCATATTAGGAACTGCGACTATGTTATATTTATGGCTGATTTTATGTAATAATTCTTTTTAATCTTGTAATGTTGATGAGTATTTTTAACATATGTTTATGGTTTTTTAATAATAACCGAATAAAGTAATTTTGATTGGGTCAAAACCATAACTAAACAAATCAGAGATCTATCCAGCAAGTTCATTAACCACCAGAGTTATCTTAGCATTATTATTATTATTGTCATCACCTGAAAACTGCTGCAGCTGGTGCCTCTTAAGATATTTTAAAATGCTCCCTCTTTGTGACCCATAAAGCAGGCCAGAAAAGATTTACTGTCACTCTTGTCCTTACTGCTTATTTCTGTGCCACAAAGTTAAAAAAAAAAAAAGTATAAGTTGACTGCCAAACCCCTCCCCTTTCAGCTCCACACCTTGACCACCAATTTATTTGTTACAGAAGTTCATTTTTTCCAATTCCAGCACAATAACTGGTGATGCTGTAGAGGCACATTTCCAAAACTGGCGAACAGACAGAACTCTCTCTTTGAATGTTTGGCTGCAGGGCATAAATAGATGCCTTTGTTCTGGAAAGGCTTATTTATGAAGCAAGAGGCTGCCCACATACTATGGGAGCTGCCTATTTTAACATGCTCCTCTCAAACGAGTATGCAAATTCAGAGCATACAAAGAGATTTATATGTTTTTACTTTAATAAGACGGACTGATGCCCTTTGGTTGTCACTTCTGCAGTTTTTGTAATGAATGCCAATAAAATTATTTTCTTTGGAAAAAACAAAGACCGGAGGACTGGCTATAGAACACACATCAATCTGGCTCTGCAATTTCACTGCCAAGCAACACCTAAGTCATCTGAGCTCCTCACGAGCATTTCCCACCCTCAGCATGTGACACAGCCTCCCTTTACCTGAGCTACAGATTACCTGGTTCTAATTAAAACATCACTGAAGATATATTAGATCTCATCACCAATACCTTCGCTTGGCTTGCTCATCCCTTCATCCTCGAAGACATCAACCTCTGCAGCAATTACAACACTAAGAGGTTAAAACCTTTGGCACCTTGGTTCTTTGATGTCCTTAAATATGAGAAGTTGTTATGCAAAAGTTTAGAAAAGCAATAGAAGTCCAAATACAACCCGTGCGTCAAAGTATCTTACCAGGCCGCTCTGAAAAAATATCATGCAGCAGTGCGGACAGCCCAAAAATCCTTTATCGCCTAATCCATCTCTAAGGCAGCAAACAACTGCGTGAGGTGTTCAAAATTGTCAACTTTTTTCTATCACCCTTAGCAAAAAGAAATATCCTTGCTCCTGTTAGAGTCGGGGATCTCTGGTTGGCGCAAGGTTGCCCTTGTGTCAAGCAGGAACCCTCTCCTCCACGTCAGGGCGCAGGATAACCCCTCGCGAATGACCCTTGCTCACCCTTTAGGTGCGTGGCGTGAGCAGCCAAGGCGATTCCTCAGGCGTTGTTGGTTAAGCACTTACAATCATACACCCAGTAAATACATCAATCCCCCCAGAAACGGACACCAGACTTGGATATATATAAAAATACGTTTCTTTATGTAAAAATAGGTATATATATCTCAGCAGACTTATCACAAGACCAATAACGTTTTCGCTATGTCACCAGGTTGTAAAGCAGGCAAATGTTCTTTGTTCGTAGCTTCAAATGGATACTTTGTAGTCTCTTGCAAATGTTACTTGTGGTTCCAGTACTCACAGAGGTCGGCTCCTGCGAACGGGGAAATAAGGCGTTGCGGGCCCCGAGCCCGATGCTGGAACTTCTTTCGTGATGTGGAGAGTCGGCACAGGTCGGTGCGACTCTCGGCTTAGGAAGTGTTCTTGGGTCCTCAATCAGCAGGTGTGGGCACGTAGGCAGGCGCGGCCAGCGACCCTTTAGCACGGCGGTGCAGGAGGGTCTCCACAGCGGGGGCGGCGCGGCCTGAGATGTCCGGGGATAGCGAAGCAGGGTCGCAGGGCACGGTCAGTGCAGCTGGATGACCCGGCGTAGATCACAGTCGTCGGACGGCTTCCGGCGGGAGGGGTGATAGCGCGGTCAGCGCGCTCCAGTAGCAGGCGGTGACAGGGATGCCGGCGGCCTGGCCCGGGGACAGAGAGCGGCTCTGGACGGAGCGGGGCTCTCACGGGTTTGAGGCAGGCGAGCTTCTGAGTGTCACGGCCCTAGGAGGGGCGATGAGGGGCGCAGTCTCTTTTCCAGCGGGATGCACACACGGCTCGAATTGGAGGACGAGCAAATGCACAGAGAACCCACTGGTCCTGGGGTTCAGTTCAGGGGGCAAGCTCAGATCAAGCCCTTGGAGAATGTTTAAAGCACAAAGCAGCAAAGTCTTTTCAGTAAGTCTCTTCCTCTCCTTTCTCAGCAAGGCAAGCAGCAGGCCAGCTCCTCCAGCGTCTTCTTCTCCTTCTAGTCGGGCAGAGGTTCTTTGTGGTAAAACAGGATTCTGATTTCTTAGGAGCCAGGCTCCTACTTTT
The DNA here is from genome assembly GCF_964204655.1 of Triturus cristatus. Lineage (NCBI taxonomy): Eukaryota > Metazoa > Chordata > Amphibia > Caudata > Salamandridae > Triturus > Triturus cristatus. The sequence continues at coordinate 1,776,944,195 of NC_140590.1, read as the reverse complement.
ATACCATGATTCTTTTGTTCTTTAGCGCCAGGGGGCCTGGGCCTGGCTCAGTCCAGTTCTGGAGCACTTTGTTATGGTGACTCTGCTCTTTCCTTTCAGCAGCAGGGCAGAGACATCAGCCGCTCCACAGGGGGCGGCGCCGGCTTTGTGGTGGCAGAGCACAGGTCTATTCAAGAGTCAAGGTGTACTCCTCCCACCCATCCAGGTGTCACCTCTCTACCCACCACCTGGCAGCCAACCTGTCTCTGGGGATTCCCCAACCCTGCTCCTTACTGTTGCTAGGCAGAACACACACACACACAGCAGAGGCGGACTGAAATGGTCAGGTCAGTAAATACTAACTTTCTAAAAGTAGTATTTACAAACCCAGGATACTAAAATAAACTTGACTACAAGAAGTATTTTATCATCCTGAGTTCAGGCATACTAAACTTGACACTTCTACCATGCTCTCTGAGTCCACTGGGGTCACAGCGTGTAGTGACTCCAGCAGCCCATTCTGGCCTATGGAGAGCAGGTAGCCTTCAATAGTGAAAAACGAAAATGGCTGTAATTCACTACTAAGACATGCCACACACATCAGGGCATGTCCTACCTTATGCCTACAATGCACCCTGCCCTTGGGCCTACCAGAGGGGTGGCTAATATGTAGGTAAGGGAAGGTTTAGGGACTGGCAAGTGGGGGCACTTGCGCAGTCAGCGCGACGGTCCCAGACCGCGCGCAGGGTCTGCGGTGGCAGACCCTAGACACATTTTACAAGGCCGCTTTCTGTGGGTGGCGCAACCAGCGCTGCAGGCCCACCAGCAGCATTCGCATTTACAAGCCCTGGCACTCCTGGTGCACTTTACTAGGGGCTGATAGTAAACCGAATAAGCCAAACATGGACACCAATCAATGTATACATTTTACCATAGGGAGAGCATATGCACCTTAGCACTGGTCAGCAGTGGTAAGGTGCCCAGAGTCATAAAACAGCCAACAACAGGTCAGAAAAAATACAGGAGGAAGGCAAAAAGTTTAGGGATGACCCTGCAGAAAGGGCCAAGTCCAACAGCTCCCCATAAAGAACTAGGCGAGGACCTTTCTGACTTTTTTTTCAAGAAAATGAAAAACATGTATAAAATATTCCAAGGTCCGAACCCTACTAATCTAGGAGTGGCAACGCAAAGCAGCTGACCATAGGTTCTGCACCACTCTCCCATTCACATCTATTTAGTAAGACGTCCTTTGTATTCTCTTCTGGCACTTGCCCCCGTTTAGTGCCACTGGAAACCAGAGAAACAGATATAAACATAAAGGAAGGTGCACCAGGAATAGAATCAGTATTGCCAGTGTCAGTTCATCATCTTCTTTTATTGAAAATTATTGATCATATGCTTTAAAATCAGCCGTCAATCATCAGTCAACATGTTTCGTTCCTTTTTCCAAATAGGAACTTCGTCAGGGCTCCAACTATTAAACAGTATAGTCACGCTTATAGGTAAGAGATGTAGTAACAGCACCAGGATTGTCCCCCCAGAATCAGGGTATAAAGTAATTTCCTGTCCCGGCTGGAAATCCGAGTCCTCGGAAGTCCCGGCGTGGGCACGGTCACCCCGGATCAAGTTTACAAACCCTGAAGGAGTTCCTATTTGGAAAAAGGAACGAAGCGCATTGGCTGATGATTGATGGCTGATTTTAAAGCATATAATCTAGGAGTGGTGTCCTCCTCAGATCCCGGGCCAACACTGTCTAGCTTTACCTCTATAACCTCAGAGGAATCTGCAGCCAAACGTGTGTGCTGCAAATCTGGCTCCCCCATTGATTCCTGCCCCCCTGCCATCCTAAAACCATCTCCCCCTGTGGTGAATCCAATTTTATATAATCTATTAAATGACTCCTCAGATCAGGCACCGGTTCCTTCTAGCTAGAAACAAGCCCTGCTGCTTAGACTGCTTAGGATGCCTTTGGCTGACACAAAAATTCTTAGCAATTTTAGACCCATCTCACTTCTTCCAACCATTGCCAAACAACTTGAGAAAAGGGTAAACAGGCAGATACCTTATTTCCTTGAGTCCAACCACCTGCTACCAATATGGGTTTTGTGCAGGCTACAGAACAGAGTCTGCCCTGCTCCAAGCATGAGAACTTGGATTTAAATACTCCTGTTATGATTCTGCTACTGGACCTTTCTTCTGTATTGAATACAGTCTCTCATGCTATTCTGCTTAAAAGACTTGAAAAAGATTGGCATTAGAGACAAATCCCTGTTATGGTATTCACTACTGACCGTTCCCAGGCTGTCTTTCGTCCTCCTTTCACCTCCACTTCTGAAACTTAAGTGTGGTGTACCTCAGGGCTCTGCCCTGAGCCCCAAGCTCTTTAACATTTATCTGGAGCCACTGGCGAAACTTGATGTGGCTTGGGGAGTGAGAGTTGTGCCTTACGCGGATGACACTCAATTCTCCTGATGTTTAAGGAAAACTCTTCCTCAACCCTGTGCTACTTAAAGAACAAGTTACTTACCTTCGGTAACGCTTTTTCTGGTGGATACAGTATCTGCCTGTGGATTCCTCACCTTGTGAATATCCCTGTGCCAGCAACATTCGGAAACTTTTGTAGCAGTCCACGCCGATGAGGTCGAAGACGACGTCACAGAGGAACGGCACCGCTCGCGACTCAGCTGACGTCACTGGCTCCATAAGAAGACCTCGTCGGCGTGATGACGTCAGTTCCGCCCCTTTTTTCCGTGCCTTCGAGGCACACGGACGGACTGACAGCAATATATACACAGTATACACAGTACACAATATGCAGATCAACACACATAGTGTGGAGAATAAATAGAAAGGCAAAAGAAAGACACAATGCCTTTGACAGAAACATATACATTTTGAAATACCATCATTAGAATAGTAGATTAAAACAATATTAATAGAACCTTAGGTATAGAAGGATGGACAACGGGGAGGCGGGTGGGTCAGTGAGGAATCCACAGGCAGATACTGTATCCACCAGAAAAAGCGTTACCGAAGGTAAGTAACTTGTTCTTCTGATGGATACATCTGCCAGTGGATTCCTCACCTTGTGAATAGATTCCTCAGCAGTCCCCACTCCCGGAGGAGGGTGTCCACCCTTTTATACCAGAAAGTCCTGAAGGACGGAACGAGCAAAGTGTCCGTCCCTCCTCACCTCAGTGTCCAAGCAATGTTTTGCGAAGGTGTGGAGGGAGGCCCAAGTTGCCGCCCTACAAATGTCCTCCACAGGAACACCCCTAGACAAAGCAGAAGTGGAAGACTTTGCTCTAGTGGAATGAGCTCTTAAACCCTCTGGAGGTTCCTTACCAGCCAAAGAGTAGCATATCTTGATGCACAAGACAATCCATCTGGAAAGGGTGCGCTTGTGCACCGCTCGACCTTTCCTGCAGCCAACAAAGCCCACGAAGAGCTGGTCATCAACTCCGATGTCCTTTGTTCTGTCCAGGTAAAAGCTCACCGCCCTCTTAGGGTCCAAGCGGTGAAGTCTCTCCTCCTCCTTGGAAGGGTGAGGGGGGAGGATAAAAGGTAGGGAGGGTAATGGATTGCCCCAGATGGAAGGGAGTTACCACCTTAGGCAAAAATGCAGCCCTGGTCCTGAGTACCATTCTTTCAGCATGAATGGTCAAGAACGGGGGTTTTGAACTCAGAGCTTGAAGCTCACTTACCCTCCTTGCCGAGGTGATTGCAATGAGGAAAACCGTCTTAAAAGACAACAGTCTCAAGGGACACTTATGTAAGGGCTCAAAGGGAGAACCCATAAGATAAGTCAATACAAGGTTTAAGTACCATTGAGGCACAATAAAGGGAGTAGGAGGAAATTTGTTTGTGAGGCCCTTGAGAAACCTAAGCACAATAGGTGATTTAAATAATGATGGCTGATCCGGCTGGCAAAGGAAAGCCAACCAAGCCGATAAATATCCTTTTACTGTAGCCACAGCAAAACCTTGCTGAGCAAGAGAAAGGGCAAACTGCAGAATGTTAGACAGACGAGCCTTCAAATGATCAATTGACCTCTCTCCACACCAGAGTACAAATTTAGACCATCTATAGGAATATATGGATTTGGTCGAGCGACGTCTGGCAGACAGAATGACATCTACCACATCTGGCGGGAGAGAAAAAGAATTCAGGTTGCCCCGTTCAATCTCCAGGCATGAAGGTGTAAGCTCTGGAGGTGGGGGTGTAGAACCTGCCCCTCCGACTGCGAGAGGAGGTCTGCCCTCAGAGGGAGACGGAGCGGAGGGCACGAGGAGAGGTGGAGAAGATCTGTGTACCACACCCTTCTTGGCCAATCCGGGGCGATCAATATAACTTGGGCCCGGTCTTGGCGAATCTTCCTCAGAACCCGAGGAATCAAGGGTATGGGAGGAAAAGCGTAAAGGAGTCGTGAGCCCCAACTCAACCGAAACGCGTCCCCCAACGCTCCCTGCATCGGATACTGGAGACTGCAGAACGAAGGGCAGTGAGCATTCTCGTGAGTGGCGAACAGGTCCACCCGAGGAGTCCCCCACATCCGAACGACGTGACAAACCACCTCCGGATGGAGCCTCCACTCGTGATCGGCGGAGAACTGCCGACTGAGACTGTCTGCACGAACGTTCAGAACCCCGGCCAGATGATTTGCCATCAGACAAATCTGATGGTCCTGAGCCCAGGACCATAGATGCAGGGCCTCTCTGCATAGACAAAGAGACCCTACTCCTCCCTGCTTGTTGACATACCACATCGCGGTCGTGTTGTCCGTCAGGACTTGAACAGACTGACCGCGAAGGGAAGGGAGGAAGGCCTTGAGTGCCAAACGAATCGCCCGTAACTCCAGAAGGTTGATGTGAAGCAACCTTTCCTCTGGAGACCAAAGACCCTTGATCTCCAGATCCCCCAGATGAGCACCCCACCCTAAGGTGGATGCATCCGTTATCACTGTGGCCACCGATGGAGGAAGATGAAAGGGCTTTCCTTGAGACAGATTGCCCTTCACGCTCCACCAAGACAGATCCGCTGCAGCTTCTCTGGAAATCCTCAGACTCCCTGAGATCTCCCTTGTGCTGATACCACTGCTTGCGGAGGCACCACTGGAGCGCCCTCATGTGCCAGCGTGCATGGTTGACCAACAGAATGCAGGAAGCGAACAGACCGAGCAGGCGAAGGACCTTCAGAACCGGAACGACCGCTCCGTTGTAAAATAAAGGAATCATTTCCTGTATGTCGAGAATCCTTTGTGGAGGAGGGAATGCTCGACACACAGTAGTGTTCAGTACCGCACCTATGAACAGGTTGCGCTGAGAGGGCACCAGCTGAGATTTAGGCACGTTTATCGAAAAGCCCAATTTGTACAACAGCTGAGTTGTATCCTGCAGATGATGTAGCACCTTCTCTGGCGACTCTGCTTTTATCAGCCAGTCGTCCAGATAGGGAAAAACTGATATCTCTGACCTTCTGAGATGGGCTGCCACCACTGCCATCACCTTCGTGAAGACTCGGGGTGCAGAAGTAAGACCAAACGGTAGGACCGCAAACTGATACTGTTGCGACCCTACCGTGAAACGGAGATACTTTCTGTGCGACTTCAGGATTGGGATGTGAAAATACGCATCCTGCAAGTCGATCGACACCATCCAGTCCTCCTGATTCAGCGCTTGAAGAACCTGAGCAAGGGTGAGCATCTTGAACTTTTCTTGTTTTAGAAAAAGATTCAAGATTCTGAGGTCCAACATCGGACGCAATCTGCCATCCTTTTTCGGAATCAGGAAATACCGGGAGTAGCATCCCTCACCCCTCTCCTGCTCTGGAACCACCTCTATCGCACCTTTCTGAAACAACTTCAGGACTTCCTCCTGCAGGAGAAGATGGTGGTCCTCCGAGCAAACCCCTTGACAAGGAGGGTAATTTGGAGGGAATTCCCGAAATGGAAGGGCGCACCCATTTTCTACAAGATCCAGAACCCAGAGATCTGTAGTTACAGATTCCCAATCTTGTAGAAAATGGGTAAGCCGGCCCCCCACAGGACCAGCATGATCCGGAATGGCGAATCTAGGGCTGCTTTGCGGTGGTGGGAGGGGCTGAGGAAGAGGAAGAGGAGGAGGAGAGTTGCCAGCCACGAGTGCGACCCCTGATTCTTCCCCTGAAACCTCTGGACGAGGAACCTTGCTGCTGCTGCTGCTGGGTCTGTCTGTAGGATCGAAAGGATGTCCTTCCAAATCCTCTGTACCTCTTAAAAGACCCCCTCGACTGAGATTGAAGTCCCAGAGATTCAGCAGTCGCCTTGCTCTCTTTGAATCTTTCTAGAGCAGCATCCGCCCTTTTACCAAATAGGCCAGACCCATCAAACGGCAGATCCAATAGAGTCGATTGCACATCCTGTGAGAACTCTGAAGATCTTAACCAAGCACTCCTTCTGGTTGCGACAGAAGACCCCATGATCCTTGCAACAGAATCTGCAGTGTCCAGCCCACTTTGGATCACCTGACGTGCTGCCGCCTGAGCATCAGCCAAGATGTCATTAAACCCAGTCCTATCCTCCTCAGACAGTTTTGGCGCCAGTTTCTTAGCCGAATCCATAAGCGCGTGCACATAGCGTCCCAAAAGACAAGTGGCGTTTGTTGATTTCAAGGCCATGCTGGCTGATGAAAATACTTTCTTTGCTGACTGGCCTAGCCTTTTAGCCTCTCTGTCCCCAGGAACCTGAGGAAAAGCCCCCTTAGACTTTCCCGAACAAGCTGCCTGAATTACCAGGCTCTCAGGTGAAGGATGTGACGTTAAAAATTTAGGGTCCCCTGGGGATGCTCTATATCTCCTAGCAATCGTCTTAGAGACCGCAGGAGCAGAAAGGGGCTTGCGCCACACCTCTAACACAGGTTCCACAATGGCCTCATTAAAGGGAAGCAAAGGCTCTGAAACCGCCGTGGGAGAATGTAGTACCTCAGTTAAAATGTTCGACTTAAACTCCGTAGTTGGTAACTGGAGATCCAGCAGCTCCGCAGCCTTCCTGATAACCGAATGGTAGGGAGCAACGTCCTTAGAGGGTTCATCTGACAGTGGAGTAATCTCCCACTCAGGAGACAGATCCAATCCACTAGCTTCTTTAAGCTCTTCGAATACCTCATCTGACTCCACCAATTCTCCCTCTTCCGCTTCCTCCTGAAGGTACCTCTGCTCTTCAATAATCCTCTGAGTCTCCCTTCTGGAACGAATCCGAATCATCGGCGTTGGCGGCGCCGTATTCGAATCCGATGGCGCCGGTGCCGGCGTCGAGCGTGGATCTGCCGGAGCCATCGGCGTCGAACGAGGTCGAGCCGGAGCCGGCGAGGATGGAAGCGGCGTCGACTTCCTCGGAGCCGGAGGATTCCAAGACGGCGTCGTTGGAAAGAACGGTATGAAAGGGGCCTGTGGATATACTTGCGGCACCCCCATGTTAAATGCCATCAGACCTGCAGGTGCACCAGTGGTGTACATGGCTCGAGCGAACACCCCATACATCGCATTTAAGTAATGCGAGGGGTCCTGACCTGGCCCAGGGAAGGCAGGGTACTGGTCAGGCCTCACCGGACTCGGGCCAACCGGCGCCGACGGTGGAATCAGCGGCGTCGCAGGCTCACCCGGGGCTTGAAGATCTTCCGGGGCCGGAGACGGAGCCGGAGACGGAACCGGCGCCGGAGATGGAACCGGCGTCGGAGTTCGAGCTGGAACCGGTGAAGCTGGAGACAAGGAGACCACTGGAGATGAAGGACCAGCAGGCAAATCCGGCACAGGAGAAGGAGAAACAGAGTCCTTCCGATGCCGAGTAGGTGACTTCGGCGCCGAGCTCTTATCCGAATGGTGTCGAGACGAGTGCCTTCTCTTTTTCTTATGTTTCTTGGCTCGAGAAGTATGTCCCGAAGTTGACTTCGACGCCGACTTCGATCGAGACCTCGACCTCGTTCTCGATCTTCTTCTCCCTCTCTTCTCCTTCTTCATTTTTGCAATGAAGAGTTTTGCCTCCCGTTCCTTAAGAGCCTTCATGCTCCTCTTGCGGCAGCTGGTACAGCCATCCACGTCGTGGTCCGACGATAAACACCACACACAGTCCTCATGAGGATCTGTGATGGACATGTGCTTGCCACACTCCCGGCAAGGCTTAAATCCAGACTTTTTTGTCGACATCCTCGAAAGAGAACAGGAACAATAACGAGAATACACAAAGTATCAACGACGCTAACAACAGCGATTCCCGAAATCCGTTGGCTTCGACGGCGCGGAAAAAAGGGAACTGACGTCATCACGCCGACGAGGTCTTCTTATGGAGCCAGTGACGTCAGCGGAGTCGCGAGCGGTGCCGTTCCTCTGTGACGTAGTCTTCGACCTCATCGGCGTGGACTGCTACAAAAGTTTCCGAATGTTGCTGGCGCAGGGATATTCACAAGGTGAGGAACCACTGGCAGATGTATCCATCAGAAACTCTGTCCCAAAACAATAGTAGATTGGGATGAACTCTAGTTCTTCAAAACTTAACTAACAAATAAGACAGATTCTTTTCTTGGCATCAAAACCTCTCCAGATCCCAGCTTCTGGTGACCAGCTGAATTGGATGCCCCTTCTCAGCTGACGTCACTGGCTCCATAAGAAGACCTCGTCGGCGTGATGACGTCATTTCCGCCCCTTTTTTCCGTGCCTTCGAGGCACACGGACAGACTGACAGCAATATATACACAGTATACACAGTACACAATATGCAGATCAACACACTTTGAGCCTTATGTAGGTGGCCTGGCATTTACCACTTCATAAATACCGAATCATACCGATTCGGTATTTATGAAGTGGTAAATGCTATGTAGGTATTCCGTCGGTAAAAATTACCGATTCGTAGAAATTCGGTAATTACCGAATCGGTATTTACCGATTCGGTAATGAGGCATACCTTCCCATTGATTGAATCAATGGGAAGGTATGCCTCATTACCGAATCGGTAAATACCGATTCGGTAATGGGGGGAGCACAATCAAGGGTGGCAGGGAGTCACATTGACACCCTGTTGCACCCCTGATTCCTGCATGTGTGCACATGTGGCACACATACATGCCCTAAGGGCATGTATGTCTGCCACATTGTACACTTCTAAGCGCTTGAAAATGCATTTACAGAGCCATTCTTCATTTACCACCAACTATTAGTTGGTGGTAAATACCGACTCCACACGACACCCACACACTCCCCCTACATATCATTACAGGCTCCGGTATTTACCGAATCGGTAAAATTACCGATTCGGTAATTTCGAATCCTGTAATGTGCCCCCTACATTGCAAAAGCCTAAATACCGGTCGGTAACGGTATAATTACCGAAAATCGGCCGTTACCGACCGGTATTGGGCTACCTACATGAGGTTGAAAAACGTGGAACTCCAATTGGATAGTGGAACGTCGCACAGCCGTGTGTGAATGATGTTGCGTTTATTTAGGGTGCCTGGTAAATGCCCTCCTGAGCCAGGAGGTAAAAATGACAAATGTGAATGCGTTATCTCCCGTGGGAGTAACGTCCTTTACTCAGCACTCCGGTATTGTCAAAATTCAAATAAGGTGATCCAAGGGGTGATAGATTATTTCACAATAATTTCTTTAATTCGTAATTTTACTTCCAATTCATACTATTTCTCACATAGTATTGCGTGTTTCTTCTCAACAATTTCAATATTTCAGCCCTATGCATTTCGGGCGAACCCTTCTTCAGGGGACTTACATTCTGAAAACAGAAAACATTTTGTTCGAGTGACAGGATACAACATCCAATATTATACATTGTTCAAAGAATTCTTTGAAGTAAAATTACGAATTAAAGAAATGATTGTGAAATAATCTATCACCCCTTGGATCACCTTATTTGAATTTTGACAATACCGGAGTGCTGAGTAAAGGACGTTACTCCCACGGGAGATAACGCATTCACATTCTACCTACATGAGGTCCATAGTGTGGAGAATAAATAGAAAGGCAAAAGAAAGACACAATGCCTTTGACAGTAACATATACATTTTGAAATACCATCATTAGAATAGTAGATTAAAACATTATTAATAGAACCTTAGGTATAGAAGGATGGACAACGGGGAGGCGGGTGGGTCAGTGAGGAATCCACAGGCAGATACTGTATCCACCAGAAAAAGCGTTACCGAAGGTAAGTAACTTGTTCTTCTGATGGATACATCTGCCAGTGGATTCCTCACCTTGTGAATAGATTCCACAGCAGTCCCCACTCCCGGAGGAGGGTGTCCACCCTTTTATACCAGAAAGTCCTGAAGGACGGAACAAGCAAAGTGTCCGTCCCTCCTCACCTCAGTGTCCAAGCAATGTTTTGCGAAGGTGTGGAGGGAGGCCCAAGTTGCCGCCCTACAAATGTCCTCCACAGGAACACCCCTAGACAAAGCAGAAGTGGAAGACTTTGCTCTAGTGGAATGAGCTCTTAAACCCTCTGGAGGTTCCTTACCAGCCAAAGAGTAGCATATCTTGATGCACAAGACAATCCATCTGGAAAGGGTGCGCTTGTGCACCGCTCGACCTTTCCTGCAGCCAACAAAGCCCACAAAGAGCTGGTCATCAACTCCGATGTCCTTTGTTCTGTCCAGGTAAAAGCTCACCGCCCTCTTAGGGTCCAAGCGGTGAAGTCTCTCCTCCTCCTTGGAAGGGTGAGGGGGAGGATAAAAGGTAGGGAGGGTAATGGATTGCCCCAGATGGAAGGGAGTTACCACCTTAGGCAAAAAATGCAGCCCTGGTCCTGAGTACCATTCTTTCAGCATGAATGGTCAAGAACGGGGGTTTTGAACTCAGAGCTTGAAGCTCACTTACCCTCCTTGCCGAGGTGATTGCAATGAGGAAAACCGTCTTAAAAGACAACAGTCTCAAGGGACACTTATGTAAGGGCTCAAAGGGAGAACCCATAAGATAAGTCAATACAAGGTTTAAGTACCATTGAGGCACAATAAAGGGAGTAGGAGGAAATGTGTTTGTGAGGCCCTTGAGAAACCTAAGCACAATAGGTGATTTAAATAATGATGGCTGATCCGGCTGGCAAAGGAAAGCCAACCAAGCCGATAAATATCCTTTTACTGTAGCCACAGCAAAACCTTGCTGAGCAAGAGAAAGGGCAAACTGCAGAATGTTAGACAGACGAGCCTTCAAATGATCAATTGACCTCTCTCCACACCAGAGTACAAATTTAGACCATCTATAGGAATATATGGATTTGGTCGAGCGACGTCTGGCAGACAGAATGACATCTACCACATCTGGCGGGAGAGAAAAAGAATTCAGGTTGCCCCGTTCAATCTCCAGGCATGAAGGTGTAAGCTCTGGAGGTGGGGGTGTAGAACCTGCCCCTCCGACTGCGAGAGGAGGTCTGCCCTCAGAGGGAGACGGAGCGGAGGGCACGAGGAGAGGTGGAGAAGATCTGTGTACCACACCCTTCTTGGCCAATCCGGGGCGATCAATATAACTTGGGCCCGGTCTTGGCGAATCTTCCTCAGAACCCGAGGAATCAAGGGTATGGGAGGAAAAGCGTAAAGGAGTCGTGAGCCCCAACTCACCCGAAACGCGTCCCCCAACGCTCCCTGCATCGGATACTGGAGACTGCAGAACGACGGGCAGTGAGCATTCTCGTGAGTGGCGAACAGGTCCACCTGAGGAGTCCCCCACATCCGAAAGACGTGACAAACCACCTCCGGATGGAGCCTCCACTCGTGATCGGCGGAGAACTGCCGACTGAGACTGTCTGCACGAACGTTCAGAACCCCGGCCAGATGATTTGCCATCAGACAAATCTGATGGTCCTGAGCCCAGGACCATAGATGCAGGGCCTCTCTGCATAGACAAAGAGACCCTACTCCTCCCTGCTTGTTGACATACCACATCGCGGTCGTGTTGTCCGTCAGGACTTGAACAGACTGACCGCGAAGGGAAGGGAGGAAGGCCTTGAGTGCCAAACGAATCGCCCGTAACTCCAGAAGGTTGATGTGAAGCAACCTTTCCTCTGGAGACCAAAGACCCTTGATCTCCAGATCCCCCAGATGAGCACCCCACCCTAAGGTGGATGCATCCGTTATCACTGTGGCCACCGATGGAGGAAGATGAAAGGGCTTTCCTTGAGACAGATTGCCCTTCACGCTCCACCAAGACAGATCCGCTGCAGCTTCTCTGGAGATCCTCACAGACTCCCTGAGATCTCCCTTGTGCTGATACCACTGCTTGCGGAGGCACCACTGGAGCGCCCTCATGTGCCAGCGTGCATGGTTGACCAACAGAATGCAGGAAGCGAACAGACCGAGCAGGCGAAGGACCTTCAGAACCGGAACGACCGCTCCGTTGTAAAATAAAGGAATCATTTCCTGTATGTCGAGAATCCTTTGTGGAGGAGGGAATGCTCGACACACAGTAGTGTTCAGTACCGCACCTATGAACAGGTTGCGCTGAGAGGGCACCAGCTGAGATTTAGGCACGTTTATCGAAAAGCCCAATTTGTACAACAGCTGAGTTGTATCCTGCAGATGATGTAGCACCTTCTCTGGCGACTCTGCTTTTATCAGCCAGTCGTCCAGATAGGGAAAAACTGATATCCCTGACCTTCTGAGATGGGCTGCCACCACTGCCATCACCTTCGTGAAGACTCGGGGTGCAGAAGTAAGACCAAACGGTAGGACCGCAAACTGATACTGTTGCGACCCTACCGTGAAACGGAGATACTTTCTGTGCGACTTCAGGATTGGGATGTGAAAATACGCATCCTGCAAGTCGATCGACACCATCCAGTCCTCCTGATTCAGCGCTTGAAGAACCTGAGCAAGGGTGAGCATCTTGAACTTTTCTTGTTTTAGAAAAAGATTCAAGATTCTGAGGTCCAACATCGGACGCAATCTGCCATCCTTTTTCGGAATCAGGAAATACCGGGAGTAGCATCCCTCACCCCTCTCCTGCTCTGGAACCACCTCTATCGCACCTTTCTGAAACAACTTCAGGACTTCCTCCTGCAGGAGAAGATGGTGGTCCTCCGAGCAAACCCCTTGACAAGGAGGGTAATTTGGAGGGAATTCCCGAAATGGAAGGGCGCACCCATTTTCTACAAGATCCAGAACCCAGAGATCTGTAGTTACAGATTCCCAATCTTGTAGAAAATGGGTAAGCCGGCCCCCCACAGGACCAGCATGATCCGGAATGGCGAATCTAGGGCTGCTTTGCGGTGGTGGGAGGGGCTGAGGAAGAGGAAGAGGAGGAGGAGAGTTGCCAGCCACGAGTGCGACCCCTGATTCTTCCCCTGAAACCTCTGGACGAGGAACCTTGCTGCTGCTGCTGCTGGGTCTGTCTGTAGGATCGAAAGGATGTCCTTCCAAATCCTCTGTACCTCTTAAAAGACCCCCTCGACTGAGATTGAAGTCCCAGAGATTCAGCAGTCGCCTTGCTCTCTTTGAATCTTTCTAGAGCAGCATCCGCCTTTTTACCAAATAGGCCAGACCCATCAAACGGCAGATCCAATAGAGTCGATTGCACATCCTGTGAGAACTCTGAAGATCTTAACCAAGCACTCCTTCTGGTTGCGACAGAAGACCCCATGATCCTTGCAACAGAATCTGCAGTGTCCAGCCCACTTTGGATCACCTGACGTGCTGCCGCCTGAGCATCAGCCAAGATGTCATTAAACCCAGTCCTATCCTCCTCAGACAGTTTTGGCGCCAGTTTCTTAGCCGAATCCATAAGCGCGTGCACATAGCGTCCCAAAAGACAAGTGGCGTTTGTTGATTTCAAGGCCATGCTGGCTGATGAAAATACTTTCTTTGCTGACTGGCCTAGCCTTTTAGCCTCTCTGTCCCCAGGAACCTGAGGAAAAGCCCCCTTAGACTTTCCCGAACAAGCTGCCTGAATTACCAGGCTCTCAGGTGAAGGATGTGACGTTAAAAATTCAGGGTCCCCTGGGGATGCTCTATATCTCCTAGCAATCGTCTTAGAGACCGCAGGAGCAGAAAGGGGCTTGCGCCACACCTCTAACAAAGGTTCCACAATGGCCTCATTAAAGGGAAGCAAAGGCTCTGAAACCGCCGTGGGAGAATGTAGTACCTCAGTTAAAATGTTCGACTTAAACTCCGTAGTTGGTAACTGGAGATCCAGCAGCTCCGCAGCCTTCCTGATAACCGAATGGTAGGGAGCAACGTCCTTAGAGGGTTCATCTGACAGTGGAGTAATCTCCCACTCAGGAGACAGATCCAATCCACTAGCTTCTTTAAGCTCTTCGAATACCTCATCTGACTCCCCACCAATTCTCCCTCTTCCGCTTCCTCCTGAAGGTACCTCTGCTCTTCAATAATCCTCTGAGTCTCCCTTCTGGAACGAATCCGAATCATCGGCGTTGGCGGCGCCGTATTCGAATCCGATGGCGCCGGTGCCGGTGTCGAGCGTGGATCTGCCGGAGCCATCGGCGTCGAACGAGGTCGAGCCGGAGCCGGCGAGGATGGAAGCGGCGTCGACTTCCTCGGAGCCGGAGGATTCCAAGACGGCGTCGTTGGAAATAACGGTATGAAAGGGGCCTGTCGATATACTTGCGGCACCCCCATGTTAAATGCCATTGGACCTGCAGGTGCACCAGTGGTGTACATGGCTCGAGCGAACACCCCATACATCGCATTTAAGTAATGCGAGGGGTCCTGACCTGGCCCAGGGAAGGCAGGGTACTGGTCAGGCCTCACCGGACTCGGGCCAACCGGCGCCGACGGTGGAATCAGCGGCGTCGCAGGCTCACCCGGGGCTTGAAGATCTTCCGGGGCCGGAGACGGAGCCGGAGACGGAACCGGCGCCGGAGATGGAACCGGCGTCGGAGTTCGAGCTGGAACCGGTGAAGCTGGAGACAAGGAGACCACTGGAGATGAAGGACCAGCAGGCAAATCCGGCACAGGAGAAGGAGAAACAGAGTCCTTCCGATTCCGAGTAGGTGACTTCGGCGCCGAGCTCTTATCCGAATGGTGTCGAGACGAGTGCCTTCTCTTTTTCTTATGTTTCTTGGCTCGAGAAGTATGTCCCGAAGTTGACTTCGACGCCGACTTCGATCGAGACCTCGACCTCGTTCTCGATCTTCTTCTCCCTCTCTTCTCCTTCTTCATTTTTGCAATGAAGAGTTTTGCCTCCCGTTCCTTAAGAGCCTTCATGCTCCTCTTGCGGCAGCTGGTACAGCCATCCACGTCGTGGTCCGACGATAAACACCACACACAGTCCTCATGAGGATCTGTGATGGACATGTGCTTGCCACACTCCCGGCAAGGCTTAAATCCAGACTTTTTTGTTGACATCCTCGAAAGAGAACAGGAACAATAACGAGAATACACAAAGTATCAACGACGCTAACAACAGCGATTCCCGAAATCCGTTGGCTTCGACAGCGCGGAAAAAAGGGAACTGACGTCATCACGCCGACGAGGTCTTCTGATGGAGCCAGTGACGTCAGCGGAGTCGCGAGCGGTGCCGTTCCTCTGTGACGTAGTCTTCGACCTCATCGGCGTGGACTGCTACAAAAGTTTCCGAATGTTGCTGGCGCAGGGATATTCACAAGGTGAGGAATCCACTGGCAGATGTATCCATCAGAAACTCTGTCCCAAAACAATAGTAGATTGGGATGAACTCTAGTTCTTCAAAACTTAACTAACAAATAAGACAGATTCTTTTCTTGGCATCAAAACCTCTCCAGATCCCAGCTTCTGGTGACCAGCTGAATTGGATGCCCCTCCCCAGCTGGCTCCAGTAGTAACGAATCTGGGTGTAAAATTCGACTCTAACCTGACCTTTGAGCCCTAAATCAAGGAACTGTCCTCCACCTGCTTCTTTTCTCTCAGGCCCTTAGGAAGGATGCTGCATATTATCCCCATGGGGTTCCGCAAATGCCATGATCACATATGGTTGGACTATGTTAACAGTGTGTACCTTGGGCTGCTCGCTTTCCTGATCCAGTGTCTTTATACCATTTAGAACCCTGGTGCGTATTTAATTCTCAAAATTCCCCCCAGGGCAGCAGTGTCAGGTCACCTACGACTTCTTCACTGGCTCTGGGTGAAACATAGGTTTCAGTTCAAGGCACTCCTCTTTGCATTCAGGTACTACACCCACAAAGGTCTTCTTTACCTGCGGCCCTATCTCGAGTCCTACGCCCAGGTGAGATCGCTGGGATCCAATAATTTGAAACTTTTCCAACTCTCATATATCCACAAGGCCAGAAGTGGTGGGAGATCATTTGTTTTTCTGGCCTCAAAGCTGTGGATGCTTTCCCTATTGGTCTGAAAAGCAGCCCAATTGAAGGTGCTTTCAGAACAAGCCTTAAAACACTACTCTTTGATTCCTAGTTTGAGGTCATTTAGGGTCACTCTAGTTAGATCTCTTGATGATGTTCTTTCCACTAGCGCCGGGACGCCTCTTCAGAGGTAAGTGTGCGCTCTATGAAAGTATTGTATTGGACTTTGGTAATTTAATTACCACTGGTAAAAAAGTAGTACTATTACTGTGTTTACTGAGCTAGTCTGTATCCAAGGAGATTGTGAGCTAAACAGCAACTCCCTCCCCCCATGCACAGCAATTTCTAGTTAAATGATTGAGCCATAGTCACCTAAGCAGGCATTCCTCCTCCCCTCACATCTTGCCAAGTCCCTTTTCTATTGGGGAAGAAACCACAAGGTAGCCATCTCCCTTATGTACCCCCAGATTCTGTCAGCTGTGAGCAGCCCAGAGATCAAAGCCAAAGAAAATGTGGTAAGAGCAGGCACTTTCGGCTGTGCAATTTCATTCTAAATCTGTTAGTTCTGTTAATGCGTGACTGCTTAAATTTCTTTATTTGTATTCCCTAAACTGCACCAAGGATACTAAAGGCCAAGCTCCCACCCTACCCTCCAAAATATTTAAAAAAAGCAAACCCAAAACCCTTACCTGAGTGTGTAAAGACTGCTTAATCTGTTTCGGTTGTTTAAATTGTGTTTGAGAGTGCAAGAAGCACATATTTTGGGGTGGTTTTAAGTGTAGAAAAAGCATTATTTAGTGGCTTTATGTGGGCCTTACCTGCAGGGAACAACAGGAACTGTCAAGTGAGTATTGCTCCAGTCTCTATCCAAGGAGAATGTGAGCTGAACAGCATCTCCCTCCCCCCTCTACACAACAGCTTCTAGGTAAGTGATTGGGACAGAGTCACCTGAGAAAGCACGACTCCTCACAACGTGCACAGCCCCTTACATTTAAGGTCACACACTCTCAGAATAAGGCATTTATTGGGTGTTGCCCTTGCACCGACTGGCTTCCAGGGCTAGGGTTTCTATTGGACCTAGGGCTTACAGTTTGGGTTCTGACTGATTGATAGGAACAGAGTTCTGATTGGCTCCTAGGGCTTAGGCTTTGGGTTATGATTGGCTAATAGGGTTAATGTGTCTGTTGGACCTAGGGCTTTGGGTTTGGAGTCTGATTGGTGAATAAGGATAGAGCGGTGATTGGTTCCTGGAGCAGGGCTTCCCTTGGCTATAGAGTCTAGGGCTAGGGTTCGGATTAGTTACAGTTAGGGCTAGGGTTGTCATTGGCCCAAGGTGATCCGATTACTATGGCTCTTTAACCCTTGGGCTCAGGGAACCCAGGTATTGGGCAACAGATGAAGGGTGTTGCATGTTAGGGCCTGAAAAGGGCCTAGGGACAGACATCCTGCATATCTACCATAAGAATTTCAGGTAAGCAACCTCTAGTTACAAAATCTTTATCAACTAATACTCCCTAAATTTTCCCCTATACTACAATACATCCCTCATATACAAACGCTAAGTAACTTTAAGTACTGAAAAATCTCCCCATCAACCATCTAACGTTTACAAAAAAAACTAAATAAAAACAACCGCAAACCAATACCACACAACCTATCACAAACAATACAACAATTCAACACCCAAAACAAAAATACCCTACAAACACAATGTCACTTGCCATAAGGAACCTAAAAATAAATGGAAGGTACAAACGTAGGATCACAAGGTTCCCTGATCGTACCTTCTGACCACAACCCAAAACACTCTACACAAATTACCAGACAACACAGCAGTTACAACACCATGACCCACCACAAAAAGCCCCTCCCACACACACACATATGTAAAGTTGAACCACAAAATGTCACTAAAGTAACTTATATTCAACACTCTGGTAGCTTCGCACAAAAGCATTCAAACTTAACTTAAGAGGAAAAGTGTACAATATTTTATCGAGCACACAAAGAGTAATAAAGTGAAAACACTACAGAAAATAAACCCCAAACCAATGTAGAAAAATTTACTACATTTTAATGAATAAACTGACAACAAAATGAATTAAATCCAATCATTATGAGTTTAGTTTTTAGAGTAAATTAGTGTCTTAAAGATCAACTGCTGGTATGTAGGTGCATGAGAGAGGTGCAAGTCAAAAGTTAAGGCCAACCACAAAAGAGTGAGGATCAGAACAAGAGGTAGATTGGCCTTGTGAGAAGTTGGCCTGGTATATGATGTTCACTAATTAAAGTGACCACCCTGTACCATGCCAAGCAACCCTTATGGTGTGGTTGTAAGTCAACCTTTTCGGACCAGCTGCCCTAGTGGTAGTGTAGGCTAAGCAGTCTTTCAGGCTAAACTCGTTTTGGCATGTAAAGCAAGCTGTTTTACCATATGTAACCCCCCTTTATACCAATGAAAGGACACCACACAGATATATATTCAAAATATATATGTATTTATTACTCAAAGTATCCCCTAGACTCTTTATGAGCACAGGAGCACAAATCGTTAAACAAGAAAGTAATACAATATACAGAAGTTGCACTTTATATGGATAGGCCCTGGTGGCTGATCAAACCATATACTAAAATAGTGGTATAAGTACCACGAACAGGAAAGGAAAAAGGCCTAGGGCCTCTAGAATCGCTGGGCCAACAAGGAGCTAACTTCAGTTAGTGACCAGGAGGTCCACGGGTCGCGTGTGCAGTGAGGAAAGTTACACGCGGGCTCCCATAGGTTTTCAATGGGTGCGTAAAAGTTCAAAAGTTACTGCTAGAAGGGTCTTCTGGATGGACTACGAACTTAAGACTTAAAACACAGACACTAGAGATGTTTCTCTACACTTGGGCACCGGAGTGCCAGCTTTACCTCACCCACAGGAAGCGGGTGCATAGGTCTCGAAGTGCGTCGGGTTTCGTCTATCTGTTCAATGGAGCCTGATGACAAAGATGCTGCAGGCGGTCGGTCCAGAAGAGATGCGGTGGACCCAAGGGTGGATCGGAGTTGTAGAAGACCTGAAAGCAGAGGGGACAGTGTTCACAGTCACTAGCCAGTGACCAGTGTGGCACCAGGTAGGTACCAGGCGATGTTGGGTGCAAACAGGTGAAGAGGTGTAGCTTGTCTCTGCAGCCACGTGGTCCCTGAAGGTCGACGACGTCCAGGAGTCGGTTCACGAGCTGTCCCACGCAGGCTCTCGCTGTCGGCGGTGTCGGCGACTCGAAGGAAGCAAACAAGCCTTGGCAAAAGCAGGAGTCGCAGGAATTGAAGAAAGCTGATTACTCTGACCAGCAAGGTCAGAGGGGCTGCTCCTTTGGAGGGAAGCAGGGGCCAGTCTGGAGCAACCAGACCAGCATCGTAGTTTTCAAAGTTAGTCGCCAAGATGGCCACTAGCCAACGGGCCAGGGACCGGGCAGGCGCGTCGAGTCGCAAAGTGCTGAGGGGCCCCACGCAGATTGTGGAGATGCTGGAGGGCTCACCTTTGGTGCAGATGCTGCTCGGATGTTGGGCTTCTCAGGACCCAAAGCACAACTCGGAGGGAGCCTCTGTTGTCGCGCTTGCAGCTTGTCGAGTGTCTTTTCAAGATGGCTGGCTCCACGTGTCTCGGTGCCTCCACGGGTTCCTTCTTTGCAGGGACTGTGGATCGGGCTGTGAGAGGTCTGGAGGTCCAGGTCTTGTCGGTCTCTGGGCTCGGGCTCCGGCGGGAGGCGGCGGCAAAGCAGACGTCGAGTTGCTGGATGGTGCTTGCGTTTAGCAAGATGGTCACTCCCTGAACATAGGGGAGATTTCCTTCAGTCCTCTGTGCAGCAGAGCGTCGAAGTTCCCGTCTTCTTCTTTGTGTTAAGTTGATTCCAGGATGTCTGAAGTCTTAGGACACAGCTCCTACCTTTAAGCGGATTCTAGGGGCCGGACTACCTGCTAGGTCCCCCCCTAAGGGTGGGACCAGGAAGGGGGGTGGTTACACCCCCAATCCTTTGTCCAGCTCGCCCCAGGTCTGGGGCTGGTGTGCCCCAGGACCGGTTTGAACTGGCATATGCACCGAGGCTCCTTGTGAGCCTCAGGCATGTCTGATTCTATTCAAGCCCTACCTGACCAATACACAAAATCCTGTCTGGGGTGGTGCTCGCACCTCCCCTGGCAGGAAACCCTTTGTCCACGTCTCCCAAGCTGGAAGGACTCCCAGCAGCAGGAGGGCAGACTTGTGTCTGTGGTGGCAGCATCCATTTTGTGGAACTGAGGCTATGTCTGATTGTACCCGGGTTTCAGGATCTGTACATGTCGTGTCCCTCTAGAAGGGTGGAATGCTAACCCCGTCGCCAGAACTGGCGAGGGGTTAGTATTCCAATTCGTATGAAACCTTACTCGACATGTTTTGATAAAGCCAAACCAAAGATAGCATTTAACCGAGAGGTTCATAATGCAATGGTATGGCGATATCTGGAAACGGTAGAAGGAAGTTGTTCCGACCACTGCAGACAGGCTCAGCTCATGCCAGAGAACCATCTCATATGGAACCTGCGCGCCATGAGAGGTATTTGACCTGTTTTAATTACATTTTGGCAGTCCACTCGGCACCCCTTTACATTGTCCTGCTCCCTGCTGACGAGAGGCAACTACCTCGAAACACGTGTCCAGGGATGGGTAAATGCAACACATACTTTTTTCTTTTTACACATCGTGGCATAGGCGTACCCGCCGTCGCCACTACATTCACCACAGTCCTTTGGGGCAACTTGCTGGTGTGACGAGCAGTGTGCGACCAACTTGTGTTCAAATTATTACGGCTCCCGTGAGCTATCGGGCTGACGAGCCCTGGTTCTGCACCTGCGCGCCATGAGAGGTATTTGACCTGTTTTAATTACATTTTGGCAGTCCACTCGGCACCCCTATACATTGTCCTGCTCCCTGCTGACGAGAGGTAACTACCTCGAAACACGTGTCCAGGGATGGCTAAATGCAACACATACTTTTTTCTTTTTACACATCGTGGCATAGGCGTACCCGCCGTCGCCACTACATTCACCACAGTCCTTTGGGGCAACTTGCTGGTGTGACGAGCAGTGTGCGACCAACTTGTGTTCAAATTATTACGGCTCCCGTGAGCTATCGGGCTGACGAGCCCTGGTTCTGCACCTGCGCGCCATGAGAGGTATTTGACCTGTTTTAATTACATTTTGGCAGTCCACTCTGCACCCCTTTACATTGTCCTGCTCCCTGCTGACGAGAGGCAACTACCTCGAAACACGTGTCCAGGGATGGCTAAATGCAACACATACTTTTTTCTTTTTACACATCGTGGCATAGGCGTACCCACCGTCGCCACTACATTCACCACAGTCCTTTGGGGCAACTTGCTGGTGTGACGAGCAGTGTGCGACCAACTTGTGTTCAAATTATTACGGCTCCCGTGAGCTATCGGGCTGACGAGCCCTGGTTCTGCACCTGCGCGCCATGAGAGGTATTTGACCTGTTTTAATTACATTTTGGCAGTCCACTCGGCACCCCTTTACATTGTCCTGCTCCCTGCTGACGAGAGGCAACTACCTCGAAACACGTGTCCAGGGATGGCTAAATGCAACACATACTTTTTTCTTTTTACACATCGTGGCATAGGCGTACCCGCCGTCGCCACTACATTCACCACAGTCCTTTGGGGCAACTTGCTGGTGTGACGAGCAGTGTGCGACCAACTTGTGTTCAAATTATTACGGCTCCCGTGAGCTATCGGGCTGACGAGCCCTGGTTCTGCACCTGCGCGCCATGAGAGGTATTTGACCTGTTTTAATTACATTTTGGCAGTCCACTCGGCACCCCTTTACATTGTCCTGCTCCCTGCTGACGAGAGGCAACTACCTCGAAACACGTGTCCAGGGATGGCTAAATGCAACACATACTTTTTTCTTTTTACACATCGTGGCATAGGCGTACCCGCCGTCGCCACTACATTCACCACAGTCCTTTGGGGCAACTTGCTGGTGTGACGAGCAGTGTGCGACCAACTTGTGTTCAAATTATTACGGCTCCCGTGAGCTATCGGGCTGACGAGCCCTGGTTCTGCACCTGCGCGCCATGAGAGGTATTTGACCTGTTTTAATTACATTTTGGCAGTCCACTCGGCACCCCTTTACATTGTCCTGCTCCCTGCTGACGAGAGGCAACTACCTCGAAACACGTGTCCAGGGATGGCTAAATGCAACACATACTTTTTTCTTTTTACACATCGTGGCATAGGCGTACCCGCCGTCGCCACTACATTCACCACAGTCCTTTGGGGCAACTTGCTGGTGTGACGAGCAGTGTGCGACCAACTTGTGTTCATATGGAACCAAGCACTCTGCCTTCAGGATTGTTAAGGCCTGCCATAGGAGTGACTTATAGGTTAACATGTGTCCCATTTAAGGTTAGGTATAGGTACACTACACCTAAGTAAGAGGTGGTTACAGCAACTTACCCCAGCTGAGTGATCAGCCAGTTGTGTCAAATTTGTTAGGCCAGGCCAGGGGTGGCACAATACATGCTTCAGCCCCTGGTAGGCCTTAGATACACCAATGCCCTGGGTACCTAGTGTACACTGGTACAGGGGCTCACAGGGTGAGCCAATTCCAATGGGTTATGCACCTAGAGTGCATAGTGTCAATTTAGTAGAGAGAACAGCAGGCTGGGGGTCTGATTAGCAGGACCACAGCCTCAATATGTCAAAAACCAGTGAAGAAAAAAGCAAAAATTTGGGGTGACCATAGGATAGCAGACCCTACTCTCCTACAGGCCTGGTCTTGCCTTTCCTTCGGAAAAGATCCCTGAAGAAGAGTTCCTGAAAAGGCAGAGTTCAGCAGGGATAAGTCAAGAGGCGGTATCTGAGGAGGCGGTGTTGTCGTCGGGAAACTGCTGGATGAAGATCTGGCCAATATTTTTTACTTTGGACTTAGACCTTTTTTTGGAAGTCGAAAATCTCTAGCGGGACAAAGCTGCAGGCTGTAGCCGACAAGCGGTCCACATGGCCGAATACCTTTGCCAAGAGATCCCACCAAACAGGATTTACAGCTGCTGAGAAGAACATAGAGGGAGCTACCACGAAGTCAGGTAGCCCGGCAATGCACCTTGGGCGGAACAGCTGGCAGAGATCCTAGTCTTCTGTCGGTTCTCAAGGCACTTTTAGAAGAAGAAATGTGCAAGTCTCTGCTTTTGGGAGAAGTGCCATCAACACAATTCTCATGGGTCCATAATCTGGGGGCGCACAACTCAGGAAATTTGGACTTACTGTGATAGAGCCCAGCAGGATTCAAAGCCTCAAGAGCTTGTTATGTCCCTGTAGCTCACACAGGAGGCCAGCCAACTAGCCCTTTAAATCACTCGCTCCCCACGTTATCTGTTTTGCCCCACCCCTCCAACATAAGAAAAAAAGTGCTATTTTAGGAGTGTCCCGGCCTCCTCACAGCACTTTTTTTTAGTCCCGTTGCCTGTTTGCTCCCACCTTCCCTGCTATTATTTGTTGTCCATTGCCTACCACCCTCCCTCCCGGTGCTTATGTTGCCCACCCTAACCCTCACCCGTAATAAGAAAACAATATCGCTATGACATGGCCAGGGCTGCCACGTCATAGTGCATTTATAACATTTAGCAAGGTTGCACAGCATCCATACTGCTCTACAACATGGCTAAAAGAGACTAGCAAAGCTTAAAGCTCTAGAACAGACCAGACCTACTGGCTTTGCTAATGCTTGTTTTGATTGTTTACGTAATGACTGACAACAACGGTGTTCTCAAGCCAGAGCTAAAAATGGCAAACCAACAAAACAGCATGGGCAAAGCAAAGCAAATGTAAAAAAAAAAAAAAAGCAAATTAGGAAATTTGAGCAATTAAGTGACCTATTTTTAAGAGGTTGTCTACAGGCAAAATGTCTGCTCACACTGAGGGGAGCCAATGACTGAAGTGGTCTGCCATGCTATCCCATGCTGTATTCTTTGGTGGTAAAAGCACACTGTGAATGACAACTTATAAACGAAGTCTGCCAGACAAAAGCGTGTGTGTGGGTCCACGTATGTGTGTGTTTGGAAAAACATCTGACAAAATAATAAAGGCATCTTGAGGCCAGACCTGAAAACAAAAGGTGTTTTGTATATTTATGTGATTATGGGTAGAAAATCTTTTAGAACTAGACCAGTTCCCTTGGGAAAAAAGTTCACTATTACTAAAAATTACAGTAATAAAATTCACATACCAGAGGACCAGTAGGTCCCATTAGGTTTAGTAGTAGAATTCAATAGTTATCCTTTTTTTAGTAATCTTAACAATATTAATGTTAGCATTTCCTAAAACATACTGATCATCCACAACAATCTGAAACATTTTTCATAGCACTCTGATGATTCATAAGTCACTCTGCTGTTCACTAGCTAACTTACCATCTCCAATTTTGATGTTTATAAATGGAAGCAAAGCATCATTAGCATCCCGGACACCTTCTGTGGGCAGAAACACATTGTAAAGAATTTTGGATTAACGGGGATTCTAGAAGCAATCTCACTCCGATGAGAGCATGATTATAATGTTTTTAAACATTGTATGTACTTTAACACCTCAGATCACATTGCTGCTTCTAAAAACTATATGGACACATAGTTGGGTATTCAAGTATGGTCAAACACTTTTTAGATTCAACAACATATCATTAAATAATGCAAAATAGTGAGCGTGTATCACCCTATGTGTGTGCTTTTTTTTTTACAACTGTTGTCATTTTGGAAAGTGCACACAGAGAAACAGTCAGAACGAAATTCAACGTATTGACACCTCAAGAAGCTGCCCATGGTGAGCTAAAGCAGAAGGGTTTATAGTCCGGCAAGTGAAATTTATGAATATGAATCCAGCCATGGACTGGAGAAGGAACTATTGCGAGTTCATGGATTCTGGAAGATAAGACTGATTCACTTTGCAACCTCCACTGAACTGATAAACAAGTAACTTACCTCCAGTAGTGCTCTTACTGGTAGAGACTATCTAGCCGCAGATTCCTCACCTTTTAAATATTCCCCAGGCATCAGACTGGATCCAGAAGATTTTCCAGCTGTACCTCAGCACGCATGTAGGTGGCGCTATGCGGTTTTGCACCGATGCAGGTCCCCACTGTAAACGATGTACAGAGCATATATGGGCACCACCTCTGAACACTGACGCCAGTTGTTTTCGAGACTGTCCACATCCTCCGGGGCTAAGCCCCATGAGTGATACGGATGGAAAGCAGTTTGCAGATTCCTAAACTTGGGATCTTATTAAAGGATAGTGTCCAATCACAGAACATAGAGGACAGGAAGGTCGGTGAGGAACTTGCGGCTTGATATATTCTCTACTAGAAACAGCGTTACAGAAGGTAAGTAACTTGTTCTTCTAATAGAGACTTCTAGCCACAAATTTCTCACCTATTGACAATTTTGAATAGCTACCAAAGCAGAACCTAATAGGAGGTGGGTCTGTGAGTGGACTCAAACCAGAAAGTCCTGTAGGACCGAGTAGGTAAATTGCCTCTCCCAGCCTGCCTCTCCCAGCAAACCTGACTGTCCAGTAAATAATGCTTTGCGAACATATGGCGGGACGCCCACGCAGCTTCCTGGCCGATATCTAGGACTGGGACTCTGAGTGTTAAACACCTTTGGCCATTTTGGAATGAGCACACAGCTGTTCTGGGGGACTGTAGGAGGGGGTGTGGGCAGGTTGCCACCCTCATGCACATCATTTGGGAGTGTAAACAAATTCAGACATACTGGAGGGGGATACATACGGTTATGAGTGAGGTTCTACATAAATCTGTTCACCCTGAGGCTAAGAGATGCCTCCTTAATGTATGGGAGCCCACGGACTTGACAGGGGCGGAGAGGCTGTGGGTCACCCAGGGTGCAGCTGTGGCCAAGAGGGACATTGCTCAATTTTGGGGTGGGCTGTCACCCCCTACTGTAGCAGCGTGGAAGCACAATCTTGATTGGTGCATGTTTCGGGAGAAAACCGTTTATGTGGCAAGAGGGTGTCCCCAAAAGTGGTCCCGAGTTTGGGCTAAGTGGAACACATATAGAGGGGATATCTGTGTTGCTCCCATGCTACCTCATGACGACGAAGCTTTGTCTCCCTAATTTTTCTATCCTGTCCACAGGTTGTTTTCTGCAATTGTACTGTATCTCAAATTAATTGCCATATACGAATGTCATTATTCTCGGTCATATGTGAGTTGCCGAGAGTTGATTTTTTTTTGTTAATAAACTTAATAAAAAGATATTTTAAAAAAAAGAATTTCATATCAACACATAAACCCATATTACAATTAAATACAAAAAACCTCCGAATGCACCCCAACAAGACTCCCTACCTATATACAATCTAATACAATCATTTCACTGTGTAATCTTGGATTACACAATTATTGTTACCCTCCCACCTATCAATCCAATGGCAAAGTGAAGAACAAAAATATCAACGACATTTATTGATTGAATTTGAACACTCCTTTTCCTCTATAGTTTTGACCATGGAAAATTACAGTTTGGCAAGGGCCAGACGAGGTAGATACATTTGTGCATATTTCGGTTATGTTTTGAGCGCCTGGTTAGTCCCAACATGCAACGAGGAACTGCCTCCCCCCTTTATTCAATTCATGAGCCATGGCCACTCCCCAGTAGCTGGTATTTAGTGGGCAGCACCACACCAAATCAATGAAAACTGCATTGACCTTGGGACACAAAGGGCAATAGCGTATGGACCCTGGAAAAATGCGGTCTATCCGTTGGGGTGTCAGGTAAGTTTGTTGTACATAACTAAATTGTAAACATTTGAGGCAGGCATTGCAAGAAATGTTCTTACCTTTCTGTTGGCATCTTGCCCTATGAGTGTCAGTAAGTTCCTGGCCAATATCCAACGCCGAATGTGCCCGCAGGGCTGAGAGCAGCTGATCTGTCTTGTGCTGTAGTGCTGTGTTGAGGCAGGTAACTGCATGTCTTGAATGACCGCAAATCCATAAGAGGATTGCTGGACTGAGCCCTAATTTGCAGAGCACTTTCCACAGGCAGGGCCATTCCAAGGTGTCGAGGGCTTTTTCAATATCCAGGGAGCCGGCCCATGGGCATAGGGCCCTGCAACGCACCTAGTTTATTATCAGAAACAATCTGTGTCAATTTAGCAAAGCATTCAGCTTTGGGATAAAGCATTTTGATCCATGTAAACTATTGATTTCGCTAACGCCAGTAATCTATTTGTTAATATGATCCCAGGATTTTATAGTCCATATTCAACAGGGACAAGGCCTAAATGAGCCCACTCGCAATTGGCCCCTTTCTGGTTTAAAGAGAACTGTGAGAACAGCTGCTCTCTTTATCCCCCTTCCCATTTTGTGGAGCTATACATTCCCTGTAATCTAAGGTGGAGAGTCGCGTTAGAGTATTTATATGAACTATTTTTGTTTGGGCTAGCTGGGTAATAGAAGAAGGTGCGGAGACAGAGAACTTTTGCAGTACTTCAGTCTTGGCCTTTAAAGACGTCAATTCTTATTCTCGCCAGAACAGCCCCCCCCAGTCTAGTGTGAAGAGTAAGGGGTTGTGGTTCAACAAGATGCAGCTCAGGTATTCGGTCGGTTTTGGCTTAGGGGACCGGTCTGCACAGCAGAATATGACGTCTATCCTAGTGTGAATTCAATGAAGCCCGGACTAATAAGAATATTAGCTGCCCTGTCAGTCGGGAGGGCGAGGCACAATATGCCTAAGAGTTGCATGTGGAAGGCCCACGGTTGGAGCTGCCTCTTAGTCATAAAGGATTTAGCCCCTGGGACACTATTGACATCTCTGCACCAGGAGCATGGGGTGATTGTGTTGATCAGTAGTGAAGGTGTCAATTTATCAAAGAATGCCGTCTGATTCGTGTTGGGGGTGTGAATGGAACCCTTGTCTACGGACCGCCCAACCTCATTACGAACTTTGCCACTCAGCTCACCATCGACCACATTCTCTGCAGTGACCTCAACTTTCACCTGGAAGACAAAAACGACTTCTGCTCCACAGCACTCGTTGAAAGCTTGACCAACATCAGACTCATCCAGCTCCTCCCAGAACAAACACACACCACAGAACACACACACTGGTACCCATCTTCACCACAAGTGACAGCATCTAATACAACTCCACCACACCAGTGACCGACCACTCCATCATCCATTTCCAAATCAACACACCTCAAGTCAACAACCCTACCAGATTCAGCATTTCTAGCTGCAGCTAGGGCAAAATAACAGAAGCAGACTGGCTTGGCACCCACAGCATAAATCAACCTAGGCACACTGACAACCTAGACAAGGTTATCAACAATGTCAACAACTGGCTAAAGAACTGCACGAACATTATTCAAGCAAGCCAGCTGATACGCAGAAGACCTCTGAGACACCAAACAACACAGTAAACATCAGAAAGGAAATGGAGAGCCAGTCATGACACCACCGACAGAAATACCTACAAGGCTGCACTCAGACGGTATCACCAGCAAATAAGAGAAACCAAGAAAAAAGGACTAGTGCACTGCATTGAAGGACATTTCAATAGCTGCAAGGAGATCTTACTGTTAGGAATTTCACCTCGCCCTTAGCAGCTGCCACCAACATCGCTGCCTCCAAACAACTACGCGACGAACTATGCAACATTTTCCTTGGTTGTAAAATCTAATAAACAAAGTTTAAAAAAATAAATAAATAAATAAACTTCTTCCGCAACAAAATTGCAAACATCTACAGCATGGGTACTCACAAACATTTGGTCTTTGGTGTGACCAAGGCTGCACTGATGCCAGTGGGGGGTGTAAAGTCGTTGTAGAGAAAACAAAGTATGTATATTTAGTGGCTGAACTCAATTGAACAATGTGAAACTAGAAAACCTGGGATGAATCCTGGCTTCTCCACTTGACCAAATTGTGTGACCCTGGGCAATTGTTTTATTTCAATTTCCCTACTTTTGGATCATTATCACATATAAGAGAAACTAGAAATACATGACTTTCAGGATGCGTGCTGTTCAAAACTATCTCCTGTGCTTGGATGTAATCAGTAACAGCATTGTTGTCAGGGTGGGGGTAGGAGAGCATGAATGTTTCTAAATTCATGTTTGAAAAACATCACTTTAAGAAAAAATACTTCTGGATGCACTGCTATAATTTTAATTTACTAAGGTGAAATAGTTCTACAGGTCAATGAAATACACTTTTTGAATTTTGAAAAGACTATCATATTTATACACATTTGCGGTCTTTAAAAATGAAGGTAGTCATAAAGTTAAGGGCCTAGTTACTTCCTTCCACTAACTGCTATTAACCTTTAAACAAGTGCTTGAAGTATATTTAAAAAAAAAAAATCATGTTAGTGCTGAGTTGAATAAACAACAGCCTAGTTCTGCTACTGTCCAGGGGGCCACATGTAAAGGTCGGGAGGGCTGCATGCGGCCACCGGGCCGTACTTTGAGTATCACTGATCTACAACAACTTTGCACACCAACCCAACTCCATAGAACTCGTTGCTTACCTACCCACCACCAACCAAGATGGCCACCTAACAGAATAGACAACCCTCACCAGAAACTACAGAACACCAATCATGCAGACCATCCACTCAGGGGCCCCAACGGACCCAGGCCCCCACCACACCTACAACCTGGAAACATCATCAATCAGCAGCAACCTGAACCACTACATCAACACCTCCATCAAGTGTGCCACGTTCCCGGATGAATGGAATTTTTTTTAAATCAATGCACTTCTCAAGAATCCCACAGCCGACTCAAATCAACTGAGAAACTTACAACTCATCTCCCTGCTTCCTTATCCAGACAAAGTGATTGAGAAGGCCTTCAACAAGCAACTCACAACCAACCTAGAAAATCACCATCTTCTACACAACATTCAATCTATATTCAGAAAGAACCACAGCACCGAAACAGCACTCATCACGGCCACCAATGACACTCGAATCATCCTGGACTCAGGAAAAACAGTGGCCCTCATCCTCCTGCTCAACCTCTCTGCAGCATAGAACACCGTCTCCCATAACACCCTCATCAGAAGACTCCACAAGTCTGTCATCTGTAAAAGCAAAACTGGAGGTCGCTCGTTCTCCTAAACTGCACCTAAGACATGAAATGACCTCCCTCAACACTTCAGAGCAGCCTCCTCACTTCTTGAGTTCCACAAGAAGCTGAAGACTTGGCTCTTCATATAAGCACCTTAGAGACCACAAACCTACACGCCTGCCCATGCATCTGGATACCTTTCCGGGTGATTAGTGTGTTATACAAATCAATATAACAGAACAGAACACAACATAGTTAAAACTTAAAAAGAGTCTGTTTACCAACTGGTAACCAATGGAGCCCCCACAAACCCTCTGATGGAGCTTTGACGAGGGAGTTGAAGTACCAGTCTTGCTGCAGCATTTTGTACCTCCTGCAGCTTCTGGATCAGCTAAATAGTCAGACCCAAGGAGAGAATATTGTAATAGTCAAGCCGTGAGGTGATCAGGGTATGAACAACCAATTCATGAGGCCTTCATAGTCACCACTCTATCTGGCACATGCATCAACATAGCTTTTGCGATTCCTTAATTGCGATTATTAAGGAATCGCAATTAAGGAATTGCAAAAGCCTATGCATGTAGGAATCGCTATAAAAATAGCGATTCCTACACATTCCTTGATTGCGACTTGCAAATTGCGAGTCGCAAGTAAGGACTGCCGTCCCATTCATTCCTATGGGCCTCCAGGCCCATAGGAATGAATTGGAGAGTGCAAGAGCAATTTGCGAGTACCAGAACGTACTCGCAAATTGCTCCTGCAATTTCAAGGGTGCAAGGGTGTCAAAATGACACCCTATAGCACCCCTGAAATTGATCTGTGCACATATGTTGCACAGACACATGCCCTAAGGGCATGTGTGTGTGCAACATGAAACTTTGTAAAATGCACAAAAGTGCTTTTTTCAAAGTTTTTGCAAATTACCATGAAGTTCAACTTCAGAGTAATTTGCTACCCCTATTAACGAAATCGCAATTTTTTTTTACTTTAATGCATTGCATTTAAGGAATCTCAATTTGGGATTCCTTAAATGCAATCGCAATTTAAGTAATCGCAATTTAGAGGTTCCTTAAATTGCGATTTTTGCATTTGGGATGATGCATCCCAAATGCAAAAATACCGGTCGCAAAGGGGCAGATTCTGAGAATCTGCCCGCTTGTGACCGGTTTTTCCTTTGATGCATGTGCCTGTAAAACCTTTTAGGAAATGGCCTAATCTCTGCAACTCTTATAGGCCCCTTTCCATGATCAATGTAAACAATAAAATACTGGCACACATACTGGCGACTAGGATACTCCCTCTCTTCCCCCATATTGTTAGATCAAACCAATCAGGCTTTGTCCGGGGGCGTGGCCGAGCCGAGCCGCAAGATGGCCGCCGTGTAACGGGGCTCTGCCGGCCGAACACAATATCCGCATGCCCATCCGTAATATGCCTCCTTTTCTGAGCAGCAAAGATGAGGCGGGAGGTGCCTGAGCGCTGGGGACCCGGCGACAGCTTTCGCGGCCGCGATCGGCGGCGGCGTTCGGGCGCGGTGGCCCTTCGCTACACCAGCGGCCTGCTCACGTCGCGCTAGACGGCCTCGTCCGCTACGCGAGTCCCTGGTCGCGGGCCCGACGTGCGGAGTGGAGCCGCCGCGAGGACTTGCGGGAGCGGGACTGGCCTGCCATACACGGACGACTCGCTGCAGCGGGACACCTGAAGGGCAGTAAGCGGGCTGACCCACACTAGAGGCGGAGAACAGTGACGGGTTGCGCTGCGAGCTGCTGGGGCCTTGGGAGAAGAAGAGCACCCTGAACTGCTGTGTCCACTGACGCTCCCGCCAGCGCAGGGAGAAATGACTGCTGCGCCCCAGGGGTGAGGGCCGATTGGCTCCTGCTTGTGTGTGGCGCCTGATTGCCCACCCATGAAGGTACCCATCCTGGGGAAAGGTGGATTGAGGACGGCGAGGTGACTGCGCGGCGGGGGCGGAGTGACATGCCCATGGTGACGGCCCATATGCCACACGATAACTGCGCACATACCTAGTGCGAAGGAGCCGACACGCAACTACAGACACAGCGCGCTGGTGGCCTGCTCGGCCTGGCTGGCTGAAAAGGACTGTGCCCACGGCGGGGGCGGCCCGGTGAGGGCGGGACTCGGGCGCCTGCACGACCTGCCGGTTTCACCGAGGGCCGGAACCTGAAGTGACCCATCGGCCCCCCCCCCCCGGGACCTCCCGAGGTGTCTCCCCCGCAGAAACATGGGGAAGCAGGATGCCGAAGCTGCATTTCGAGAGACGGAGTGCCCGGACCATTGAGGTGGAACCGGCGTCACAGACGGTGGTCCCTGAAACGCAGATGGACCTAACGCAAGAGGACAACATAAAAAGTATGTTTCGCGACCTCAAAGGCTGCCTCAAGGAGATAGACAACAAACTAGACTCCATGGCTCAGCGAATGGAAGGCATATCGCACAAAGTCGATCAGCACGAGGAGCGACTTGCGGCGGCGGAGACGCGGATTGCTGAATGTGAGGAGGGCCACAGTGACACCCGAGAAAAACTGTTACGCATGGATAAGGTCCTGGAAGTGATACGTGGGCGCAACGAAGATTTGGAAGCCCGCTCCCGCAGAAATAACATACGCATTATTGGGATTGCGGAATCCACAAATATTGGTAATATGGAACAGTTCGCGGAGGGTATGTTCCGCGACTTGTCTGGTGCGGACCTGTCGGCCATGTTCCTGGTCGAGCGCGTGCACCGGACGCTGGGCCCACGCCCAGGGCCGGGAGCGCTGCCGCGCCCGATCCTTGCCAGAGTTCTAAATTACAGAGACCGAGACAATATTGAGGCTGTCCCGTGAAAAAGGCGAGCTCACTTTCCAAAACATGGCCGTCTCCTTGTACCCTGACTTTACTCAAACTGTGCAAGCTGCGAGGCGTGAATTCCTGCCGGCTAAAAAGATCTTCCAAAAAGTGGGGACCAAGTACGCCATGTTGTACCCTGCAAAGCTGAGGATTCAGATCAAGGGGAAACCGATGATCTTCACGGAGGCGAAGGAGGCGCTGAAATTTGCACGACAAGTGGAGCGGTTGCACCGGGGGCCACGCGAAGGCCTAAAGACCCCCCCCGGCTGGCCAGCTGACTGACATTGAGTAAAACAGCATACTGCTGTGGGGACTGTGGCTACCTGCAGCACCGAGAGACGCCCGGAGGCTTTGCTGTTAAGTATACGCCATTTTCCTTACTAATATTGTCCTGGGACCTGGAGTGGGCAGGAGGTGCAAGGATGGGCCGACGGGGACAGTTGGACACGGGGCAGAGACTATTTATGATCCGTGGCTGAACACCAATACTGTGCTGGGTGATGCGTAGGGCATATCCTGCTGAACTTAGACAAATTGCGAATATAGAAGGCGGACATGTTCGGCAACCCTGTCGCTCTCAGATGGGGGAGTGTGCCGGTGACCCCACGCCCTCGAAGGGATGATTCCCATGATACTGTTACAGGAGAGTTGTTGTTGGGCCTGTTTGGGGGGGGGGTAATGAATCTCAACCTGATTGGGGGGTTGGAGTGGGAGGAGGGGGGGGTATGTTCTTTGTTGGTTTGTATTATTGTACTGCAGCATTTTATTACACAACTAAATGATGAGACGGCGCTATCCCCTGCCACCTATACGTTGCTGTTGGGTGCGAGACATGGTACACTAGGGCTCTTACCACATGCCCCACCTCTTGCGCCGAAGATACACACCGCTAAGTAAGACACATCTCCATACACATCTCTGACCGCGCTGCGCTGCCTGACATGGAATATTCGCGGTCTAAATGATCACCGCAAGATCCGACTGACTCACGCGCACTTGACCAGGCACCACATTGACATATGTCTCTTACAGGAGACCCACCTGATGCAGAGGGCTGGGGAGAGGCTCAGGCATGCCAGATGGGGCGAAGTGCACACGTCCGGATGCTCCAGCTATTCCCGGGGAGTGGCCATATTGATTCGGAAGGGCCTACCCTGGCAAACGTTTAAGGTGCACGCCGACTCAGAGGGGCGATACATAATATTGCTGGGGAAATTATTTCACATGCAGATAATAATTATCAACACTTATGGCCCTAACACGGACGACCCAGGCTTTTTCCTACACGTTTGGCTTAAGGCACAATCAATGGGCGAGGGAGCGTACACCTGGGGCGGAGATTTCAATGCGGTGCTTTCACTGGAACTCGACAGGGAGGGGGCTGCTCGCACACATCACCCACACACGGCGGGTCTTCTCCGAGGCCTAATGGAGGACTACAATCTGCTCGATTCATGGCGGGTATTGCACCCCGCGGTGAGGGAGGGCACCTGCTTCACCCCACACAGGAGAGCCTGGTCCAGATTGGATTTTTGGCTATTAACCCCACATATACATGCCTGGGTATCTGAGGTTCATCTTAGAGCGCGCACCCTATCCGACCACTCCCCAGTTGAGCTGGTGCTACAAGTCCCCAGACCATACATTACACCTTTCACGTGGAGGTTGCCGGCGCAGGCCTTGTTAGATCAGGTATTTCGAGAGGACGTACATCAACACATCCTCGACTATTTCGAACTAAACACGAACTCGTGGCATCGGTGGGCACCCTGTGGGACGCGTTCAAGGTAGTTATCAGAGGCCACTGCATTGCGGGGCAGGCCAGAGTACTGAAGGACATAAGAAAGACGCTCAAGGGGCTGGAGGACCGCCTGCATGCCCTGGAAGTGCAATACTGCTCTGACCCCTCGGTGACAGTGCTAGCGGAGACGCGCACCAAACTTACGGAATACCAGACTGAGGCGGATAGGGAGCTTACATTTTTACATAAACATGCGACGGCCCGCCGATATGGGGAGGGAGATCGCTCGGGCAAAACGCTCGCCCATTTGCTACGGTCGCAAAGAAATTCCTCCTACATCTCCTCAGTCGAAACGCCGCAGGGTAACCATGCATGCACTCCACCAGAGATCCTGGGTACATTTCGAACTTTCTATAAAGACTTGTACCGCTCCCGGGGAGCGCCTACACTGGCGGACCTGTCCGGTTACCTAGACACGATACAGCTGATCTGGTTCAATGCGCACCAGAAGGGATATT
The DNA here is from genome assembly GCF_964204655.1 of Triturus cristatus. Lineage (NCBI taxonomy): Eukaryota > Metazoa > Chordata > Amphibia > Caudata > Salamandridae > Triturus > Triturus cristatus. Next base: position 1,776,908,718 of record NC_140590.1, on the reverse strand, counting down.
TCGATCGCCCCTTTGCGGTGGAAGATGTCAAGGAAGCAATAGGGTCCTTGGCAGCCGGAAAAGCTCCAGGGCCGGATGGCCTGCCAGCGCAGTTTTATAAGGAATACGCTGATCTCCTGGCCCCCAGGCTATTAGCCGTGTACGCTGAGACAGTTGAGGCGGGTATACTCCCAGCGTCAATGAGAGAGGCTATCGTCATTGCCCTCTTAAAACCAGATAAGGATGCCCAGAAGTGCGACTCGTATCGGCCACTGTCCTTAATTAACACTGATGCGAAAATATTCGCTAAAATGCTCGCCGCGCGGCTACAGCCGGTGCTGCCACCCATGATACGCCCGGATCAGTCGGGATATGTGCCGGGCCGATTCACGTCTCACAACCTTCGAACCCTGTTTGGGGTGCTGCACTATTTGGCCCCACACGTCAAAGCTGCAGTGGTGCTACTGGACGCCACGAAAGCGTTCGATTCCCTGGAATGGAGATTCCTGTTTCCTTTACTGCAGCGAATGGGGATGAGTGAGGCTTTTATCCGGTATATCAGATTACTCTACACTACCATCACTGCCCGTGTACGGGTGAACGGGCTTATCTCTGAGCCCTTTGCCATTAGCAGGGGCACGAGACAGGGCTGCCCCCTGTCACCCCTGCTATTTGCGATCGCCACCGAGCCATTGGCGGCCCGGATTAGACAACACCATGCGGCCAGGGGCATCGGGTTCTCATCCCGGGCATTAACCGTATCTATGTACGCAGATGACATTACACTCTATGTGGTGGACCCACATGAAAATCTCGCCCCCATGACGAGAGAGTTGCTGAATTATGGCCGGCTATCGGGGGTGACTATAAACTGGGAGAAATCGGTCATTCTACCTCTGACGACTGGGACACCCCGATTTACTCCAGACTGCCCGCTAGAGTGGGCGACCGGTCCGGTGCACTACCTAGGGATCTGGATCAGCACGGACATGCAGAAATTGTGGGCAGAAAACTATGGGCGGGCGCTGCGGTGGATAGAGGAAAAGGTTAGCCGCTGGAAGCACTTGCCCCTTTCGCTGGCAGGGAGAATAGCTGTGGCCAAAATGGTCATCCTACCCAAGCTACTATACTTATTTGTCAACATCCCACTGCCCCTGACGGCACGTTTTCTGAACCAAGTGCGTTCGCAGATGATAGAACTGGCGTGGGGTGGAAGGCAGCCGAGGGTGGCCTGGGAGACCCTTACTCTCCCACAGAGACAGGGTGGTATGGCAGCACCGGATTTCACGCTGTATGCTTACTGCGCACAGGCGCAGTTCTTGCACCACTGGGTACACCCCACGCCGTTTCAGCCGCATGTGGCGATAGAAACGGATAGGGCTGCCCCGCTACCGCTCAACACGGCCCTATACGCACCACACAAGAGGAGATGCACAGAAATTGACACTGTGCACGCACTTCAGTGGGCCTGGGACGGGTTGCGACGCCGAGCCAAGTTGGACCTTCTCTACACCAAGTCGGTGCCCCTGCGCGGGAACCCCATGTGGCCCCCGCTGCAAAACATGAAAACCGGGGAACGCGCGGCGTCGCATGGCCTTCACACGGGGGGGGGGACCTATTCCCAGGGGATACTTTCATCACGCCGGAACAGCTGTGCAGTGCGGAGGCCCCGACGATGCTCGACACACTGCTTTATTATCAGCTTCGCCACACATGTCAAAAGCTGTTTCCTACATTTCCGGCGCCGCCGCCGGATTTGTTGGCCCTGGAAAATGTGCTAAAAGTGGAATCGGGGCGCAAACTAATATCCTGACTGTACGGAAGCATGCAAAGCAATCATCCAATAGTGGTCCCAACGGCGCGCTGTATGTGGGATACGGAACCTGGTACCGAAATCACTGACGATCACTGGGATATATGCTGTAGACTGCTTGAGACCCTTTCCCCTAACTATCGGCTCCGACTGATACATTTTAAATACATACATATGACATACCGCACTCCTAGCCGGCTCCATCGCATGGGCTTAAGAGACACAGACAACTGCTGGCGTTGCAGTGCACACGGAGCTACTTTCTTACATATGGCGTGGGAATGTCCCATGTTGGCCTCCTTCTGGGCCAGGGTAATGGAGCTGGTGCGTGCAATCACTGGCCTACTGATCCCATGCACTCCGCAGACTACACTACTAGGGATCTTACACATGGTCAAGCCTAAACACCGTAAGCTGCCGGCCATACTCATTTTGCTTGCCAAAAGACAGGTCGCGATGCACTGGGGAGCTACTACATCGCCTAGCGTTAGGGAATGGATTAAAAGCGTTGTATACTGCCAGACGCAACTCGCTTTATATTGGGAGCTCTTGCCAGTGCGCTCACGGCCAAAGGACATATGGGAACCATTCACACACTGGTTGGCTCACACAACGCTTCAGGCACTGTAAAACAATGCTATTCACTGATGGTGGCCGGGCGGGGACGGGAACCGGGTGGATCATGGGGTGCTCAGGTCAATGAATATGATGTGGGGGGTGTTCGGGATGGGGAGGGGCGGAGGTGGGGGGACCATGTGAGAATTACCGAGCACTGACGGGTTGGCACCTGGCAATCCTATTGATAATGTTGTGTTGGTGGGGAGCTGTATTGTCATTCACATATCCTATACACACTGCAGAGAATTGTATTTGTTTTGTTGCTGAAAATGCAAATAAAAAGAATTTAAAAATAAAAAAAAAAAAAAAAATCAGGCTTTGTCCTAGGGCGCCCCACTGCTCACAATTTGCAAACTCTCTTTGCCTTACTCCACACTTTGGAAACACATCTCCAGGGAGCTGCTGTTTCCTGGATGCCACAACGGCCTCTGATTTGCTCAAGTCACCGTTCTTTTTCACCCTATTGCAACACATAGGGTTCGCCCCTCCTTTCTTCACGGAATAAATCTCCTCTATGCATCTCCTACAGCTAAGCTTGGTGTCAATAGCATCATTTCTGACCCCATATTAATTCACACGGTTGCCCGCTCTCACCAATTTTATATGCAATTGCTATGGAACCTCTAGCTGCTCATCTACGAAAACAGACTGTGGTTTCAAATACAGGGCCCGTAAGCTTGTGGTGCCGTTCTAAGCAAATGTTGTTACCGTATATGTGCCAGACTCACCCAGAAACGCACTCTAATATTGAGTGAATTTACTTAATTGGTACCCTCACTTGGGTGTCATGATAAACTGGTCCAAATCTGTGATGTTCCTCTTAAATGAAGCTAAGGCCCGATTCCCTACAGAATATCCCCAGGAGTGGGTGGAGGACACAATTAAATATTTATGGATATGGGTCAGTCGAAACTTGTCACATCTCTGGCTTGAGAACTACCGAAAGGTAATTGCATGCTTGGAGGAGTGGGTCGCAGTGTACCTTGGTCTTCCACTCTCCCTCGCTGGGATACTGGCTATCACAAAGGAGATAGACCACTGACCTGGTCAGTGAGACTACTCTCCCCGTGCAGCTCCACCACTAAATGCTACCCTGGGTGTTCGAGGCCCTTCTCCACTCGCGGGCTCCTATCTGCGCCTCATCCCTGGCGGTCCAGTGGGAGAACACTCTGCTCTTCTGCTGTTGTACCGCTCTTGGCTTTTCTGTGCCCTCTTTTCACTCTCTGTGCTCTTTTCTCTCTGCTCTCTTCTCGCTCCACGCCGCTGCTGCCTCCGGGGAACCTCCTCCCTCCGGTGTGTCTTTCCCGCCTCCCAGCTGACTGCCCTCCCCTACTTAATGGCGGCTGCCACCACTCCAGCACCCTCCATGCTCTCAACCCCAGACGCGGCAACAACTGCCAGCTTTCGACGCCGAGCATTACCCAAGGCCCGATCTCCTGTCAACACTGCCACTGCACCTTCACCCACCTCGGGACCCCAGCAGCAGCCCCAGCTTACCAGACATCACTGCTCACAAACCACTCAACTGGGTCCTCCTCAAAGTGCGCTCCCTACACAAGTACATCATAAAAATCTGGGACCTCCTCAACACCCACACGCCCGATGTCACATTCCTCACAGAAACCTGGACCAACCCCAACTGCGCGCCCGACATCGCCACCGCCATTCCAGATGGATACAAGATCCTGCAGAAAGATCGCCCCACCCATAAATGAGGAGGCATCGCCATCATCCACAAAAGCACCCTTTGCATGTCAACCACTGGCCCGGACGACACCACGACCCTCATGGAGCACCTCCACTTCCAGATCCAGACCAACCCTAAAACGAATCTCCGCGGAATTCTCATTTACAGGCCACCAGGCCTGCGTGCTCCTTTCACTAACGCCATCGCACCCCATGCCCTCACCTCCACTGACTAAATCCTACTCGGAGACCTAAACTTCCACCTGGACAACCATGACAGCCCCAACACCACCAACCTCCTCGAGAACCTCGCCAACATAGGACGGAAGCAACTGGTCACCGCCCCTACGCGCACAGCAGGACACACACTCGATCCCACTTCGCAGAAGGAAACAGCATCTCCTACAGCCACACCACGGAACTCCTCTGGACAGACCACCACTGCATACACTTCTCCTTCAGAAAACCCACCGCTCACATGCACGCCCACTGCCTCCCCCCACAGAAGCTGGAACAAAGTCACCGAAGACCAGCTCACTTCCGTCCTCTTCAGCACCCAACCACCAACAACGCCAGATGCTAACACCGCGGCATGCAACCTCCACCGTTGGATTGCAAACTGCGCCGACACACTTAAACCCCTCAAGAAAGCCAAAGGACGACACATCAAGAAAGCAAGCTGGTTTACCCCTACACTCAAAGGATCCAAGTGCTCCTGCAGACGACTCCGAATGACATGGAGGAACAACAGAACCCCAGAAAACATGCACCGCATACAGAGAAGGCATCACAGCACACCACCAACAAAGAAGAAATTCCTTCAAGACAGAATCCTCACCAACGCCCACAACAACAAAGAACTCTTCTCCATCATCAAGGAATTTGCCAAAACAAACAGCAAAACAACAGACGTCCCACCCTCCCAAGACCTCTGCAATAGACTCCGCACCTTTTTTCACCTCAAGATTAAGACGATCTACAACAGCTTTGACAACCAAGACCTCCGCACTGCTCCAGAGCCTATCCCCAACGATGCCACCCAACAGACCCTGCTCACCTGGCCCCCGTTCATGACAGAAGAAACCGTAAAGACCATGAAGAGCATGCACTGCGAAGCACCCTCAGAACCCTGCCAACCCCACATCTTCTACAAAGCCGCCACGGCCATCACAGCCGAACTACCTTGGACGATCAACTGCTCCCTCTAAACCACCACATCCCTCGGCTGGAAACACGCCCAAGTCAACCCCCTCCTGAAAAAACCTTCCGCAGAACCGAAAGACTGTAAGAACGCTAGGTCCTTCTCCCTGCTTCCATTCGCAGCCAAGGTCATCAAAAAGGTCGTCAACATCCAGCTAGCAAACTTGACCGAAGCCAACAACGTCATGGACATCTCCGGATTTCGCAGCAACCACAGCACTGAGACCGCCCTATTCACAGCCATAGATGACATCCGCTCCCTCCTCGACCAGGGCCAAACGGCAGCCCTCATCCTCCTGGACCACTCAGCTGCCTTCGACACAGTCTCCCACCGCACAGCAGCCACCAGACTACATGATGCCGGTATCCGCGGAAAGGCCCTTGACTGGGTATGCTCATATCTCATGGGACGAACTCACAGTCAGACTACCACCCTACCTCTCGGAACCAACAGAGAACAGATGTAGAGTGACCCAGGGATCCTCACTCAGGCCCACCCTCTTCAACATCTACATGGCCCCCCTCGCAACCAATGTCAGTAACCATAGGCTCAACATCATCTCCTACCCTGTCGACAACGAGCTCATGCTCTCCCTCACCAAAGAACCCAACATCCCCAGGCAAAACTTCCAAGAAGGGACGAAAGCCATCGCCACCTGGATGAAGAAGAGCTGCCTGAAACTCAACTCAGAGAAAACAGAAGTCCTCATTCTTGGCTCCACCCCCTCGCATGGGACGACACCTGGTGGCTCCCGCCCTCGGAACCCGCCCACCCTGAAGGACCACGCACGAAACCTTGGCATCATACACCAGATCAATGCCGTATCCTCAGCCTGCCTCAACACCCTTCGCATCCCATCCGTATCTAGAAAACGGTGAGGCACGCCCTCCTTAGTAGCAGACTGGACTACGACAACGCTTTCTATGCTGGAATCAACAAGAAATTACTCTGCAAACTCCAGACCTTCCAGAACGCCGTAGCCAGATGATCCTAGACATTACAACCACATCACCCAACACCTCCGTGATCTCCACTGCTTCCCAATCGAAAGAAGAATAACCTTCAAGTTCCTCACTCATGCATACAAGGCCCTCCACATCGGACCTGCCTAAACAACCGCCTCCCCTTCCATGCACCCAAGAGACACCTCCGATCAGCTGACCTCTCTCTGGTCACCATCCCACGCATCTACAGGACCAGAATGGGAGGAAAATCCTTCTCCTACCTCGTAGCCAAGGCCAGGAAAGCCTTCCCCCTCCACCAAGTCCCTACACTTCTCCAGTTCAGGAAGGACCTCAAGACCTGGCTCTTCAGATTACCCCAGCACTCAACAGAGCCAGCCCCCCCCACCCCTAGTGCCTTGAGACCCTAGCGGGTGAGTAGCAGAGCTTTACAAACCCCTGATTGACTGATTGATCCTACCTAAGATTCTATATTTGTTTATAAACATACTCATCCCACTCACCATGTCCTTCTTTTTGCAGGCTCTGATCTTTTTCGCCATTCTAAGTGCTCCCGATATGGGGCTCTATTACTAATGCGCACAAGCTCCATATGCTTTTCACTGATTCCACCCACATAACCACAGAGATGGAGAACACTTACCCTCGCCCGCTCACAACCGTGATTTGAATGGAGGGCACTCACCTCTGGACCTCTATAGACATGGTCCAGAGTTTGGTTTGGGCATGGGAACTGTTACATCACAGAGCTGGGCTGGATGGCCTCTACTACACTGGTCTGCTGCTTGCCAACAACCTGAGGCTACCCTGGAGTCAAGATGAGAAACCGTGACAGCCCTCGGACTGCGGAGACTGTGAGATCAATAACCTCTCTCGCCGTGAAGTGCAGGTCACTGAGACATGCAGACTGCTAGATATTTGTCTTTACTACCGGTTACAAAGTGCTTGCAAGACCGTGCATGGCTCCCTTCCATATGAAACAATCTAATTTCATGCCCTTAATTGCATATTTGCCTACGCTTCCCCCAGCAAATTATCAACACTGTTTTGTATACTACTATGCAAGACAAGGCCCCTACAATTACACATAAGGCACTGGGGAAGTGGCAGGACAACCTCCTCAAGGACTTAACATAGGAGAAATGGAAGTACTGTTGCTCAATGCTGTTGTCCAACTACAGGCTGCAAACTAGACATGTTGAAATCCTCCACTTGGAGAAGCACACCTGCCATGGCCTGTTCAAAATGGGCCTGCGCTTTGACTCTCACTGCTCAAGATGCAATCACATAAAAGTCACCTTCCTACAGTTTTAGCTTGGAGTTGTGCAAGGATAGCTACATTTTGGGCAGGGGTCTTAGATTGTCTTACACAGGTAACTAGCCATCCGGTGACAAGAGCACCACTTGTGGCATTCGTCGGACATGGAAAGGACATTCCAACTGGCACCTGCAGATTGACGGTGATGATGATGCTGCTGCTGGCTAAAAGGAGTGTGGCAATACACTGAGGCTGAGGGACATACACACAAGTGAAGGACTGGCTGGCCGACGTGTCTTATTACCAAGGACTATTGGGATCTAATGCCAGAAAAGTCCCGCCCCAAAGACATTTAAGAGCCCCTTTAGTAGATACATGACATCACAAACTGCCCAAGCACATTGACATAACTGATAGGGGATGTGTGCATAGGCTGGGGCAGCCGAGAGGGAGGTGGGATCATCATACTAAATCATGTCGACACTTATCTGTCCTCTGTGAGCTGAATAGCCTCTACTGTATTGGCAGTCTCAAACTGAGAAATAACAAGTGTGCATAATGAAGATTAACTATATCTTATTGTGCCACGATCCTGCAGTGGGGAACAACCTTTACAACGCAACTTTTACAACGCACTACCATTACAACGAAACTGTTACAACGCGAGTGCATTGACAACGCAGGACATTACAACGCAAGTCTTTACATCGACTTGCACTAGATGGCGTGCTAACATTAAAAATAGTGTAGTTTACTATCCCAACACCTTCGCTACTGTTACGTGGACTGGAGTTGGAATAGTAAATTACACTTTTTTAATGTTAGCACGCCATCTAGTGCAAGTTGATGTAAAGACTTGCGTTGTAATGTCCTGCGTTGTCAATGCACTCGCGTTGTAAAACTTTCGTTGTAACAGCATGCGTTGTAACAGCATGCATTGTAACGTCATACATCCTCCTGCAGTACATGGAACCTGAACCATTTGCTTTGTATTTTGTTTTTGATATATTTCTAAACACTTCAATAAACAAAATAATTTTTAAAAGCGATGGAGCCTCTCCTCTTTTAGAGGGGTGAGGTGTGGTGCATTGAATGCCGTAAGGTGATGGTTTGACTGACGTGAAATAGCGTCACAGCTTTCTCTAGAAAGGAGACCTGAGTACGCAGAACCAGTTTGTCTGGGAGGGAGAAGGTGTATGGTGGATTAATAGAAAGAGCCTGAAGTTTGCTCAGACGCAGAAATGAGGAACAGGTTGGGTAGCAAGGAGTTGCAAAGGACACCTGGAAAACAGCTCCAACAGAATGCACATCAGATAAACAAGGTCCTGATTAAGATCCCTTTGGGGCATTACAAAGGGAGAAGAAGGAACCGTGTTTCAGCCCTTTCAAAAATCAGATCACATTAGTGACTTAAACAGCTAGGGCTGAACTGGCAACTGTAAGAAGGCGGAAAGATAACCATAACTGTTCTCACAGCAAAACATTTCTGGGCAAGAGAAAGAACAAATAACAGAACGTCAGATAACTTGGCTTGAGGGGGTCTATCTGGCGAGTGCCGCATCAAGTCACAAATTTGCCCCAGCGAAAGTGCTGTACATTTTTTGTTAAGGGACGCCTGGCTGCAACAAGCTTTGGAAATTAAATCGGTCTCGCATTTGTTTGAGCTAGAGTTTTTAGCATTGTAAATGGCAAGGTCTTTTACCTATGTGTTATGGAGTTTATGTATGTGGTGTGTCGTGGAATTATGTGGGTCGGATTGGATTAGTTTGTTGTGGAATTGTGTGGCGTGGAACTGTGTGGTGTGGAGAGGATTTGTGTATTGAAATTATGTGGCATGTTGTGATCTGGATATATGTGGATATAACTATGTGGTATTGAGTGTATTGGAAATATATGCAGTCGAATTGTGTGTTATGGAGTGGAATTATGTGGACCGGTATTGTGTTGTGAAGTGGTATGTAGTGGAGTTTAATTATGTGGTGTGCTGTTGAATTTTGAGGCATGATGTGGAATTGTGTGGTTTGGATTGAATGAATTTGGAATGTTGTGGAATTGTATTGTTGAGTAGTATTATGTGGTTTGGTGTTGAATTATGTCACATGGATGGAAAATGTGTGGAGTTGAATTGTGTGGATAGCTTTGCGTTTTCGAGAGGTATTGGCATTATCAATGTATTTTAGCCATGTGTTATGGAGTGCAGTGGATGTATGTGTGTGGAATGGAATTATGTGGGCTGGATTGGAATTATTTGTGTAATTGTATGGCGTGGAATTGTGTGGTGTTGAATGGAGTTATGTGTAAAGGAATTATGTGGCGTGTAGTGGAATTATGTAGATAGTAATTATGTGGCACTGAGTGTACTGAAATTTTGTGGAGTGGGAGTGTGTGGTATGGAGTGGAATTATGTGGACTGGGATTGTGTGTCCTGGAGTGGCAGGTAATTGAGAGGAATTATGTGATGTTGAGTTTTGAAGCACAATGTGGAATTCTTTGTCGTGAATTGGGTATATGTTATGTGTAGTTAAATTGTGTTGTGCAGTTGAATTATGTGGTTGGGTGTGGAATTATGTTGTTTGGAATGGAATTTTGTGGAGTTGAATTGTGTGGCACGGAATAGTGTGGCTTGAGTGAAATTATGTAGAGTGGAATTATGTGACATGGTGTATTTATGTGGATTGTTTTGTGGCACAGAGTGTATTTATGTGGGGTGTATTTATGTGGTATTGAGTAGAGTGTAATAAGGTGGAGTTGAAATATGTGGTCTTCAATGGTATTATGTGGAGTGTAAATATGTTGTGTGGTGTTATATGGTGGGCTGGTTGAATCATGGTTGCATTGTCATGTTGATGGCATCCAAATTAATACCTATAATAAACTGCTGGAGAAAGCTGATTGTGGTACAGGTCGCTATCAAGAGTTAAAAGACTATCATAAGAACAGATAGCAAATTGTAAAAGGAACAATCGAAAAAATTAAGGCTACAATATTGATATTTCATGACAAATTAGGGGATTTCTCCTGTTGGCATTGCACTATTGTCAAAGAGAAGCCAACATCTTCAAGTCATATGGTATGGTAAAAATTTCAATAGAGAAAATATACAGCTTGCACGAAGAAACAGGCAACTGGGAAGCACTAAAGGCAAATCAAAGTAAAACAAAAAACATGAAAAAAGAAAATACCCAGCATCAAGCATATACGCTCATGAGTTATGACTCTGCTTTTTTTGCTATTTGGCTAGTTCCAGTATGATGACATGTATGTGCTCACGTATCATGACGCACATGACGCTGCAGCAGTGATTTTTATGTTTTGATTTACTGTTCCAAGATGGCGGATGCCCATTCTGAAGCAGTAAATAAAAAACTTGCACAAAAGCGCATTATTGGGACAGGAGTAGCTTAGTAGCACAATCTATTCGGTCCATGGCGTTTTCTTTTTTTTTTTACACACATTCACTGAAAAAACCATAGGTTTCACACACGTTATAGTTAGGAATTAGCATTTAAAAAACCTTGCAAATTCACTGAAAAAACCATAGGTTTCACACATGTTATAGTTAGCTGTACATTTCACTCGTAAAAAACCAATGAAATTCCCCCGTTATAGTTAGTGCAGGCAACTATAACTCACGCGACCGCAATCTTCTGCTGATGACATATGTGTCTTTATGAAAAAAAAATATTTGTAATATATGTATAGCTAAAATTTAATGGAAGAAGACATGGGCAAATAAGTGTCTAAATACAGTATTAGCATCAGCAGAGGATTGCGGTCGCGTGAGTTATAGTTGCCTGCACTAACTATAACGGGGGAATTTCATTGGTTTTTTACGAGTGAAATGTACAGCTAACTATAACATGTGTGAAACCTATGGTTTTTTCAGTGAATATATATATATATATATATATATATATATATATATATATTCACTGAAAAAAACATAGGTTTCAGGGGTGTTATAGTTAGTTGGACATTTCACTCGTACAAAACCATTGAAATTTCTTTGTTATGATATTTAAATATGTATTATATATATAGCAATCTGCATTGAAGAATGAGTGGAAGTATAAGTGTCTGGATGGAGGATTTACTAGCAGTGTGATTAACTGTTTAAGTGACTAATTTAAAGTGTCTCACTAAATATATGGGATAGTGATTAAACTGTGTGAATATCTATATCACTCTGTCTCTTGTTATGTAAACTACTGCATAAGTTGGTTACTAGCTATTTAAAAGTCTATATTAGTTATTGATTAGTTAAGTGAGTATTTTTATGGGAGAGTGAATGCGTGTGTGGTTGGGTGGGAGGTGTGTGCCTGTCCAAAGATGTGTAAATAGTTGATTTAGTAGGTATATGAGGTTAAGACTGCATGTGGAAACAGTTGTTTGGGCGAGTGAATGTCTTTATGGGTGTAGTGATGAGTAAATATATTTTTCAATGATACATGTACAACAAAGTAGAAATATAAAAGGCAGTGTATGTGACAGTTGTATATAAATGAGTATACATAAGACTAAGTGATTCTATGAGTGACTGTATGGACAACTCTATACTTGTAATAGTGATTTTATAACACACTAAGTATGAGTTACTATCTATATGAATCAATGATGTGGTGTTTGCATAAGTGTGTAGCTGAGTAAATGTAAGTATGATCAACTGTTTGCATAAGTGAATAGGATGTATGCTGGTGTGTAATGTTGATGTAGGTGTATAAGTATATTTGATAGTGTTCTATTGATGTTTGTCAGCATGTATAAGTGAATCTATAGGTAAGTGTTTAGATGTGTGTGTAGAACTAGGAATCACTGAATGGGATTTTAGAAACTTATATTGGTGTGTCAATGGTTTCAAATATGGTACTCCATATTTTATATTGAGTGATGAAAGGTTATACTAGTGTATCAGATTGTCACAAGGATGATGTTGTCATTGTTGTCATCAGTGATGTCATGTCATCAGTGATGTCACTGACCATGTCATGAATAATGTAATATGTAACATCATCAGCAGTGGATTGCAGGCGCGCGAGTTATAGTTAGTAGAACTAACTATAACGAAGGAATTTCAATGGTTTTGTACGAGTGAAATGTCCAGCTAACTATAACACCCCTGAAACCTATGGTGTTTTTCAGTGAATTTCTAAGGTTTTTTAAATACTAATTCCTAACTATAACATGTCTGAAACCTATGGTTTTTCAGTTAATTTCGAAGGTTTTTTAAATGATAATTTTTAAATGTAATAATAGTTATATGTATTTTTTCATACTGATTTTCTACAGTTTTTTAACTGTTTATTTTTACATATTTAATTTTTTTAATTACATTATATATTTTTAATATAAATGGAAATAAAAATGTTTTTTAAAATATTGAAACTGAAATATTGTTTTTTTTTGTTGAATATATAAGTGCAGAACTATAAGTGTGATGGTTAGTTAGGGGACTGCATGCATAGTGGATAGGGGTTTGAAGCAGTCCATGTCCTAAGGCCTGGTTCACTGGATGAGTACTTGGGTACAAATTGAATGATTAGAGTACTGCAAGGAGAGTGCCGGGGTGAATTTATAAGTGTTTGGGTTTTGGCGCAGTGAATGGATTAGTACATGGTGATGAATGGGTCACAAGAGGAGTGCAAGGAGAGTGACAGGGTGTTTGCTGGAAGTGTATATATACTGACTGGGGAACTGAAGGTGTGAAAGACAAGTGTGTAGGTGGTTAGAGGACTGCATGCATAGTGGATAGGCGTTTGAAGCAGTCCATGTGCTAAGGCCTGGGTCACTGGATGAGTAGTTGGGTACTGACTGAATGATTAGAGTACTGCAAGGAGAGTGCCTGGGTGAATTTATAAGTGGGTCACTGGATGAGTACTTGGGTACTGACTGAATGATTAGAGTACTGCAAGGAGAGTGCCTGGGTGAATTTATAAGTGTTTGGGTTTTGGCGCAGTGAATGGATTAGTACATGGTGCTGAATATGTCACTACAGGAGTGCAAGGGGAGTGACAGGGTGTTTGCTGGAAGTGTATATATACTGACTGGGGAACTGAAGGTGTGAAAGACAAGTGTGTAGGTGGTTAGAGGACTGCATGCATAGTGGATAGGCGTTTGAAGCAGTCCATGTGCTAAGGCCTGGCTCACTGCATGAGTACTTGAGTACTGACTGAATGATTAGAGTACTGCAAGGAGAGTGCATAGGTGAATTTATAAGTGCTTGGGTTTTGGCGCAGTGAATGGAATAGTACATGTAGCTGAATGGGTCACTGGAGGAGTGCAAGGGGAGTGACAGGGTGTTTGCTGGAGTGTACAGATACTGACTGGGGAATTGAAGGTGTGAAAGACAAGTGTGTAGGTGGTTAGAGGACCGCATGCATAGTGGATAGGGTATGAAGCAGTTCATGTGCTGAGGCCTGGCTCAGTGAGCCCCCCTGCATATATTCTCACAAAGCCCCGTGGGGTGGCGGTCCCCTGGGTTGTTGGGGGCTGAGAGCCCCCCCATAATTCAGAAAAGCCCCAGGGGTGATGGTCCCCGGGGCACCTCTGGGCCCCCCATTACAATATGCATATTGCCCCCGGGATTTGGCCCCCCTGGGGGCTAATTTAAAACGAAGCGCGGAAGCCCGCGCTTCGTTTTTTTTTCACGACGGGATGCACGGATCCTAAGCGCATCCCGCGATTTAAAAAAAAAATATATTTTTTTTTTTGGGGCCTTGGGGGTCCTTGTGGGACCCCTTGAGCAGGCCTAAGGGTCAGGGTGTTTCTACCCTGCCCCCTTTGCGTGTTTTTCACGTTTGTTTCACTGCTTTCTTGTACCTCGGTTCTACGAGGCACAAGATGGCTGCCAACACTTCCTGGTTTGAAGTGTTGACAGCCAATTAGCATAAAGCTCGTTCTCGGGAGGATCCGCAGCGCTAGATATATATGTGTTTTTACTTTTCAATCCCTCAGGAACTACTGAACGGATTTACACCATTTAACCAAATGGCACGAGTGTGAACCAAGGGCTACCTCTTTGGCAAATTTGGTGTAATTCCGTTCAGCAGTTCGGCCTGTAGCTGCGATTAATGGTTCCTATGGAAAATTGCATGGGGAAAACACGTTTTGGGACCCCCCTTTTTTCTCGACCCCTGCTTGACGAATCACCCCAAGACTTTTAGGATAGGAGCGGACCGGAGCACCCCACCAGTTTTGAAAAATCCGCGAAGATTAGTCAACCGGCGCCAAAGTTATTCCAAATAAAATGTAGCGGATTTCATTTTAATTAGTTTGGACTTTAAAGGCGTCCCGTGGAAAGGAAAGCATATCTTTAAAATCTGCTTTCCTTGATGACTTGACCTTTGTCCCAAAAACCGGGACATGCATTTAAACTTTTAAAACAGCGTTGAAACGTCTGGGACAGTCCTCTAAATACCAGGACTATCTGGGGAAATCCGGGACCTCTGGTAACCCTAACGATGGCCCTGCACCTGCTGCACTATTAGCTATGCTCTGCTGCAACGCGTGGCCCAAGTCTTCGTCATACACTAGCAACAGCCAACAAAAAGCATTAACAATGCAATAGACCTCACATCTACGCAGGTTTAAGCTATTGGCATTGTAATGACAATCCCTTTTATTTAGGTTTTAAAAACAAAAATAAAAGGCATTGTTATTTGCAATGTCAATAGCTGAAACACCCCAACGAAGGACAAGCCCGATGAAGTCACACTGAGAGACGTAATGGCGGCCCTGCAGAATGTGCAGTCCTCCATTGGCTCTATCTCTACAGACATTTCATTAATACGTGCTGATTTCTCCAAACTAACAGACAGACTGGTGGAGGTGGAAACCACAACGACGGCACTCTCCACCGAAACGGAGGCGCTAGAACGACAAGTACAGCGCCTGGAAGCGGATAACAAGCTCATTATGGCTAAGCTGGATGACCAGGAAGGACGCTCACGTCGCAATAACGTTCGTCTTGTTGGCGTACCGTAAACTACAGGAGGCCCAGCACTGGATCTCTTTGTGGAAGATTTAATAAAGAATCAGCTACAACCACGGGGCTTGTCCAGTTTCTTTTCGGTGGAGAGGGCACACCGCGTACCAGGGGGACGGCCGTGCCCAGGAGCTCCACCCAGACCCCTTTTGGCACGAATTTTAAATTTTCGGGACCGTGACGCAATTTTGCAAGCGGCAAGAATAGCCCCTCCTATCCGGATTGACAATAGTACCGCCACGCTTTACCCGGATTACACGGCGGTGGTCACCAAACAAAGACAAAACTTTCTTGATGTAAAGCAGCAGTTGCGCACAAGAGGACTGAAATACTCAATGTTCTTCCCGGCAAAATTGAGAGTAGAGGCGGAGGGGAAGGTATGTTTCTTCACGATGCCGGAAGAGGCGCAGGTGTGGCTGGAGGGATCGCGCCCGGCGGCTAGACCCAGACCTTCGGGGAAACAACGTCCTCACAGCGCGGCTGACTCGTTACTGCCCACGAGTAGAGAACGCAATATGTCCAGCGACTGAGTAGCCGTTCACGAACTACCATAATGGTCAGGATTGTACACCGGAGCGTTGATACCGACAAACTGAGAGGACTGCAATCCTGATATGGAGTTGTTGGAGAGACATTTCTCAGGTAATGTATGAACTTGCTATTGGGGAGCGGCTCGCCTGGGCCGCTGGGGTGCGGGTGAACGCACCTTACAGGTATGAGCGGGATTAGTAATGGTAGCAGTGGTGATATATCTTCCTCCCGGGGGAAGCTCCTGGGGATTCTCGGAAGTCTCGAACCCCTTACCATGGTGCAAGTTCAGGGGTCTAAGCACTCTGCTCAGTTGGGGTGGCGGGCAGTTCTAGAACCGTCGGGCAGGGAGGGGGGCGGAGAAGGGGTTTCAGTTTAAGAAGTGTAGTTTTTTGTTATAATTTTAGATCCACAAACTATCAGAAGGGGTTCCATGATATGCACTGGTGCTTTGTCTATTGTGACACGCATTGCACGGCTTACTAAAGACAGTAACACATGGCACACACATTAGCGCGACCTGAGGATACAGGTAACAGCTCGCTGTCACTGGGGGGGCCAGGCACCGCCTTGCCAATCATATCCTGGAATGTCAATGGACTGGGTAATAAAATTAAAAGAGGGCTGGTCCTCCAATACTTAAAGCGTAAAGCCCCCGCAGCCGCTTTGATTTAAGAAACCCATTTGGTGGGAACAGCCTGTAGGGTATTGGATAGATGGGGGTTCAGGATGGTGGCCCATTCGGCATTTACCACCGGGTCCCGAGGAGTGGGGATATTGGTTCATAAAAGCTACCCTCTGATAATTAACGGGTCTTGGACTGACGACCAGGGCCGTTTCGCTGCGGTCTCATGTCAATGGGAGGGAAGGGACTACAACTTGATCTCAGTCTATGTTCCACCCGCGCTCCACCAGGTGGCCTTTCAAGAGCTGGGAAAATTCTTACTTAACCTCCCACCTGGAGAATTGAAAATGGGAGGGGACTTCAATGCCACGATGGACTGCATGGTGGACCGCACACCTCCCAGAGACCCTACTAACACTACACGTAGACTAAAGGAGTTTATAGAAGCTCTGGGGCTTGTTGATGTATGGCGCGTAAAGACACCCCGTTGAACGACAATACACTTTCCACTCCGGCGCCCATAATAGTCTCTCGCGGATTGATTACATTTTCACACTTGCAATGACTCCGGGAACACAGTTGGAAATATCCCATTTGCCGAGGGGCATTTCAGACCACTCCCCGGTTCAACTTGCTTACCTCTCGGTTGTGCCGAGCCGAAGACGACTTTTCCCTATTTACCCCCGGTATCTTAAGATCCCCAAGATAAGCAAGGGTCTCTCGCAGGCTACAAGACATTACTTCATTGAAAACGTACATTCGGTAGCATCCCCTATCACACTTTGGGAAGCATACAAACCAGTGGTCCGTGGGCAAGCCATCTCGTTAATTACTAACCACAAACGAGAGCAGCGACTACACCTAGACACCCTGGAACAGGATGTGCTGTGGGCTGAAATTGCGCACGCCACCAATATAACAGACGCCACGACGCTCAAACTGGCTCTGGCACAACAGGAGTACAAGGTATATGCATGGAGGGCGGCAAAAGCTCGACACACGGCAACGCAGCACTCAATCTACGAAATGGGGAACAAAACAGGTCGGCTCCTGGCATGGCTAGATAGATGGGAAAAGGCGAGTCGCTGGGTGTCCCAGCTGGAGAGGAATGATGGCTCTGTCACGGCGGACCCACAACAAATAGCGGACACATTCGCGGCCCATTATGAAAACAGCTATACACCCACAGCCACGGCAACCATACCCGAAAATGTAACCTTTCTTCGGGACATTCGCCTACCTACTTTATCACATACAGAAATGCAGGACTTAGAAGCGACTCTGACCGAAGACGAGTTGTTGCGGGCACTCCACACAGGGAAAGCGATGGGACCTAATGGAATACCGGTAGAATTCTACAAGAAAACGGACGCCATTGTGGTGCCCCATTTGCTCAATATGTACAATGATAGTTTGGAGAAGGGAATACTACCGCGGGACCAATGTTTAGCCACCATTATAGTCATACATAAATCAGGTAAACCACCGCAGAAGTGTGCGTCCTACCATCCGATATCCCTAATTAACGCAGAAGCCAAAATATTGGCAAAAGCACTGGCGTCGCGGCTACAACCGCTCCTCCCTACACTAATACACCCGGACCAATCAGGCTTTGTGCCAGGGCGAAACACAGTCCTCAATCTTAGACGTCTGAACAGAGTAATGTCTCGCATATCTACTATACAGGAAGACGCGGTGATCCTATCACTGGACGCACGCATGGCGTTTCAACTTGTCGAATGGCCATTTTTATTCGCGGTGCTCCAACGAATGGGTTTCGGCCCAAAATTTCGAGCATGGATCCAACTCTTATATACAAAACCCTTAGCGCAAGTGGCGGTGAATGGGCGCATCTCAGGAGAATTTCCGCTGGGCCGGGGGACGAGGCAGGGCTGCCCTCTGTCGCCGCTCCTCTTTGCGTTAGTACTGGAGCCACTGGCGGCGTGGATACGACAGGATCAGATGATCCGCGGGATGAAGTGGGAGATGGGCTGGGAAGACCGTATTTCGCTCTATGCGGATGATGTGTTGTTATACCTGACGTCCCCGGCGCGCTCCATCGTGAGCTCGCTAGACATCTGCACCGTGTATGGACAGGTCTCCGGATACACAATAAACTGGGAGAAATCCCTATTATATGTCCTCTACGGGCCTGTTCCGAGGCTACCGCCCGGATGTAAACTGCAAGTAGCGGCCGGGGGATTTAAGTACCTTGGAATATTTATCACACCCAAACAAACACTCTTCATTGAAGAGAACCTCAAGAAACCCCTCGACAAGTTCCGTCATGATGTGACTCACTGGAGATCGCTCCCGTTGACGCTGTTGGGCAGAGCCGCCCTCTTTAAAATTATGGCGTTGCCGAGATTCCTCTATGCCCTACAGAACATGCCGTTTCTGGTTCCCTTGGTATATTTCAGGGCAATTGAGGCGGAAGTCACTACTTTATTGTGGGACGGAAAGCCAGCGCGTATAGCGATGCACAAGTTAAATCGAAGCTGGTATGATGGGGGGATTGCTCTGCCCAACATAAAACTGTACTATTGGGCTGCGCAACTAATGATTATAAACCAGTGGATACATACACCACAGACAGAGCCAGCTTTCCGGCTGGACAGATACACCCTGCCGGCTGATCACATACTGAGGGCACTATATACAAATGCAAGGAACAACAATCTCATGGGCCCAACAGCCCGCACAGTCAAAATATGGCACATGGCGCAGCGAGCGCTGGGGTGGGAGGGTAGACTGACGCTGGCCACACCGCTTTGGGAAACCCAACGACTGGGTAAGCTATACAACACCAAAGGGTTCAGACAGTGGGACCTTGTGGGCATTTAAAAAATAGGAGACCTTTGGGTGAAGGGTGCGGTCGTTCCCTTTGCACAACTGAGAGAAAAGTACGACATGGCCCCAACCGAAACTTTCAGATACATGCAGATTCGACACGCCTTGTTAAAAGCAATACCACTAAATACTCAGCTGCCGGAGGCCTCACCATTGGAGGATAGACTCCTTACTGACCACAAGGGCCATTTCCCAAACCTACCGCAAAATTATAAATAACCAGCGGGACCCCACGGTGTCCCTACGGGACCGTTGGCGGGAGGACGTGGGCGCACTGGACGAAGCGGAGTGGCAGGAGGCATTGGCATCACCGAGAGAAGTGGCGAGCCCCTCCAAACTCAAACTAGTACAGCTAAAGATCCTTCACCGCATATACTACACACGTATCCTGTTGCATAAATTGGGGCGAGCTCCCGAGCCCCTGTGCCTGCGACACTGTGGACAACCAGGCACATTTTTTCATATAATATGGGAATGTCCGCAGATTATACCTTACTGGGAAAAAGTTATGAGGGTAATTGCGAGAGTGGGGGAGGAGGAGGTCCCACCGGAGCAAAAGAGGTGCCTCCTTAACATATGGGAACCAACAGGCGTGAACCTGAGGATGCAGGAATGGGCGACACTGGGGATGACAATTGCTAAACGTAATATTGCGCAGAACTGGGGTTCGGGGATGCCCCCCACATACCAACATTGGAGAAATGACATGGATAACCCATGGTGGCAGAGCGAGCGGTGTATGTGCACAGGGGTTGCCCCAAGAAGTGGTCCAAGATATGGGGCAAATGGAACGAATTCAGAGGCGACATATGTGAATTCCCACGAGCGGAGTCAATTTCGGATGTAAGTGAATAAGAAAGGGCTTATGTAGAGGAGTGGGGATAGAGTGACCGACGGATGGGAGCTATATGGGACAGGATGACTGCCAAAACAAACAAGGGTTCATGGTCACAAAGACACGGCACAGAAACAATGTATATTGTATGTTGAACAGTAAATACCTTCAGGTGTTAAAGATGTAAAATAGGATTACATGTGGATCAGGTTTGTTATCGTTTGCAAAATCAATAAAATGTTTAAAAAAAAATAAAAGAATGCCAACTGGTTCAACGCAGACCTCCAGGCAAACCTGCCGAAAACTAGAGTAAAAATGGCAACGCGAACAGACGCCGGAGAACCACGTAGCCCACATGAACGCAATCCGCCAACACCATCACCTCATCAGATCCGCCAAAAGGACCTCCATCAAGGACCGCCTCGACAACAACGCACACAACAGCAAAGAGCTCTTCAACATTGTGAAGAAACTCTCCAACCCCAGCTCCAACACCAACGACATCCCACCATCGCACTACCAGTGCAACGCCCTGGCCACCTTCTTCCATTGCAAGATCACGGACATCCATGCCAGCTTCAACAACCCCACCACCCCAACAGCCAACGGCACCTCAGACCCCACGGCCACCCACCTAACGACCCCCTGCTCACCTGGACCAACATCAACGATGAGGATACCATCAAAATCATGAACAACATCCACTCCGGCTCCCCTTCAGACCCATGCCCTCACCACATCTTCAACAAAGCCAGCACCACCATCGCACTCCATCTCCGAAAAGCCATCAACATCTCCTTCGAGACCATGACCTTCCCGGAGAGCTGGAAGCACGCCGAGATCAACGCCCTGCTCAAGAAACCCAAGGCGGATTGAAGGGACCTCAAGAACTTCCGGCCCATCTCACTGCTTCTGTTACCGGCAAAGGTCATAGAGAAAACCGTCAACAAACAGCTGACCCACTACCTCGAGGAGAACAACATCCTGGACCCATCCCAGTCCGGGTTCCGCAGCAACCACAGCACCGAAACTGCCCTCATCACCACCACCGATGACATCAGGGCCCTGCTGGACAACGGCAAAACCGCGGCCCTCATCCTCCTGGACCTATCAACCGCCTTCGACACAGTCTGCCACCGCACCTTACGCACACGCCTCCACAATGCAGGGATCCGAGACAAGGCTCTGGATTAGGCCACCTCCATCCTCTCCGGCAGAACCCAGAGCGTCCGCCTTGCCCCCCTTCCGCTCCGAAGCCACCGAGATCATCTGCGGCGTACCACAAGGATCAACCCTCAGCCCGACACTGTTCAACATTTACATGGCCCTACTCGCCCACGTCGCCAGACTGCACGACCACAACATCATCTCCTACGCCGACGACACACTGCTGATCCTCTCCCTCAGCAAGGACCCCCTCACCGCCAAAACTAACCTCCACGAAGCGATGAAAGCCATCGCCGAATGGATGAAGAACAGCCATCTGAAGCTGAACTCAGACAAGACGGAGGTCCTCATCCTCGGCTGCACCCCCTCAGCCTGGGACGACTCCTGGTGGCCGACCGTCCTGGAAGCTGCACCGACACCCACCGACCACGCTCGCAACCTGGGGTTCATCCTCGACTCAACGCTCTCCTTGACCAAGCAAGTCAACGTCGTCTCCTCTTCCTGCTTCAACACCCTCCGCATGCTCTGCAAGATCTACAGGTGGATCCCCACCAACACAAGAAGAACGGTCAACCAGGCCCTCGTCAGCAGCAAGCTGGACTACGGAAACACCCTCTACGCGTGAGCACCGGCCAAACTGCTGAAACAACTACAATGCATACAGAACGCCTCCGCCCGCCTGATCCTCGACACAGCCACATCACATCCCACCTGAGAGACCTGCACTGGCTCCCCGTCAACAAGAGGATCACCTTCAAGCTCCTCACCCACGCACACAAGGCACTTCACGACACAGGACCAGCATACCTCAACAGTCAGCTCACCTTCTACACCCCGAACCGCCAACTCTGCTCCGCCGACCTCACTCTTGCCACCGACCCTAGCATCCGAAGAACGACCTCCGGCGGCAGATCGTTCTCCCACCTCGCTGCCAAGACCTGGAACACCCTCCCCATCCTCCTACGGCAGATCCAGGACCTACTAACCTTCAGGAGGCTACTCAAGACCTGGCTATTCGAGCAGTAGCAGAATCCCCCCCCCCTTGAGACCCTCACGGGTGAGTAGTGCGCTTTACAAATGCCATGATTGATTGATGTTGCTGGCACAGGCTGCATAATTTCAATTAAAACATTTTATTCTGGTATTTACAGATGGCAGCTTTAATTCCAGTACCTCAACTGCCTTCTGAACTACCATTGCAAATGAGACACTCTCTTCTGTTGGTGGCCCATGTGGCATGTCAAGCTCTGTCTCAGAAGAGGTATCAAGCCACATGGCATTTTGTAAATCAAGATATCAAGCATCATCACTATATTAGGGGGAAGGAAATTATGCCCTCGACCATCATCATCAAAAACATCCTGAGGTGCCATCTACTCTAGCACAGGGTCGGAGCTGGAACCAAAAAGATCATGTGGAATAAGCTGGTAGTAGTGATATCCTAAAGGTACAGGGTTAGGCAGGATGCATGATGATCGGTTGCGCTTTTGTAATTTCGTAGCAAATCATCAGCCAATCTAAGGCCAACATCAGCTGTGGGTCCAACATAGGTGTCAGCCCCGGATGATCCTCTGGTGCCGTAGGCCAGTGCCTACGGCACCAGAGGATCATCCGGTCAAGGTGGCAAGAACTCACTTAGATCATGGAAGTGTATTTTGGACTTGGTACAGTTTAAATAACAGTTTCCAAGGGGGTAGATGACTTTAGGGGGGAACCCATCGTTGATAACCCAATTGGAGGTCCCTGCAGCTTCCAGGAAATTTAGGCAAGTTGATAAAAACAGATGAGCCGGTTCCATGGTCGGTGACTTCAAAGGAGTGAAACCTACATTGTGATGCCCTTGCACCTATTCTGTGGAGTCAGAGTGAAGGGAAGAGTTTGAGTCTATCTTTGCTTTCTTATGCTTGCTTTTGACTTGCTTTACATCTTACCGAAGGACATTGAGCTCAAAGTTGAATGGTCATGGGAGCAGGCCGTAGAACAGGACACAGACCGGGCCCACGAGTTGGAGCGAAGCTCATCATTTCTTCTTGTGTTCGGTGCCATTCAACTTTGCCACCCAGGCTTGGAACGGCTCCAGGAACCGGAGGGTGCACTTCTGACATTCCTTAAGAGTCGCGTCGCGAGCTCAGACACCAAAGACAAAACTTGAGTTGGTCCATGGCAGACATCTGCTTCCTGCAATCGCAGCATGGCTTGAAATTTGTTTTCTTTGAGAACATGGTTCCTTAGCACAATTAAGAAATTTGGAAGTAATCAGAGAATGGCCATATTAGGGAGCAGAGTTCTGGATCACAGTTGAAAGGCGTAAAAACAAACAAGCTGACATCAGTGGACAGAGGCATCGCTTAAAGGCAGCTCCACTGTCACTTCCAGGGTAGTGTGGAGACAACACAGAAAGAAATGGTATAACCTAGCAGGACCACTGGTATGAAAAAATGTCCAGATCCAGTCTGGTGCCTGGGGATATTCTAAGGAGAGGACTCTATGGTTAAAAGTATCCATCAGGGACTATTTTCTTATGGCATGGTCTATATTAAAAATCTCATTTGTGTTTTCATCATGAGCAAATCTAAGCCTTCAGGACATGCCCTGCTTTGCGACTCTGGGTCCCCTCACATGGTCCAGCCTCACAATAGTTGGCTGTCAGCAACTTCTTTCACATGCAGAGCAAAGCGCAGCACTAGTTCCTAGCCCAGCTGCTGCATTCACACAGACTTTTTAAAGGGGAACATGTTCCTTTCACATTGTGCGAAATTCTGGCATATTTATTTTTATTACTTTAAGCATGTCCTTTGAGTGAGATAACTTACAGCTGAGGAAGTAGCTTGGTTGCAGAGCTTGTGCTTGAGAGCTTGGTCTCAAGACCCCGAGTTCAATTCCCACTTTACACTAAATTTGTTTACTGTGTGACACAGTCAATCATCTGACTCCCTACTGCTTGACTCATAGAGAAGCCGTGGATAGGCATATGGCAGCGGTCAGCAAGAAAAGCTGAGGGTCGTTGGAGCTGCTTGCCCAGGTCGCAAAACCTGGGGAATCAACTTTGCTGGGGAGAAAGTACTGCATCTCCACTTCCTTAGGAGTGTGGTGGAACGATAAAGACCCTCAATCATGGCCTCGATGTCAGGCTCCTTGCTTTCTTTCGCTGAAATAAACAACAACCCGTCTGACTCATAACACCAGCCAGGGTATCCTACAAGGATGCAGCAAGCAAAGTGGTTTATTGTTCTTTCTGCTCCATGTGTTTTGGATTTGACAATAAGGACTCCACGGTTTTACAACATCATGATGTTTAGGTCTTACCAGCCAGACAGCCTTTAGCTCTCTGTAGGCGAAAGCCTATTGTGGATCACAGTGCTTTATAAGTGGGAAGATAAAGGTGGGATGGTCTCTTTAAAGGGGCATCTCCTATATAATTAGGGACATGGCTTCAAAGATGTGAACTAAAAACCTGCGCTTTATGCAGCACACTGCCTGACCAGTATTTAGATACTTCTTTGTGTTTCCTTCTGTTGCAACCAGACATTACACAACAAAAGAATGCCTAAAATATGCCAGACCTATTGTCTTTGCGGGTGCTTGTTCGCAGCTTGATTATAAATGGATAAAACAATGATTTTGTTGTGAATAATTAGAGCAGGCCATTCCAACTAGTACATTTGTGACAGTGAATTCTACTTCAGGCTTGTTGTGATAAAGTACCAGTGCACACTGTAGTGCTTATATCTAAGCTTGCCCTATGCTCAAGGGCTGTCTCATGAAAATTAGTTTAAGAACAAATTGAACTAGGATGGTTTACCCTTATCTTGATAAGTACATAAAAGACATGCTCCACTCTTTGATCATTAAGATTAAAAAATACATTTCTAATTTAGATAAATATCTGGTACAAACTGAGCAGATCATAAACTTTGTGAATTTAATCAAACATCAATGTTCATTATGTAGCAGTAACCTTTTTTATTTGGTGTGTTGGTCGTATTTGAACAAATCATAGCCAAGATATCCTCTTTTCTGACGACTTCCAAGAGCGCTTATAATGTGAGGTGTAAAAACTATATAGGTTATTGGTATAAATGCTGGATCAGGAAGTGTTAGAAATATGGGTCTCTAGTTGGCAAGGGTTTGCACCTTTGTCCAAGTAGGGACCCTTCCTTTTAGTCAGGATAGGGGAGTTCCACTCCTAAAATAACCCCTGCTCACCCCTTGGTAGCTTGTTACGAGCAGTCAGGCTTATCTTAGAGGCAGCGTGTAAAGCATTTGCACATAACCAACAGTAACACAGTGAAAGTGTACTCGACTCATCCCTCATCATGAACCGACAGGTCAACGCCGTCACCTCCAGCCGCTTCAACACCCTCCGCAAAACCTTCAAATGGTCCCCCCCCACCCCCCGAGTCAAGAAAGACGGTCACCCACGCACTCATCACCAGCAGACTGGACTAGACTATGGAAACGCACTCTATGCCGGCATAAGCAAATCCCTACTCCGCAAACTCCAGACCATACAGAACACCGCTGCCAGACTCGTCCTCGGTATCCCCCGGTACGAACACATCAGCAAACACCTACGAAGGCTCCATTGGCTCCCCGTTGAGAAAAGAGTCACCTTCAAAATTCTCATCCACGCCTACAAATGTCTACACAACATCGGACTCAAATACCTCAACAGAATCAACTTCCACATACCCAAAAGAAACCTCCGATCCTCCAACCTCGCACTAGCCAAAACCCCACCTATCCACAGAGCCAGGGCAGGCAGAAGATCCTTCTCTCACATTGCGGCCAAGACCTGGAACAAGCTCCCAGCGGACATCAGATGCGGCCCCTCCCTGAGCACCTTCAGAGAGACCCTCAAGACCTGGCTCTTCGGCTGCGCAGATCTGCGACACCCCCCCCCAGCGCCTTGAGACACTCACGGGAGAGTAGTGCGCTGACAAACCCCTGATTGATTGGTTAAAAGCACTACAAAAGGACACCACACCAGCATAGAAAAATATCCAATATTTTTATATACTCAAAACAAGACCAAAAACGATAAAGAATCCACAATACAGTACTTGAAAAATAGATACTTTGCAAGATGTCTTCTAAACTGCAGAAATACCTCAAAAACACAGTTCATACGAGTCGGTAGCTCCATCCGGGGCTACCGCAAAGCTGAAAACAACAGAGTCTAACAGTTCCAGCCGACCGTGTTGATAGGGGCCAGCAAAAGCATGAACAGACTCGCTAACAGTACTTTTCTTGTTGCGACTTACACAGAGGTGCGATCCGGTCGTGGCAAACGTCGCAGTTGCGTCGCAAAGTGGAAGCGGTGCAGGGCGCTGTGTCCTCTCAGTGCAGGCAGTGACTCAGTGACAATCGTCCTGACAGCATTGGTGAGACCAAGGCCTGTGGTGCAGGGCTAACCGGTACTCAATGCGGTACTGGCAGGTTGTGGTACAGGCAACAGAGCCGGTTTGCGGGAACTGGCGTCGGTCGGCCCAGACGGCTGTGTGGGACGAGGTGGTGCGTTGTGAAACTTTACGAGCAGTGACCCCAACTACGATGTGGTCACGGGTGTCGAGTCAGCAGCAGCAACAGCGTCTGTGAGACCAGGATGGCGAAGTGAAGCGAGGTGGTGCGCGGACTGCGGTGCCCACAGTTCACAGTGCAAGAAGCAGCTCGGTGGTGGCGGTCATCGTCGTCGGTTGCAATGCGAGATGTGGACAGTGCGGTCTGAGGTGCCGTCAGGACACAGCCCGCGACGGAGTAGGTGATGGAGTCGGTTGGGGTTCCCTTCTCTGTGGAAACTGAAACAGCGGTTCCAGAAGCCGTACCCAGAGGCTGATGAAGTCTTTGCAGACCCTGAGACTTCAGAACAGGGGGCCAGCTCAAAAGCACAGCAAAGGGGCAGTACTCCTCCTGGCAGCTCTTCCAGCTCTTCTTCTTGGCAGGCTCCTTGATTCCAGCGAGTTCTAAAAGTCTGGGGTCTGGGCCCCTCTTTTAATACCCCAAAATCCTTTGTTCTCTGAAGGCAGAGAGTGTCTGTACCCAGCCAAAACCAGTTCTGTGGGGCATTTTGCAAGTGCACAACAACCCCCATTGTCAGTGTGAGCCCTGGATCCAGACACACCACAAGGGGTGGAGCCATCATTGTGAAAGGCAGGCACAGCCCTATTCAGGTGCAGGTGCTACTCCTCCCACCACACCAAATGCAGACCAGGCCTATTCAGCCCAGCCCTGACTCATCAGGCTCTCTGGAGCCACTGCCCCCCTTCACTCCCTGCCATCCAAAGCCAGACATGCAATACACAAACCTAGCAAAGGCATACTGGATGGCTAAGCAAGAAAATACCTACTTTCTAAAAGTGGTATTTTCAAACACAGAATGTAAAAATCACCCTCACTAATAGATGCATTGTAACATTCTAAGTTCAGGCATATCAAACTTTATTTTCCTACCTTGTTCCCAGGTGTATTTATGTTTATAAGATGTTATAAACTAACTCCCCATTCTTGCAATAGTAAAAATCAAAATTGGCAGTATTTCACCATCAGGACATGCCACACACATCAGGGCATGTCCTACATTTCACCTACAATGCACCCTGCCCATAGGCGTACCTTGGGCCTACAATAGGGGGTGACTAATATGTAAGAAAAGGGAAGGTTAGGGACTGGCCAGTGTGTGCACTTGCCAAGTCGACATGGCAGTCCTAGCCTGCACACAGGCTCTGCAATGTCCGGCCAGAGTTACATTTACAGGCTGCTTGTGTGGGTGGCACAATCCAGTGCTGCAGCCCACTAGCAGCATTTGACTTACAGGCCCTGGCACTCAGTGCACTTTACTAGGGACTGACAAGTAAATAAAATATGCCAATCATGGAAAAACCAATCCATAACACAATTTACAACAGGAGCACTTGCACTTTCAAACTAAGCCAGCAAAAACGTAGTCAAAACCGGGAGGTCAGAAAGCAAAAAGTCAGGGGAAACACGCCAAAAGGTGCCAAGTCTAACAGGAAGGAGGAGCTGTCTTATGCTCTGGTGAGACTTCATGTTACTGTTGATTCAGATAGGATTTTCACTAGACTAAGGCGTGAGTATAAAGAGTTGATCCAGAGAAAGAAGCTTGAGATGCGGCTCAATATCTGGGATAAGGTGAAATGGGCAGCAAAGGATAAGAACTCTAGGAACTTTTAGGGGTAGGGATAAGAAGGTTATGTGTAGTGGGGCTCAGAAAAGGGAGTCACACTTTAATGGGCTCTATGCGGCTCATACGCTTAGAAATTGGCCAAAAACTTTTACAACTGCGCTTATTTAATCATCATCAGAAGTGGGTGTGTGGGATTTTCCCAAAGCTGAGGTTGGATGATATCTTACAACAAAAGACAAATAAAGCCCGGGGCCCAGACTTTGTTCCCATAGATTTTTATACGGTTGATCCTTCACTATAGGTGCTGAGATCCGGAAACAACCCTATCTCATGGCATGTGGCAACAATTATTCCAATATTCAAGATAGGTGTTAGAAGAGATACATCCAACTATGGCCCAATATCATTATTAGACAGTGTGGGTTTGTTCTATGGGAGGGCACTTTCCAACCATATGCAAAATTTGGTTATAACCAAGCAAATACCAGCAGATAATCAAGCAGGCTTTAGAAGGGTAATGGAACAGGTGAACAGGCCAGGCACTTATACTTAATTTTTTTTTTTTTTTTTTTTTAATATCTTTGACATTTTTTCCATTTTTCAATAAACGGCATACTCAGTAACAAGCAAATGAATAAGTACATGGTATGGTACAACAGCATTTTTGGCTAGTATGTCAGACCGTACAGGGCTTACGCCAAATATTGCCAGAAGTAAGTTTAACAGGTATACCCAGCGATTGACCAAGTGTCCATTTAAAAACATGCCCGCGAATTACCATGTAATGGCAATGTAAAGGAATTGATGACAGATCACCTCTTATGTCATAGTCCACCATGTTCAGCATGGCCACATGGGATGCCAACGCCGACGTATCACCTACCGCCTTGCAGGCACTTATACTTCATATGCATAAAGTGTGTTAGGCAAAGGAGAGTCACCATCTATCTAACGTCCATGGATTTGAAGTCACATTTTGATTCAGTGGATGGTGACCTACTTTGGTAGGCATTACAGTAGCAGGGATTGATCCAGTATTTGATTACAGCCTTGCCGAATTTACATGAAAACAAAATAGCTCAGGTGCAGTATGGGCCCAATGGGCACTTCACAGAGAGTTTACCTATAACTCCAGGTGGGCTCCAAGGATGCGTACAGTCTCTCATGTTCTTCTCATTTGTTTTAAACAATGTTAGCTCATACGCAGAGGGCCAGAATCTGGATAGCACGAGACTCGGTCAATTGAGGATTTTGATGCTGTTATTTGTGGATGATGCAGTCCTGTTATCGATTACTGAGATCGCAATGCACAAGCTGATTAATGACTTTGTTATTTATTGTTTAGGGAAACAATTGATCATCAATTTTTCCAAAACTGGATTTATGATAAAGACTGTGCTATAGAGCTCCTCTCGGTGAACCGTGAGCTTTGGTAGCGGGGGAATTATTTTGAGTATCTTGGCATACAATATAATGCGAAACTGACCTGGAGTCAGCACCGGGACAAGGCAGCAGCAATACTAAAGCAGGCTGCAGGTGCAGTCATTAAATGCAAGCTAAGACTACAGGGGCAGTCCTTGAGCCCGCTACTACATGTTTGTAGAATTAAGGCAGTAGCAGCAGCAATATATTGCAATACATATACATATGGTTTATGTTTTGCCTGATCTACATCTGATCATTTAAATTGTTTTTGTATTTGAGAGAAATATAGTTTGAATCTGTATACTTAGGGCACTTGCTGAACATTGCTTCCATAGAACAGTATAAGCTCAATTTTTAGGTCATGCATTGTCATTTACAGTATTTATGTATACACTATGTATTTATTTCTCTCTGAATCTCAATTAATTTATATTGCACTGCATTTGAATCCTCCCAATGTTTACAGTGAGGTATTATTGTCAGCAGTTGACCACATATTGACTACAGTCTGTTTTCTATATTGATTAACAACAACAGTTTGTTTTTATAGTTGATTGTGCACACTCTTCACCTTTTTAAAAAACGTCACAGTGTGGAGACGCATCATGTGATCAAGCTCCCCCGAGGAGCGAAACGCGTCATGGCAGGCACTGCTCCTGTGATACTTTTTCTTTAATAAATTATTACTGCTTCATCCATGTATGGTTTGTGGAAGTCTGTGATTTATCCCTGGAGTTTGGAGGTCCGTGCCTGGAGTTCCGCCTTCAACGATTTAGCGCGGACAGGACGTCTTAGTTTATCTCTGTTACCGGAGCCTGGCTGTTTCCGGTTTCACGGACCCTTCTGTTGTTTTGAGGCACAGTTTCCGTACAGCCATCTACGCTTCTGTGCATGAACTTTCCTGCTCGGAAGGGACTCGCTTTTGATGTGCCCCCCGATTACCCGTGTATACATCACCAGTGCGCGGAGAGTTCTCCCGACGGCGAGAGGTTGCGGAGTCTGGTTGGTCGGAGGACCGCGAGAGCTGCAACTTCAATACCGGTAAGGAGACCTTCGATTTTGGGGTTGAAACAGGGAGATATCGGGTTACAGGATTGTCTCCAGTATTCTATTTGACAGGACATTTTGAAGCAGTATTTACGGTGTATTATATCACCGATTATTTTTATGTATCATGTTTTCCAGTGATGCTATCCGCGACAGGGAATCAGCGGCGGAAGCCCTATTCCAGAACCTACCAACTGTTACCATTGAGCGTAGAGGCTCTAACACAGACTCTAGAAGCAATGATGTGAAAGCATTACTTAAAACTCTAGAAAAACTATTAAAAAACGAACTTTCTAAATGGTGGGAGAAGAAATC
Source organism: Triturus cristatus (assembly GCF_964204655.1). Lineage (NCBI taxonomy): Eukaryota > Metazoa > Chordata > Amphibia > Caudata > Salamandridae > Triturus > Triturus cristatus. The sequence continues at coordinate 1,776,877,284 of NC_140590.1, read as the reverse complement.
ATTAGAAAAAACAGATGCCTATCGTGTCCCAAGATGGCTGCGAGTACTCATTGCTCCCACATTTGAAAATCCTAATCCTCTAATGTTACAAGAATGGGCAGAGAACAATCTGCAGGCATCTATGAACATGATCCACATTCTCATCAAATATGCTGAAATCGACCGTAATGCTCTCCTAACAGAAAATGATCGCATTAATGGTCTGCTTGATGCTACAGGACAAAGTGATCTGATAAATAAAAGCAAACATGAGATTGAGTTACGCATCAAAAAACATGAAGAAGTAATTAAAGAAAGAAAGATTTACAAGTTTGCGCGTAATCAGAATGATTATGCCACCGGAAGAATATTCACATTTCCTTGCAAATATGACAACTATAAGCGACAAGCATTAACCGGAGGTAATGTTCACAGCAAACAAGGTGTCAGTGGTAGTGAAGCACATATGACTGAAGTGGACTCTGACTCTGTGACTTCCTTGACATCCAACAGCAGTTCTGAGGATGGCCGACCTGGGACCCCAGCTCCTATATCATCAGGCACAATGAGTTTTTCTCTTGCTGAGGAACTAAATTTTGTAAGCGAGGACTGGCGGTACACCTTGCGCCCCCGCAAACCTCATTATGTGCAAGGTGATCAGTCAACAAACGCAGGAGGGAGAGGAGGGTTAGGCACAGGCAAAAATACATCAAGAGGAAATGCGAGAAGAGCCTGGAAGAAATGATGAGTGGAATAGAAAACACCGTCATTAATCTTACAGATACAGTATTATCCAAAGCTGAAGAGCAACTTCTCTCATTGGGCCTCTCTTCCTGTCCTAAACATCGTTTCTCTTATAATCAGGGAAGGATTGACATGTTTAAATTTATTAGGAAAATCAAATTAATTAAATACTTTCAGTTAAACCCGTTTTCCGGCAAATCTACTGACTTTTCATCTGGTGTTATCAACACCGAAGGGGCATTGCAGGTTAAGGACATTCCTAATCTACAGATTCTCTGTGATCTGGCACAAGAAACCTGCAATGAAGATATACTAACTACCAGTCAAGATTTGTATCATAAAAGGACAGCCCTCAGCCCATTTCGCCCTGCATCTACCTTTCTCCCACTTATGCCCAAAGATGCAGTTGATGTCTTTAGCGACAGTCATCACTGAATTGAAATCGTTAAACAGAACTGTGTCATTTCAATCGGGACAGAAAGATTTCAGGAACAATCAATACCACTTGTTAATCACCAAACTTCAACATAATCAAGATCTCATTATCAATAAATCTGATAAAGGTGGCAACACAGTTTTATGGTCACGCAAGGACTATTTATCAGAATCTGAACGTCATCTCTCCGACACTTCTTGTTATAAACAGTCCACCAAATTTGAAATGAGAGCAGCAGAAGATACAGCTCGCAAAAAAATCTACCAATGGAAAAGAAATGGGCTATTGACTAAACAGGAAATTAATTTTCTGACTGTAGAACATCTAGGTACTCCCATATTGTATTTTTTGCCTAAAATCCACAAGAAGGTCACTCCTGTCCCAGGCCGTCCGATTATTTCAGCACAAGGAAGCATGAATGAGAACTTATCAAAGTATGTTGATTTTTTTCTGCAGACGCATGTGATCAGTTTGCCGTCATACATCAAACACACTACAGACTTTCTAAATAAGATTAAAAATGTAATCGAATTGGTAATTTATCTAATTGAGATAAATTACTGAGACAACGAGAATCCCATTTTATTGTAGCTCTCGATACAATAGTCCCTAAAGGTCTTAACATGAGTGAAGATTTGCACAATTTTTTATGAATCAGTTTTCAGGTGTTTATCTATTAAGATGGTACTGTATTATGGTAATCATTTGCTTTCATTGAATCTGTGTTACATTTGTCTAGTCGAACATATATTGGTTTGATCTGTGATTTTATTATTATCCTTGCACTTTAGGATTGCTTAGGCTTTAGCGATTCAGGGTTCTTTCTACTGCTGCTAAAAGTTAGAGGTTTTTTTTGCACTGCACTTTTTTGCACTTTATGGTATATTGTATCTTGTTGTTTATACAAACTTTTTTAACCATTGGGCATTCTATTTATATATGTATCTGTATTTGTTAACTTGCAATTTCGATATCTATTGATTTTAATACATTTTTGTCCTTCTTTTAGTATTGAGTCTTTTTAGATTGGATCAGCTACCTCTCCAATATTGCACTTGCACTTTATTGATGAATTTGCTGCTACCTATTAGACCAATATGGAATGGACTATTTTTGTATTTATAGTTACTGATGGATTTGCATGAAAGGTTATACATTTATATGATGCCTTTTGGGTTTTGGTTTATGTTTTGCCTGATCTACATCTGGTCATTTAAATTGTTTTTGTATTTGAGAGAAATATAGTTTAAATCGGTATACTTAGGGCACTTGCTGAACATTGCTTCCATAGAACAGTATAAGCTCCATTTTTAGGTCATGCATTGTCATTTACAGTATTTATGTATACACTATGTATTTATTTCTCTCTGAATCTCAATTAATTTATATTGCACTGAATTTTGAATCCTCCCAATGTTTACAGTGAGGTATTATTGTCAGCAGTTGACCACATATTGACTACAGTCTGTTTTCTATATTGCTTAACAACAACAGTTTGTTTTTATAGTTGATTATGCACACTCTTCGCCTTTTAAAAAACGTCAGTGTGGAGACGCATCATGTGATCAAGCTCCCCCCGAGGAGCGAAACGCGTCATGGCAGGCACTGCTCCTGTGATACTTTTTCTTTAATAAATTATTACTGCTTCATCCACATATGGTTTGTGGAAGTCTGTGATTTGTCCCTGGAGTTTGGAGGTCATTGCCTGGAGTTCCGCCTTCAACGATTTAGCGCGGACAGGACGTCTTCATATATATATATATATATATATATATATATATATATATTCACTGAAAAAACCATAGGTTTCACACACGTTATAGTTAGGAATTAGCATTTAAAAAACCTTGCAAATTCACTTAAAAAACCATAGGTTTCACACATGTTATAGTTAGGTGGATATTTCACTCGTAAAAAACCAATGAAATTCCCCCGTTATAGTTAGTTCAGATAACTATAACTCGCGCGCCCGCAATCCACTGCTCATGACGTCACATATTACATCACTCATGACATGGTCAGTGGCATCACTCATGACATCACTGATGACATCATCCTTGTGATAGAGTGGCGGTCGCGCGAGTTATAGTTATCTGAACTAACTATAACGGGGGAATTTCATTGGTTTTTTACAAGTGAAATATCCACCTAACTATAACATGTGTGAAACCTATGGTTTTTTAAGTGAATTTGCAAGGTTTTTTAAATGCTAATTCCTAACTATAACGTGTGTGAAACCTATGGTTTTTTCAGTGAATTTGTACGTTTTTTTAAATGCTAATTTATTTATGTATTATTTTTTTTTTATATATATTTATTTTACAATAAACTACGTATTAAATATTTATTTTTTTTGATTTTCACCGTGCGCGCACGGTGCGCGCACCCCCGATTTAAAAAAAAAAAATATATATATATTTTTTTGGGTTTTTCACCGTGCGCGCACGATGCGCGCACCCCCGCGATTTGAAAATGCCCCCTTTTCACGTTCGCCACCTTCCTTTTTCACTCTCGCACTGAAAACAAACAAAATGGCGGCCGACACTTCCTGATTTCGACCGATTCGAACGTTGACTAACATGTAACCACCAATCAGAATTACGCTCGCGCACCTTAGGGTGCTCGCACGGTGCGCGCGTATAGATATTGATATTCTTTTAAATGCTATTTTCTCACGAAATACTGAACAGATTTACACCAGACCTGCGAAAGGCACTTCCTTGACCTTATGGCTACTTCTCTGCCAAATTTCAAGTAATTCTGTTCAGCAGTTCGGGCTGTAGCTGTGTCTAAAGGTCCTATGGAAAAATACATGGGGAAAACGCGTTTTGGGACCCCCCCCTTTTCTTGGCCCCCGCTTGACGAATCACCCCGAGACTTTCAGGGTAGGAGCTGAACGGAGCGCCCCATTGGTTTTGAAAATTTCGCGAGGATTCGTCAACCGACGCCAAAGTTATCCAAAATAGAATTTTGAGATTTCCTATGGAAACATGATCCTAACTATAACTGTCTACTGGCGACCGCCAGTAGATAATATATATACATATATATAACCTTTCAAACTTCAGAAAAATGAGAATCGTTCAATATTGATATAGTTGAGGTACAGTGTTCACTATCTGTTAAGTTAACATAAAATGTGTATTTGTAAAACACACGTTCACCTAGAAGGGTATCTTGCTGCTGAACAACAGATGTTTATTGTTACCCAACTCCAGGGGTACTCATTTTGTCAACCTCAGAAGGATGAAAGGCTGAGAATTTAACCTGTGACCAAAGGTAAAACACAGGCCCCTAAAGTGAACGCATTAGTCCACTAATCCACGAGAGTCAGCTGAGAACGCTTTCTTTAAAAGCATATTTTGTCAGATGGAGCAAGGCTGTGAGGAATGATACATTTGGTAATTCTGCTAGTGGGGAAAAAGAAAATATTACCCATTTTATGTTATTCTGCCCTAAAGCACTGGACGCTCGCAGGAAATGGCTTACTCCTTTATTAAGTGTGTATAATGTATCAAATGGGACAGATAACATAGCCCTTTGCTACAGAAAGACCCACTCAGTGATTTATTGTGCAGTTTCTATGTATATCTGGAGTGCCTGTATTATGACTGGGAAGTCGAAGAACAAGGGTAATCTAGAGTGATTTAATCTGTATTATTCTAGCTGCTATTGTTTATAGCAGTTTAATGTCTTGCAAATTATTGTAATGCTATGGTAGTCAAAGGTGATTGGATGTAAGGGTTGCAATTTATATTTTACCTCTTGTTTTGTAAATACCTTTTAATGATTCTACTATGGGTAGGGCAGGGACTTGTGTATGTAAATTGTTATATTCATTATTGTGTTTTAAAGTCACATCATGTATTTTGTTAAGGCAAATACATATTTGGTGCCATTCAGGTTCCATACATTAACCCCTTACTAACAGGTGCTTGGTGTCCCGCCTCATCTGGGCAATAACAAATTGATATGTAGTCACCACATATCAAAAATGGCATACAGAGAGTTGGAGCGAAGCGCCAAAGATCATGGATGCATCCTATGGGACCTCCCGGACCTTGATTTGATCTCTAAATGCTTTAAATACTGAATTTCAATGATCTGGTGTTGTCTGATACTATGAAGCCCTACTGACCCTGAGAGAAGCCTGTGTAGTTAGATTCAACCCTGTATATTAATAACTTGCCACTGGGGCCTAGCAGGGGGCAAGAATCAAATGCAGTGAGGGCATTCTTTAACCCCAAGGTGGAGTGGCCAATCATAAAGAAGAGAGAGTGTAGGACTTATCTGGATTGGCATCATAGCAGCAACACATGTAATCATACCGGTCCCCGCCTGTGTAAGAGCCACAGGGCTGTGCAAGAGATGGCACCGGAAGGACAATGGCAGCCTAAAACCACAATATGGCAGTGGTGCTCTGAAGCCACCCTACTACCAGACGGGAAGGTACTCATGGGTAGCACAGTGGCCTCCACTGACTGGGCACTTCTACAAACACAGGCTGAGGTGAGTGGAACGCCATGCTTCAGAGGCATAACTGCCTACAATAAAAAAACATCCGGCCACCAACCCAAATACTATGTAGGGCACACTGACTAGGATATGGATACGTTGTCTCCCAGGCCACAATTTTATGGTGGCCACTGCTGGTTTTGTTACATCATTTTCCTCTGGAGAATCTCTAGACCCAGCTGCATGCCTAGCGATTGACTGTCGTTGCTAACAACTATACCATATATGGTTCTCCATTTTGATTTCTAAGGCACGTGCGTTCACTGCACTGGAGTATACTACCCACTTGCCAATGTATATGGGCCTGATTTAGATCTTGGCAGTATTATCGTCGTCTCTCCGCGGCAGAGTATCCAAGTACTCAGCTAGGCTGACGGAATCCCGCCCGCTGTATTTAGATGTGCGCTGGCTGAACCACCGTCCAAGTCTACTCCATCAATGCGGCTGACTCCTCTACTGGCTCACATTGCTCCGTCGCTGTCAGGGTAGAGGTATTGCACCAACTCTATTTAGATCTCACCGTTGTGCTGGCGGTGTCCCGTGGTGGACACCTGACGAAGGGATACTGTTGGGGATGACACCTCACTTTTTTGAATATTTTTCTTCCGGTGTCAATACATTTATGCTTATTTCAACAAAACAAGTTAAGAAATACCGAATACGCATTACACATTTGGAACCATTGCTTGTAAGAGCAATGTACAACTGCACGAGTCCACAGCCACTGCAATAGTGAACAAGTGGAAAAGGGGCTTACCTTGATTCCAATAACGACAGGGTGAATTTCCTTCGTGGGCAAGCAAAGGGGGGGTATGTAGACAATCGGCTCAGTGATGGAAAACGGAGTGGAAACAGGAAATAAGGTACTTTTGTACCTTTTATCCACCATAACCGCCAACTCAGGTGTGGAGGTTTCTCGCCACGATTGCCTTGATGGAAAGGTACATCATAATTGGCAAGGTGGTAATAGTGGCTGGACTCCATCCTTCAACCGCTTTTGTCTGCAACACCGTTGACGTAGTAGAGAAATCCTGGCAGAGACAGCGGGACTCGGATGCACTATCGTCTATGGACCTGCCAACATCTAAATAACAACTGCTTTTCTCTGAGTCATTACAAACATCAAATTTACGGTTGAAACTCAATCACAAGAAATGGCAGCTACTCAATCTGTTCCCATCTCAACGCTAGACACTTTAATACAAGACCTGTGAGATGTTAAAATGTCTGTAATGCGATAAATACAGCAGTAACGTACACTGACAGAGGTCCACTCAATGAGAACTGACCTAGATACCTTCCAACAACAGACACCGTATTCCAAGAAATGGAAACGCATCCGAGTGAACTCCTGAAACGGGTCCCAGAAGGAATATGCTACTTACCAGTATGCATCTGTTCTTGGCATGTAGAGCTGCAGATCTATACACTATGCATAGATCGCCATCTGGTGTTGGGCCCGGATGTTTGCAGTTTGTTTTTGTTCTTGGACAGTCTTTGGAAGTCACGAGTTCGGTGACTCCTCCTTCGGTCCGTACTGCGCATGGGCTTCGGCTCCATCCTCAGATTGTTTTTCGCCAGCAGGGAAAAGATGGAGCGTAGTGAATATAGTGAAGAAACCCATGTGTGTTGTATCTAAATAAGATAGGCTGAAACGGAAACGGATACAGGTAGCCGGGGAGGTGGGTGGGCATGTATAGATCTGCAGCTCTACATGCCAAGAACAGATGCATACTGGTAAGTAGCATATTCCGTTCGAGGCATATGAGCTGCAGATTATACACTATGCATAGACTATATAGCAGTACCCAACCCTAGCGGCGACCACCGGTATCCGTTGCAGTAGTTTGAAACAGTGTCTTTAGTACAGCCTGGCCCACACTAGCTTGTTGTTTGGAGTGCACATCTACACAGTAATGTTTTGTGAAGGTGTGCGGTGTTGACCATGTGGCTGCCTTGCAGATGTCATCTAAGGGTATGTTCCCTAGAAAAGCCATAGAAGCCCCTATCTTTCTTGTAGAGTGGGCTTTAGGTGGAACAGATAATGTTCTTTTTGCTTTGTGATAGCAAATTTGTATACACTTTAAAATCCACCTAGCTATTCCTGATTTTGAAATAGGGTTGCCTTTATGCGGTGGAGAGAAGGAGACGAACAACTGTTTGGTCTTTCTGAAAGGTTGCGTTCTTTGTATGTAGTACATTAAGGCCCTTTTAACATCAAGTGTATGTAGAGCTCTTTCCGCAACAGATTGAGGTTGCGAGAAAAAATCTGGTAATTCCACCGACTGATTGAGATGGAAGGGGGAAATAACTTTGGGCAGAAACTTTGGATTTGTGCAAGTATCACCTTACTGTGATGTACTTGTAGAAAGGGTTCTTGTATTGTGAACGCTTGTATTTCACTAACCCTTCTAAGGGAAGTGATAGCTACGAGAAAAGCTGTTTTCCAAGTAAGGAACTGCAGCTCACATTTATGCATTGGTTCGAAAGGTGGACCCATGAGCCTTGTAAGAACTACGTTTAGATTCCACACAGGTGATGGTGGTGCCCTGGGCGGAATTACTCTTTTAAGGCCTTCCATTAAAGCTTTAATAGCAGGCACTCTGAAAAGTGATAAATGCTGTCTGTTTTGCAGGTAAGCAGCAATTGCTGCTAGGTGTAAACGGATGGATGAGTATGCCAGGTTACACCTGTGTAGATGGAGCAGGTAGCAAATGACGTGCTGTATGAATACATCTAAAGGGTTGATGGTGTTGTTACGGCAGTAGACAACAAATCTCTTCCCCTTAGCGGGATAGCATGCCCGAGTGGTAGGACGTCTGGCTTCCCTGATAATGTTTAAGCAATCGGGGGGAAGGTTAAGGTATCCAAATTCCAAGATTTCAAGAGCCAGATCGCAAGGTTGAGCTGAGCTGGGTCCGGGTGCCCGATTTCTCCATGGTTCTGGGTTAGGAGGCATGGGGACAGGTGCAGTTTTTGATGTGGTACCACTGAGAGCTGTAGTAGTGTGGTGTACCACGGCTGCCTGGCCCACGTTGGAGCTACCAGAATGAGTGTGAGGGAGTGCTGTTGTAGCTTCCTTACCACTAATGGAATTAGCGGGAGAGGTGGAAACCCCGAACCGCCAACTCCGCTCCGCTCCGCCGACCTCACTCTCGTCACCAGCCCTAGCATCCGAAGAACGACCTCTGGCGGCAGGTGGTTCTCCCACCTCCCTGTTAAGACCTGGAACACCCTCCCCATCCTCCTACGGCAGACCCAGGACCTACTAACCTTCAGGAGGATACTCAAGACCTGGCTATTCGAGCAGTAGCAGAACCCCCCCCCCCCCCTCAGCGACTTGAGACCCTCACGGGTAAGTAGTGCGCTTTATAAATGCCATGATTGATTGATGTTGCTGGCACAGGCTGCATAATTTCAATTAAAAATTTTATTCTGGTATTTACAGATGGCAGCTGTAATTCCAGTACCTCAACTGCCTTCTGGACTACCATTGCAAATGAGACACTCTCTTGTGTTGGTGGCCCATGTGGCATGTCAAGCTCTGTCTCAGAAGAGGTATCAAGTCACATGGCATTTTGTAAATCAAGATATCAAGCATAATCACTATATTAGGGGGAAGCAAATTATGCCCCTGACCATCATCATCAAAAACATCCTGAGGTGCCATCTACTCTAGCACAGGGTCGGAGCTGGAACCAAAAAGATCATGTGGAATAAGCTGGTAGTAGTGATATCCTAAAGGTACAGGGTTAGGCAGGATGCATGATGATCGGTTGCGCTTTTGTAATTTCGTAGCAAATCATCAGCCAATCTAAGGCCAACACCAGCTCTGGGTCCAACATAGGTATCAGCCCCGGATGATCCTCTGGTGCCCTAGGCCAGTGCCTACGGCACCAGAGGATCATCCGGCCAAGGTGGCAAGAACTAACTTAGATCATGGAATTGTATTTTGGACTTGGTACAGTTTAAATAACAGTTTCCAAGGGGGTAGATGATTTCAGGGTAGAACCCATTGTTGATAACCCAATTGGAGGTCCCTGCAGCTTCCAGGAAATTTGGGCAAGTTGATACAAACAGATGAGCCGGTTCCATGGTCGGTGACTTCAAAGGAGTGAAACCTACATTGTGATGCCCTTGCACCTATTCTGTGGAGTCAGAGTGAAGGGAAGATTTTGAGTCCATCTTTGCTTTCTTATGCTTGCTTTTGACTTGCTTTACTTCTTACCGAAGGACATTGAGCTCAAAGTTGAACGGTCATGGGAGAAGGCCGTAGAACAGGACACAGACCGGGCCCACGAGTTGGAGCGAAGCTCATCATTTCTTCTTGTGTTCGGTGGCATTCAACTTCGCCACCCAGGTTTGGAACGGCTCCAGGAACCGGAGGGTGCACTTCTGACATTCCTAAGAGTCGTGTCGCGAGCTCAGACACCAAAGACACAACTTGAGTTGGTCCATGACAGACATCTGCTTCCTGCAATCGCATGCATGGCTTGAAATTTGTTTTCTTTGGGAACATGGTTCCTTAGCACAATTAAGAAATTTGGAAGTAATCAGAAAATGGCCATATTAGGGAGCAGAGTTCTGGATCACAGTTGAAAGGCGTAAAAACAAACAAGCTGACATCAGTGGACAGAGGCATCGCTTAAAGGCAGCTCCACTGTCACTTCCAGGGTAGTGTGGAGACAACGCAGAAAGAAATGGTATAACCTAGCAGGACCACTGGTATGAAAAAATGTCCAGATCCAGTCTGGTGCCTGGGGATATTCTAAGGAGAGGACTCTATGGTTAAAAGTATCCATCAGGGACTATTTTCTTATGGCATGGTCTTTATTAAAAATCTCATTTGTGTTTTCAGCATGAGCAAATCTAAGCCTTCCGTACATGCCCTGCTTTGCGACTCTGGGTCCCCTCACATGGTCCAGCCTCACAATAGTCAGCTGTCAGCAACTTCTTTCACATGCAGAGCAAAGCGCAGCACTAGTTCCTAGCTCAGCTGCTGCATTCACACAGACTTGTTAAAGGGGAACATGTTCCTTTCACATTGTGTGAAATTCTGGCATTTTTTATTTTTATTACTTTAAGCATGTCCTTTGAGTGAGTTAACATAGAGCTGAGCAAGTAGCTTGGTTGCAGAGCTTGTGCTTGAGAGCTTGGTCTCAAGACCACGAGTTCAATTCCCACTTTACACTAAATTTGTTTACCATGTGACACAGTCAATCATCTGAATCCCTACTGCTTGACTCATAGAGAAGCCGTGGATAGGCATATGGCAGCGGTCAGCAAGAAAAGCTGAGGATCGTTGGAGCTGCTTGCCCAGGTCGCAAAACCTGGGGAATCAACTTTGCTGGGGAGAAAGTACTGCAACTCCACTTCCTTAGGAGTGTGGTGGAACGATAAAGACCCTCAATCATGGCCTCGATGTCAGGCTCCTTGCTTTCTTTCGCTGAAATAAACAACAACCCGTCTGACTCATAACACCAGCCAGGGTATCCTACAAGGATGCAGCAAGCAAAGTGGTTTATTATTCTTTCTGCTCCATGTGTTTTGATTTGACAATAAGGACTCCACGGTTTTACAACATCATGATGTTTAGGTCTTACCAGCCAGACAGCCTTTAGCTCTCTGTAGGCGAAAGCCTATTGTGGATCACAGTGCTTTAAGTGGGAACATAAAGGTGGGATGGTCTCTTTAAAGGGGCATCTCCTATATAATTAGGGACATGGCTTAAAAGATGTGAACTAAAAACCTGCACTTTATGCAGCACACTGCCTGACCAGTATTTAGATACTTCTTTGTGTTTCCTTCTGTTGCAACCAGACATTACACAACAAAAGAATGCCTAAAATAAGCCAGGCCTATTGTCTTTGCGGGTGCTTGTTCGCAGTTTGATATAAATGGGTAAAAACAATGATTTTGTTGTGAATAATTAGAGCAGGCCATTCCAAATAGTACATTTGTGATAGAGAATTCTACTTCAGGCTTGTTGTGAGAAAGTACCAGTGCACACTGTAGTGCTTATATCTAAGCTTGCCCTATGCTCAAGGCCTGTCTCATGAAAATTAGTTTATGAACAAATTGAACTAGGATGGTTTACCCTTATTTTGATAAGTACATAAAAGACATGCTCCATTCTTTGATCATTAAGATTAAACAATACATTTCTAATTTAGATAAATATCTAGGTACAAACTGAGCAGATCATAAACTTGTGAATTTAATGAAACATTAATGTTCATTATGTAGCAGTAACCTTTTTTATTTGGTGTGTTGGTCGTATTTGAACAAATCATAGCCAAGATATCCTCTTTTCTGACGACTTCCAAGAGCGCTTATAATGTGAGGTGTAACAACTATATAGGTAATTGGTATGAATGCTGGATCAGGAAGTGTTAGAAATAGGGGTCTCTAGTTGGCAAGGGTTTGCACCTTTGTCCAAGTAGGGACCCTTCCTTTTAGTCAGGATAGGGGAGTTACACTCCTAAAATAACCCCTGCTCACCCCTTGGTAGCTTTTCACGAGCGGGCAGGCTTATCTTAGAGGCAGCGTGTAAAGCATTTGCACATAACCAACAGTAACACAGTGAAAGTGTACTCGACTCATCCCTCACCATGAACCGACAGGTCAACGCCGTCACCTCCAGCCGCTTCAACACCCTCCGCAAGACCTTCAACTTCTCTCACATTGCGGCCAAGAGCTGGAACGAGCTCCCAGCGGACATCAGATGCGGCCCCTCCCTGAGCACCTTCAGAGAGACCCTCAAGACCTGGCTCTTCGGCTGAGCAGATCTGCGCCAACCCCCCCAGCGCCTTGAGACCCTCACGGGAGAGTAGTGCGCTGACAAACCCCTGATTGATTGATTAAAAGCACTACAAAAGGACACCAGCATAGAAAAATATCCAATATTTTTATAAACTCAAAACAAGACCAAAAACGATATAAAATACACAATACAGTACTTGAAAAATAGATACTTTGCAAGATGTCTTCTAAACTGCAGAAATACCTCAAAAACACAGTTCATACGAGTCGGTAGCTCCATCCGGGGCTACCGCAAAGCTGAAAACAACAGAGTCTAACAGTTCCAGCCGACCGTGTTGATAGGGGCCAGCAAAAGCATGAACAGACTCGCTAACAGTACTTTTCTTGTTGAGGCTTACACAGAGGTGCGAGCCAGTCGTGGCAACCGTCGCAGTTGCGTCGCAAAGTGGTGCAGGGCGCTGTGTCCTCTCAGTGCAGCCAGTGACACAGTGACGATCGTCCTGACAGCATTGGTGGGACCAAGGCCTGTGGTGCAGGGCGAGATGGTGCTCAATGCGGTGCTGGCAGGTTGTGGTACAGGCAACAGAGCCGGTTTGCAGGAGCTGGCGTCCGGCGGCCCAGACGGCTGTGTGGGACGAGGTGGTGCGTTGTAAAACTTTACCAGCAGTGCCCCCAACCACGATGTGGTCACGGGTGTCGAGTCAGCAGCAGCAACAGAGTCTGTGAGACCAGGATGGCGAAGTGAAGCGAGGTGGTGCGGACTGCGGTGCCCACAGGTCACAGTGCAAGAAGCAGCTCGGTGGTGGCGGTCATCGTCGTCGGTTGCAATGCGAGATGTGGACGGTGCGGTCTGAGGTGCCGTCAGGACACAGCCCGCGACGGAGTTGGTGACAGAGTCGGTTGGGCTTCCCTTCTCTGTGGAAACTGAAACAGCGGTTCCAGAAGCCGTACCCAGAGGCTGATGAAGTCTTTGCAGACCCTGAGACTTCAGAACAGGAGGCCAACTCGATTTCAGGCCCTTGAGGATACTCAGCACAAGTAAAGAAAGTTTAGTCCAGTCCTTTGCCTGCCCAAGGCAGAAGCAGCCACTGCAGGCCAACCCAACGAATCAAAAGCACAGCGAAGGGGCAGTACTCCTACTACAGCTCTTCCAGCTCTTCTTCTTGGCAGGATCCTTGATTCCAGCGAGTTCTAAAAGTCTGAGCCCCTCTTTTAATACCCCAAAATCCTTTGTTCTCTTAAGGCAGAGAGTGTCTGTACCCAGCCAAAACCAGTTCTGTGGGGCACTTTGCAAGTGACCAAAAACACAATTTAAATAAGGGTCGCAGGGGAAATTCAGTTTAGGGACTACTGCACCTCCAATCCCCAAAAGATACTATGAAAACTACCAAAAGGTGCAAAGTCCATTCATGGAGAACAGCAAGCCACTACGAACTGTTAAAGAGTGCAAGAGACTTATCAGATAGTTAGTACATCACCTAGCTGGAGTTAAGAGTCCATCAGCCCACCCTTACTGGCGGAACTTCGTCATCTGGAACTCTGGGGAATCAAAGTCTGGGCCCGCAATATCGAGCCAGAAGGCTCTGCTGGGTGCACAGCCTAATGCTTCCCGACAAAAACAAACTCCTGCCAAGGTGTATGTTCAAGCCCTGAGGACTCCAGTAATGTGCAGTGCTCTAGTGTGGGCTGAAGTACCGACGGACAGAGCGGTGCCTCCATCTCCGAGCGGTCAGCCGTGTGAGGTGAGGCGTTTCTCCCACAAAAGGCTGGGAAAGAAGACACAGTTGCTTAAGTCTAAGCACGAGAGTGCTTGTCTGGTAAGGTGGCTATTGCCACATAATTACCTGACGATTGCACCTACACTGTTTAATTTTGTTGTCTCACAATTCACAATTTTATGTCTATCCTGCAGTAGCTTTTATTTGTCCACCGCATTTTGGTCCTGAAGAAAGCCGGGTCAGTTGACCATATCGGCTGAAACATGTCGACCCTTTAAAAATGAGTCAGGAAATAGTCTATTTTTTCAAGACTATAGGTCTTTTTAGATATGAGACCTGGACAATTCCTATTAAACATTTTTTTGCCCAGGTATTCATTTTTAATTCACACCCACACTAGAGCACTGCACATTACTGGAGTCCTCAGGGCTTGAACATACACCTTGGCAGGAGTTTGTTTTTGTCGGGAAGCATTAGGCTGTGCACCCAGCAGAGCCTTCTGGCTCGATATTGTGGGCCCAGACTTTGATTCCCCAGAGTTCCAGATGACTAAGTTCCGCCAGTAAGGGTGGGCTGATGGACTCTTAACTCCAGCTAGGTGATGTACTAACTATCTGATAAGTCTCTTGCACTCTTTCACAGTTCCTAGTGGCTTGCTATTCTCCATGAATGGACTTTGCACCTTTTGGTAGTTTTCATAGCACTTTGCAAGTGCACAACAACCCCCATTGTCAGTGTGAGCCCTGGATCCAGACACACCACAGGGGGCGGAGACATCATTGTGAAAGGCAGGCACAGCCCTATTCAGGTGCAGGTGCTACTCCTCCCACCACACCAAATGCAGACCAGGCCTATTCAGCCCAGCCCTGACTCATCGGGCTCTCTGGAGCCACTGCCCCCCTTCACCCCGTCATCCAAAGCCAGACATGCAATACACAAACCTAGCAAAGGCATACTGGATGGCTAAGCAAGAAAATATCTACTTTCTAAAAGTGGTATTTTCAAACACAGAATGTAAAAATCACCCTCACTAATAGATGCATTGTAACATTCTAAGTTCAGGCATATCAAACTTTATTTTCCTACCTTGTTCCCAGGGGTATTTATGTTTATAAGATGTTATAAACTAACTCCCCATACTTGCAATAGTAAAAAACGAAATTGGCAGTATTTCACCATCAGGACATGCCACACACATCAGGGCATGTCCTACTTTTCACCTACAATGCACCCTGCCCATAGGCGTACCTTGGGCCTACAATAGGGTGTGACTAATATGTAAGAAAAGGGAAGGTTAGGGACTGGCCAGTGTGTGCACTTGCCAAGTCGACATGGCAGTCCTAGCCTGCACACAGGCTCTGCAATGTCCGGCCAGAGTTACATTTACAGGCTGCTTGTGTGGGTGGCACAATCCAGTGCTGCAGCCCACTAGCAGCATTTGACTTACAGGCCCTGGCACTCAGTGCACTTTACTAGGGACTGACAAGTAAATAAAATATGCCAATCATGGAAACACCAATCCATAACACAATTTACAACAGGAGCACTTGCACTTTCACACTAAGCCAGCAAAAACGTAGTAAAAACCGGAAGGTCAGAAAGCAAAAGGTCAGGGGAAACACGCCAAAAGGTGCCAAGTTTAACAGGAAGGAGGAGCTGTCTTATTCTCTAGTGAGACTTCATGTTACTGTTGATTCAGATAGGATTTTCACTAGACTAAGGTGTGAGTATAAAGAGTTGATCCAGAGAAAGAAGCTTGAGATGCGGCTCAATATCTGGGATAAGGTGAAATGGGCAGCTAAGGATAAGAACTCTAGGAACTTTTGGGGGTATAATTCATGTAGGGATAAGAAGGTAATGTGTAGTGGGGCTCAGAAAAGGGAGTCACACTTTAATAGGTTCTATGCGGCTCATACGCTTAGAAATTGGCCAAAAACGTTTACAACTGTGCTTGTTTAATCATCATCAGAAGTGGGTGTGTGGGATTTTCCCAAAGCTGAGGTTGAAGGATATCTTACAACAAAAAACAAATAAAGCCCGGGCCCAGACTTTTTCCCCATAGATTTTTATAAGGCTGATCCTTCACTATAGGTGCTGAGATCCGGAAACAACCCTATCTCATGGCATACTCTTCACCTTTTTAAAAAACGTCACAGTGTGGAGACGCATCATGTGATCAAGCTCCCCCCGAGGAGCGAAACGTGTCATGGCAGGCACTGCTCCTGTGGTACTTTTTCTTTAATAAATTATTACTGCTTCATCCACGTATGGTTTGTGGAAGTCTGTGATTTGTCCCTGGAGTTTGGAGGTCCGTGCCTGGAGTTCCGCCTTCAACGATTTAGCCCGGACAGGACGTCTTTGTTTATCTCGGTTACTGGAGCCTGGCTGTTTCCGGTTTCACGGACCCTTCTGTTGTTTTGAGGCACAGTTTCTGTACAGCCATCTGCGCATGAACTTTCCTGCACGGAAGAGACTCGCTTTTGCTGTGTCCCCCGATTACCCGTGTATACATCACCAGTGCGTGGAGAGTTCTCCCGACGGCGAGAGGTTGCGGAGTCTGGTTGGTCGGAGGACCAGGAGAGCTGCAACTTCAATACCGGTAAGGTGACCTTCGATTTTGGTGTTGAAACAGGGAGATATCGGGTTACAGGATTGTCTCCAGTATTCTATTTGACAGGACATTTTGAAGCAGTATTTACGGTGGATTATATCACCGATTATTTTTACGTATCATGTTTTCCAGTGATGCTATCCGCGACAGGGAATCAGCGGCGGAAGCCTGATTCCAGAACCTACTGTTGCAGGGATTCTGCTTATGCACAGAACTATGCACAGGAAACCAGGACCTCAGTGAATTGTGGTGTACCAAAAACTCACCTCAGAACCCCGAACCCCTTATCCGACCAGCATCAGTGTCCCATTCGTTATCCGAGTTTTAGCTCGGCGGTCCCAATGTATAGACAACCCAGAACAAGCGACTTAGGGTATTCTCAGGAATGGTGGGAATCAGAAATAGCTGTTCGTAATTATTCTCATATCAGTCCACAACAGAATAAACAGAGACACGGTAAAGTTTAAAGAGTTTATTTTAAAAACCTCGTGTCCTAAGATGCAGTACTTTGGCTAACATAAGCAGACAAATGATTAAGATCAAAACCATCAGCATAGTTACAAAACCATAGAAAATGAAAGGAGTAATCATAATAAAACGACAGTGGATGTCAGCCACCTTCCTTTCGCTAGTAAATTAATATTATTATTATTATTACGAATAAAAGGTCTCTAGGCTTGAATGGGGAAACCCATACCGTAGGGATCAGCTTAGTGGAATCACATCACAGGATCAGCTAGACTCTTCTCCTGGGAAAGCTCTTCTTCCGAATGTCTAAAAACATGCAGCGTCTGCAATATTAAAAGCACCCGACTTTCAGGTATCTGCAGCTGTGCGCATGATATGGCTAAATAGTGGACCGATCAACCTGAACCCAACAACATGCACCGTCTAGCGACCCAGACTGTTTCTTTACACAATGTGCAGACCAAGGTCGCTACTCACTGTTAGGGATGTGAACAACAGACAGTTCTCATGTGAAGCAAAGGCGAGCAAGCATTTCTTAATTAATAACATGTGACTCCAGTGTAGTGTGCAAAAGCAGCAAAAGCGGCAAGATGGCTTTCTAACATCTAACGCGGTTGTGCTAACTTAGCATTGTACGTATATAGATAGCAATCTTCACTACACTACCAACTGTTACCATTCAGCGTAGAGGCTCTAACACAGACTCAAGAAGTAATGATGTGAAAGCATTACTTAAAACACTAGAAAAACTATTAAAAAACGAACTTTCTAAATGGTGGGAGAAGAAATCATCGGAAAAATACAGAGATGCCAATCGTGTCCCAAGAGGGCTGCGAGTACTCATTGCTTCCACATTTGAAAATCCTAATCCTCTAATGTTACAAGAATGGGCAGAGAACAATCTGCAGGCATCTATGAACATGATCCACATTCTCATCAAATATGCTGAAATCGACCGTAATGCTTTAACAGAAATTGATCGCATTAATGGTCTGCTTGATGCTACAGGACAAAGTGATCTGATAAATAAAAGCAAACATGAGATTGAGTTACGCATCAAAAAACATGAAGAAGTAATTAAAGAAAGAAAGATTTACAAGTTTGCGCGTGATCAGAATGATTACGCCACCGGAAGAATATTCACGTTTGCTCGCAAATATGACAACTATAAGCGACAAGCATTAACCAGAGGTAATGTTCACAGCAAACAAGGTGTCAGTGGTAGTGAAGCACATATGACTGAAGTGGACTCTGACTCTGTGACTTCCTTGACATCCAACAGCAGTTCTGAGGATGGCCGACCTGGGACCCCAGCTCCTATATCATCAGGCACAATGAGTTTTTCTCTTGCCGAGGAACTAAATTTTGTAAGCGAGGACCGGTGGTACACCTTGCGCCTCCGCAAACCTCATTATGTGCAAGGGGATCAGTCAACAAACACAGGAGGGAGAGGAGGGTTAGGCACAGGCAAAAATACATCAAGAGGAAATGCGAGAAGAGCCTGGAAGAAATGATGAGTGGAATAGAAAACACCGTCATTAATCTTACAGATACAGTATTATCCAAAGCTGAAGAGCAACTTCTCTCATTTGGCCTCTCTTCCTGTCCTAAACATCGTTTCTCTTATAATCAGGGAAGGATTGACATGTTTAAATTTATTAGGAAAATCAAATTAATTAAATACTTTCAGTTAAACACGTTTTCTGGCAAATCTACTGACTTTTCATCCGGTGTTATCAACACCGAAGGGGTATTGCAGGTTAAGGACATTCCTAATCTACAGATTCTCTGTGATCTGGCACAAGAAACCTGCAATGAAGGTATACTAACTACCAGTCAAGATTTGTATCATAAAAGGACAGCCCTCAGCCCATTTCGCCCTGCATCTACCTTTCTCCCACTTATGACCAAAGATGCAGTTGATGTCTTTAGCGACAGAGTCATCACTGAATTGAAATCGTTAAACAGAACTGTGTCATTTCAATCGAGACAGAAAGATTTCAGGAACAATCAATACCACGTGTTAATCACCAAACTTCAACATAATCAAGATCTCATTATCAATAAATCTGATGAAGGTGGTAACACAGTTTTATGGTCACGCAAGGACTATTTATCAGAATCTGAATGTCATCTCTCTGACACTTCTTGTTATAAACATTCCACCAAATTTGAAATGAGAGCAGCAGAAGATACAACTCGCAAAAAAATCCGCCAATGGAAAAGAAATGGGCTATTGACTAAACAGTAAATGAATTTTCTGACTGTAGAACATCCAGTTACTCCCATATTGTATTTTTTGCCTAAAATCCGCAAGAAGGTCACTCCTGTCCCAGGTCGTCCGATTATTTCAGCACAAGGAAGCATGAACGAGAACTTAGCAAAGTATGTTGATTTTTTTCTGCAGCCGCATGTGATCAGTTTGCCGTCATACATCAAAGACACTACAGACTTTCTAAATAAGATTAAAAATGTAAATTGGTGTTCTGATTATTTGCTGGTGCTCATGGACATTGAATCTCTTTATACGAGTATCAATCACTGCCACGGCATTAATGCCACTAAACATTTCTTGGACAACATGGACATCAACATGAGAGACCAAAACACCATGCTGTTGGAAATAATTGAGTTATGTCTTACGACCAATTTTTTTATGTTTCACAATAACATTTACCAACAGGTGCGCGGTGTGGCAATGGGGGCATGTTTCTCCCCCAGTTACTCATGTTTGCATGTGGGCTGGTGGGAGAGCCACGCACGCGCACTGGTGTAATCACATTGTGCACTATTGGCGTTACATAGACGATATTTGTTTGATCTGGAACGGGTCTAGGGAAGATGCTTTGAAGTTCGTAGGAGAGATCAATTCTAATGATTTAAATTTAAGATTCACTGCTTCCATTGATAGCTCCAAGGTCGAATTTCTTGATGTTTTGCTATATGTTAATGAAGGTATTTTACAAACTAAGTTGCACAGAAAGACCACCGCTGGTAACTCAATCCTCCACGCAGATAGTGCCCACCCTCGCCATCTCATCAATAGCATCCCCTATGGTGAATTCATCCGTATCCAGAGAATTTGTAGTTCTGATTCAGTCTCCATGGAGTGTCAAATGGCAGCTTTTCGCAAATTTCTTGGCAGGGGTTATAAGAAACCCCAATTGACCCTTGCCCTTAACAAAGCTAACAATCTGCAAAGAGATATCCTGCTTTTACCCCGTTCAAACGTTAGATCTGACAGAGAGTTCTCAGAATGAAACCTGCCCTATTCGGTTAATAACTACATTCAGTGCACAAGAACAGGCAATACGCAAGATTATTTACTCTGAATGGCCCATCATCTTGACCGATAATATTCTTGGTCCTATTCTTCCTAGTTTACCAGCCATCACCTTCAGAAGGGCACCCTTCATGAGGGATGCCCTTGTCAAATCCATGCCTGAGGTGAAATCTAAAAATACTTTGCTCACCACGATGGGTTTTTTCAAATGCAACTCCTGTCGTGCGTGCACTTTTGCCAAAAACTGTACCCACTACACAACAGCATTTAGCGATAAAGAGATAGCTATTAATGAACATCTTACATGTCGTACCGAATACGCTATTTACAAACTGAAGTGCTCTTGCCATCTTGAATACATTGGCAGTACAAAGCTCCCGGTTCATAAACGCATTCTTCAGCATGTTAGGGCTATTGTTAATTCTGACCACAATTACCTGGTGGCCAGGCATTTCAAATCTATTCATGATAACAAACTAAAGGATTTGGAATACACAGTTCTAGGGTCAGTTCCCCACCCCGGACGGGGGGGTAAATCGAGAGAAATTACTGAGACAACGAGAATCTCATTTTATTTTAGCTCTCGATACAATATTCCCTAATCGTCTTAACATGAATGAAGATTTGCACAATTTTTTATGAATCAGTTTTCAGGTGTTTATCTATTAAGATGTACTGCATTATGATAATCATTTCCTTTCATTGAGTCTGTGTTACATTTGTCTAGTCAAACATATATTGGTTTGATCTGTGATTTTATTATTATCCTTGCACATTAGGATCGCTTAAGTGATTCAGGGTTCTTTCTACTGCTGCTAAGTGTTGGAGGATTTTTTTGCACTGCACTTTTTTGCACTTTATGGTATATTGTATCTTGTTGTTTATACAGAGTTTTTTAACCATTGGGCATTCTATTTATATATGTATCTGTATTTTTTAACTTGCAATTTCGATTTTTATTGATTTTAATATATTTTTGTCCTTCTTTTAGTATTGGGTCTTTTTAGATTGGATCAGCTACCTCTCCAATATTGCACTTGCACTTTATTGATGAATTTGCTGCTACCTATTAGACCAATATGGAATGGACTATTTTTGTATTTATAGTTACTGATGGATTTGCATGATAGGTTATACATTTATATGATGCCTTTTGGGTTTTGGTTTATGTTTTGCCTGATCTACATCTGGTCATTTAAATTGTTTTTGTATTTGAGAGAAATATAGTTTAAATCTGTATACTTAGGGCACTTGCTGAACATTGCTTCCATAGAACAGTATAAGCTCCATTTTTAGGTCATGCATTGTTATTTACAGTATTTATATATACACTATGTATTTATTTCTCTCTGAATCTCAATTAATTTATATTGCACTGAATTTTTAATCCTCCCAATGTTTACAGTGAGGTATTATTGTCAGCAGTTGACCACATATTGACTACAGTCTGTTTTCTATATTGATTAACAACAACAGTTTGTTTTTATAGTTGATTGTGCACACTCTTCACCTTTTAAAAAACGTCACAGTGTGGAGACGCATCATGTGATCAAGCTCCCCCCGAGGAGCGAAACGCGTCATGGCAGGCACTGCTCCTGTGATACTTTTTCTTTAATAAATTATTACTGCTTCATCCACGTATGGTTTGTGGAAGTCCGTGATTTGTCCCTGGAGTTTGGAGGTCCGTGCCTGGAGTTCCGCCTTCAAGGACTTAGCGCGGACAGGACGTCTTCGTGTATGTATGTATATATATATATATGTATATGTATATGTATGCATAATGTTGCACATGGTAAAGGATGCGTGTTTTGCACTAATATCAGTATACATATATTTATTGCGTAATTTGCACATGTGGGTTGCGTATTTTGCACATATTTGGCAATTATGCTGAAATATGCACATGGGTACGAATTGTGATAAGCGTGATTTGTATAGGTACCAATCCGTAAGATTAAACCATATTACAATATACGGCACATATTGCGTAATGAATGTATATTTGACGCTTAATCTATACAGGAAATAAGAAAATCTCGCGTGATTTGCACTTAATATGTTGGTAAAATCATTTGGGGATCATGTGCAAATTTGTACAAACATATAACTGTATGTAAATACCATAGACTCAAAAGAAAACTAAGATCATGTATTGTTACATAGAAGAAAGCCTATACTATAAGTATTTTGTCACTATCCATTATCACGTGGTGTAACAAAGAAGAAAAAAAGATGGTATACATTTTTGAAATCGTGCCGCTGTTCAACTATGTGATCAAGGGCACTCGATGCCCGAAACGCGTCATGTGAGGAGTGAGTGGAAGGAGGAATAAACTTACCTGCAATTACAAACTTCCGTGTGGGTCGTTGTCTTCCATGTTCGCTGAAGGGAAGTGCTGGAAGTGTTGGCTGTGATATATATATATGTTTGGCTGCAGTTCAGGGCTGCAGGCCACATCATGGTCAAGTCGACGCCTACAAAGCAGGGCTGGCACCACTACAGAACAGTGCACCAAACCCACATGGGTACTATTTGAGCGTGAATTTGTAGGAATGAAAGCGCACCCACTCGGGATCACTTCAATAGCGGACTACAGCAACCATGAGGCTGTGCTGACAGCCACGCCCACTGAGGCAGGTAACTGAAACATAAATGTGCGCGATTAACGTGACTTCCATTCTTACTGCATTGCCACTGAAGAAAGGATAACAATTCCTGAAACGCGTCTGGCTAAAGATTCAAGATGCCTGTATTCTGGTGAGGTGCTTGTTGGCAGGGTGTCGACAATTAAAGAAATTGACCTTACAAGCCTCCTGTGGACTCCCTCCTTTGGTGCTACCTGGTATGTTGGAATAAATTACGGCTTTGCACGGCCGCGGAGTGAGGCCCACTGCTGCAAATGGCGGGTCCGCATTTGGCTCCAATCTGGATCTGAAACTTGCGGGAGGAAGCGATGTTTGGCTGCAGTTCAGGGCTGCAGGCCACATCATGGTCAAGTCGACGCCTACAAAGCAGGGCTGGCACCACTACAGAACAGTGCACCAAACCCACATGGGTACTATTTGAGCGTGAATTTGTAGGAATGAAAGCGCACCCACTCGGGAACACTTCAATAGCGGACTACAGCAACCATGAGGCTGTGCTGACAGCCACGCCCACTGAGGCAGGTAACTGAAACATAAATGTGCGCGATTAACGTGACTTCCATTCTTACTGCATTGCCACTGAAGAAAGGATAACAATTCCTGAAACGCGTCTGGCTAAAGATTCAAGATGCCTGTATTCTGGTGAGGTGCTTGTTGGCAGGGTGTCGACAATTAAAGAAATTGACCTTACAAGCCTCCTGTGGACTCCCTCCTTTGGTGCTACCTGGTATGTTGGAATAAATTACGGCTTTGCACGGCCGCGGAGTGAGGCCCACTGCTGCAAATGGCGGGTCCGCATTTGGCTCCAATCTGGATCTGAAACTTGCGGGAGGAAGCGATGTTTGGCTGCAGTTCAGGGCTGCAGGCCACATCATGGTCAAGTCGACGCCTACAAAGCAGGGCTGGCACCACTACAGAACAGTGCACCAAACCCACATGGGTACTATTTGAGCGTGAATTTGTAGGAATGAAAGCGCACCCACTCGGGAACACTTCAATAGAGGACTACAGCAACCATGAGGCTGTGCTGACAGCCACGCCCACTGAGGCAGGTAACTGAAACATAAATGTGCGCGATTAACGTGACTTCCATTCTTACTGCATTGCCACTGAAGAAAGGATAACAATTCCTGAAACGCGTCTGGCTAAAGATTCAAGATGCCTGTATTCTGGTGAGGTGCTTGTTGGCAGGGTGTCGACAATTAAAGAAATTGACCTTACAAGCCTCCTGTGGACTCCCTCCTTTGGTGCTACCTGGTATGTTGGAATATATATATATATATATATATATATATATATATATATATCACCACAAACTCCCTCCTCACGAAGAAAGCAGAGGCCACACGGGGGAAATCCAGGGACCCACTTTTATTGTCGGCAAATGCATTTCGGCCTGTCGGCCTTCCTCAGTGCCCAAGCAGTGTTCAGGAGGTTTTGGCAGTTCCGTTTGAAGTGAGCCCTGCTTCGATGTTATAGGACAATGTTGGCTCCGCCCCCACACAGGTGAAACTGCTCACACGAAGTAGCTCACGAGATTGACGGTGAACTACTAGTCCCAGAATGCTGTTGGCTATCAGGTAGGTGATGCAGTGGGGTATGAAATTGTGAGAATGGTCGTACTGCGTGCCAAACAAACGGAGATTCTTCCAAAGCCAATGTCCTGCTGCGATGTTAGTCAGGCGCTTCCCTGGGTCCCCGAACCGCATCAACCTCTGTGCCGTGGAAACCAATCAGCGGGGGTAGGTATGGCCATGCATCCCGCCCTGTGTGAAGTAGAATACTTCACAACCACCATTTTCCTTCCACAGCGTTGAGGCGTGTCCCAGCTTATCAATACCTTGAAGTGTCAGAGAAACCGTCGAAGCAGCAGCCAGAAGAGCTGGGACCCTTTTGCGATGCGGGTGCCTCTGTATCACGTCTCCGGCCGACGTGCACAATATCACCACAAACTCCCTCCTCACGAAGAAAGCAGAGGCCACACGGGGGAAATCCAGGGAACCACTTTTATTGTCGGCAAATGCATTTCGGCCTGTCGGCCTTCCTCAGTGCCCAAGCAGTGTTCAGGAGGTTTTGGCAGTTCCGTTTGAAGTGAGCCCTGCTTCGATGTTATAGGACAATGTTGGCTCCGCCCCCACACAGGTGAAACTGCTCACACGAAGTAGCTCACGAGATTGACGGTGAACTACTAGTCCCAGAATGCTGTTGGCTATCAGGTAGGTGATGCAGTGGGGTATGAAATTGTGAGAATGGTCGTACTGCGTGCCAAACAAACGGAGATTCTTCCAAAGCCAATGTCCTGCTGCGATGTTAGTCAGGCGCTTCCCTGGGTCCCCGAACCGCATCAACCTCTGTGCCATGGAAACCAATCAGCGGGGGTAGGTATGGCCATGCATCCCGCCCTGTGTGAAGTAGAATACTTCACAACCACCATTTTCCTTCCACAGCGTTGAGGCGTGTCCCAGCTTATCAATACCTTGAAGTGTCAGAGAAACCGCCGAAGCAGCAGCCAGAAGAGCTGGGACCCTTTTGCGATGCGGGTGCCTCTGTATCACGTCTCCGGCCGACGTGCACAATATCACCACAAACTCCCTCCTCACGAAGAAAGCAGAGGCCACACGGGGGAAATCCAGGGAACCACTTTTATTGTCGGCAAATGCATTTCGGCCTGTCGGCCTTCCTCAGTGCCCAAGCAGTGTTCAGGTGGTTTTGGCAGTTCCGTTTGAAGTGAGCCCTGCTTCGATGTTATAGGACAATGTTGGCTCCGCCCCCACACAGGTGAAACTGCTCACACGAAGTAGCTCACGAGATTGACGGTGAACTACTAGTCCCAGAATGCTGTTGGCTATCAGGTAGGTGATGCAGTGGGGTATGAAATTGTGAGAATGGTCGTACTGCGTGCCAAACAAACGGAGATTCTTCCAAAGCCAATGTCCTGCTGCGATATTAGTCAGGCGCTTCCCTGGGTCCCCGAACCGCATCAACCTCTGTGCCATGGAAACCAATCAGCGGGGGTAGGTATGGCCATGCATCCCGCCCTGTGTGAAGTAGAATACTTCACAACCACCATTTTCCTTCCACAGCGTTGAGGCGTGTCCCAGCTTATCAATACCTTGAAGTGTCAGAGAAACCGCCGAAGCAGCAGCCAGAAGAGCTGGGACCCTTTTGCGATGCGGGTGCCTCTGTATCACGTCTCCGGCCGACGTGCACAATATCACCACAAACTCCCTCCTCACGAAGAAAGCAGAGGCCACACGGGGGAAATCCAGGGAACCACTTTTATTGTCGGCAAATGCATTTCGGCCTGTCGGCCTTCCTCAGTGCCCAAGCAGTGTTCAGGAGGTTTTGGCAGTTCCGTTTGAAGAGAGCCCTGCTTCGATGTTATAGGACAATGTTGGCTCCGCCCCCACACAGGTGAAACTGCTCACACGAAGTAGCTCACGAGATTGACGGTGAACTACTAGTCCCAGAATGCTGTTGGCTATCAGGTAGGTGATGCAGTGGGGTATGAAATTGTGAGAATGGTCGTACTGCGTGCCAAACAAACGGAGATTCTTCCAAAGCCAATGTCCTGCTGCGATGTTAGTCAGGCGCTTCCCTGGGTCCCCGAACCGCATCAACCTCTGTGCCATGGAAACCAATCAGCGGGGGTAGGTATGGCCATGCATCCCGCCCTGTGTGAAGTAGAATACTTCACAACCACCATTTTCCTTCCACAGCGTTGAGGCGTGTCCCAGCTTATCAATACCTTGAAGTGTCAGAGAAACCGCCGAAGCAGCAGCCAGAAGAGCTGGGACCCTTTTTCGATGCGGGTGCCTCTGTATCACGTCTCCGGCCGACGTGCACAATATCACCACAAACTCCCTCCTCACGAAGAAAGCAGAGGCCACACGGGGGAAATCCAGGGAACCACTTTTATTGTCGGCAAATGCATTTCGGCCTGTCGGCCTTCCTCAGTGCCCAAGCAGTGTTCAGGAGGTTTTGGCAGTTCCGTTTGAAGTGAGCCCTGCTTCGATGTTATAGGACAATGTTGGCTCCGCCCCCACACAGGTGAAACTGCTCACACGAAGTAGCTCACGAGATTGACGGTGAACTACTAGTCCCAGAATGCTGTTGGCTATCAGGTAGGTGATGCAGTGGGGTATGAAATTGTGAGAATGGTCGTACTGCGTGCCAAACAAACGGAGATTCTTCCAAAGCCAATGTCCTGCTGCGATGTTAGTCAGGCGCTTCCCTGGGTCCCCGAACCGCATCAACCTCTGTGCCATGGAAACCAATCAGCGGGGGTAGGTATGGCCATGCATCCCGCCCTGTGTGAAGTAGAATACTTCACAACCACCATTTTCCTTCCACAGCGTTGAGGCGTGTCCCAGCTTATCAATACCTTGAAGTGTCAGAGAAACCGCCGAAGCAGCAGCCAGAAGAGCTGGGACCCTTTTGCGATGCGATATATATTACCTACTGGCAGTCGCCAGTAGGTAGTTATAGTTAGGACCTATTTTCCATAGGAAATCCTCAACATTCTATTTGGAATAACGTTGGCGCCGATTGACGAATCTTCGCAAAATTTTCCAAACTTTTGGCCAGCTCCGGTCTGCTCCTATCCTGATAATTTCACGGTGATTCGTCAAGCGGGGGCCGAGAAAAAAGGGGGGTCCCATAACGCATTTTCCCCATGCATTTTCCCATAGGACCTGTTGACGCAACTATAGCCCGAACTGCTGAATGGAATTACACCAAATTTGGCAAAGAGGTAGTCCTCAGTTCAGACTCGTGCCTTTTGCTTAAATGGTGTAAATCCGTTCAGCAGTTCCTGAGAAAATTAGAGTTAAAAAGATAGATATATCTGGGCGGAGCCTAACCACACATCTCATCGTGAGATCTGATTGGCTGTCAGTACTTCATCCAAGAAGTGTTGGCAGCCATCTTGGGACCAATATACATGATAGCACCTCATTAAAAAGCACTGCAGTTAATAGAAGGTTTTAAGACTTTAGTTACATTATAAATCATTTGTTGATGGTACCATACTCATTTTAGGAATTGTGGTGTGTTCTAAGGTGATTTTACCATGTGAAAAAGCCTTCTGCTGTGATATCATGAATCATGTTTGAGAGAAAACTATTTTCTCATGCTTTTCCCACAGAGGTTTGGAAGGTGATCTATAAGCTAAACTGAGAGCATATGTTCTGTAAATTCACATTATCTTTCTCAGTCTTGTGAGAATGAAGTCTGACATTCTCAGTAAAACATGTACATCCAACAAGGGCAGAGACTGTCAGTTGATTCCTTTGTGTTCTACTGCAGCTTCCCAGTGTTCCAAAGAACATCTAGAGCGCTAACAGTCCTACTTATGACAAACGTATTGCACACCTGAAGCCATCTTGATTGGAATAAAGTGGTAACTCTTAAAACATTTAATTTAAAAAGGAACAAAATGAGGGGGTTCAATTTGCCATAGAAAGTATGATTAGTGCTGCAGAAAGAAAAATTAGGGCACATTTTGAGTGAGTTCTGAAATCCTCTTCTATTTCAGTCTGACATGCAGACTGAAACATGCACTTTGAATACCAGCAGCAGACTTTCCTGGTGAGCAGTAGCTTTACTACAGTGATCTAATAAGCAACTAGAGTGCTAACATTCTGAATTTATGGCAAATGTGTGACACATCTGAATGCCTCCTTGATGGAATCAAAGTAAAAAACTGAAAGTATTTCCTACTGAGGAGACTGTAGTAAATGAGGAAATTAGGAAACTTCATAACAAATAAGTCTCCCAAAATGGCCACCAGAGACAAAAGAGCCCAAATGTAGCACAAATATCACCAAGATGTAGCCCAAGTATAGCCCAATGACAGAATGTCCCAGAGTGTTCTTAAAAACAACTAGAGCGCTTACTGTCTTCATTATGACAAAAGTATGGCACACCTGAAGCCATCTTGATTGGAATAAAGTGGTAACACTTAAAATATTTAATTTAGAAAGGAACAAAATGAGGGGGTTCATTTTGCCATAGAAATTATGATTAGTGCTGCAGAAGGAAAAATTAGGGCACATTTTGACTTCTCAAATCCTCTTCTATTTCATAAATAAATTCTGACATGCAGACTGAAACATGCACTTTGAATACCAGCAGCAGACTTTCCTGGTGAGCAGTAGCTTTACTACAGTGATCTAATGAGCAACTAGAGTGCTAACATTCAGAATTTATGGCAAATGTGTGACACATCTGAATGCCTTCTTGATGGAACCAAAGTAAAAAACTGAAGTTATTTCCTACAGAGGAGACTGCTGTAAATGAGGAAATTAGGAAACTTCATAACAAATAAATCTCCCAAGATGGCCACCAGAGACAAAAGAGCCCAAATATCACCCAGATGTAGCCCAATGGCAGAAGTGTGCAAAACACTTATTTTTTTTGTGTATTTGCAGTTTTATATAGTGCAGACTTGTCAGGTATTGGAGTGCTTTACATGAGCATTGGTTACATCACACAAGATCAAATTCATTTTGGTTGTAGACATGGGGAGATTAAGTGATTTGACCAGAGTCACAGAATGTTGAGCTGAAGCAGAAACTCCAACCTGGTTCCCCAGTTGCAAAGTCTGCAGCTCTGGAAGTAACACCACATCCTCTCCCCTAGGTGCAACATTTAATCAAGTGGTCAACTGGATAAAAAAACATAAAGATTACAAATAATTTAAAAGTGCTGTGTCGCTATTTGAAAACTCAGAAAATATGTCCTCATTTTAGTTTTTTAGAGCACTCACCATAATTTTGATGCAAATAAGACCCTCTCATATATGTAATTTCTAAAGGAAATGCTCTAGGTATTACAGTTTTGATTACATCAAGATGACGTCAGGCGTTCCACACTTTTGTAATAAATATAGAATGTTAGCAATCTGGTTGTTCATTGGGATACTGTTGAGAGGCAGAGGCCAGGGGCACGGACTCTGAAAATTGAAGGCAGGTAGGAGAGTGCAGAGGCAACAATTTGACCACACTGGGCAGGCAGGAAGGGCAGTGGCAGCACAACAGACTATGAAGGGCAGTGGAAAGGGGGGCAGGGGCAACAAACCAACAATACAGGACTGGCAAGAGAGGCTGTGGCAATATAATAGACCATTGTGGGCAGAAGGAAGAGGCAGTGGTAGTACAACCATACATGCCAACAAACCCGTTTCAGCCAGGAAACGTCCAATGTTTTTAAGCTCAAATGGGCTTTATTTGATCTGTCTCCTGTCTACAATCTCCTCTTTTTCAATGTAACTCAAAGGGGAAAATCAATACCCCAGTTTGTTTTCAAAATCTCCCTCTTACCAATTTCAAAATGTTCGCAAGTATGGTACATTGGATCATGGTAGGCAGGAGGAATTGGGGTAGGGACATGGACTTGGATAACAGAGGACAGGAGGGACATGGAGAGGTGCACCAAACTGACCCAACAGGGCAGGCATCAGGGTTTGCAGCAGCACAATACACCACACAGGGCATGCGGGACGGGAGTGCAGCACAACAATCCATAGAAAGCAATAGGGAGGGGACAGGACCATGCACATGGACAACAGAGAACAGAGGGGCAAGAGGCAATGGTAGCTAGCTGACCATAATGGACAGACAGGAGAGAAAGCTGCAGCATAACAGACCATAAAGGGCAGGAGGGACGGATCAGGGGCATTACAATGGAACACACAAGCCAGGAGGGAGGGAATAGGGGTCTGCACATGGAAACAGAGGGCTGGGGGCAAGGGGGCAGGGCAGGAGCAGCAAGATGACCATGGAGGTCAGGCAGGATAGGCACTAGAAACAAGACACACCATGGTGAGCAACAGTGAGACTATGGTGGCATACACACAGACCATGGAGGGAAGGTGGGAGGGGGTCAGGGGCAGCTAGCTGACCACACAGGGGAGGTGGGAGGGGCCATGGCAGCACAGAAGACCATGCATGGCAAGCGGGAGGGTTAGTGGCAGTACAATGGCTATGATGGGCAAGAAGGAGGGTGCAGGGGCATGCACAAAGGACCATGGAGGATAGAAGGGAGGGTCAGGACCTGGGCACAGACAAGAGAGTTCAGGGGAAGGGGCCTCACAACAGACCGTGTGGGGCAGGCAGGAGGAGCAGTTGCAGCACAACAGACCAGGGAGGGCAGAAGGGTGTGGCAGTAAAATGGACCATGGAGGACAGGAGGAAGGGGATAGGGGCATGGCAAGTGGACAGGCAGGGTGGAGGTGGCAGGGACAGGTTACAGCCATCTGACAATGCTAGGCAGGTGGGAGGGGAGTGGCAGCTCAACAGAACACTCAGAGTAGATAGGAGTGGCAGGTCCATGGAACATGGTGGGCAAAAAGGATAGAGCAGGGGCATGCACAAAGACATCGAAGGGCGGGGGAAGGAGAATAGGGGCAGCAAGCTAAGCACAGAGGCTAAGCAGGAGGTCAATGATGGGCCATAGAATTGGGCAATGGAGGGCAGGAGGAGTGGACTGGTACATCATGCTAAATGGAGGGCAGTGGCAGCACATCAGACCATCCATGGCAGGAGGGAGGAGGGAGGAGGCTACTCCATGGATTCAGACAATAGAGGATAGGGAGGAGGTGGATGGGGCAGCAAGCTAACTGTTCAGAGAAGGTGGGTATTAGGAAATGTATTGTTTTTAAAATGTGTGTCTGTGCGAACTACTTAAAATATGAACAAGTATGCAGCATAATCTCACTTTTATTCAGGAAGAAGAGGACGTTTGTGACTGTGACTCCGGGCTCACCTGGCAGAAACACCCCCTGACCCTCCACCCCCCATCGCAAAATATAATGCCAGTGAAAAGGGTAGGTGGACGCAGTGTTATATAGAGCATAGTCCTGAGAGCACGATTGAAAATGAAAACTAGATATAGTATATGGTATAAACTATGCACCAAAAAGTGTGATATAAGATGAACCGGGGCGGGAAATATAATATGCAATACATTGTGCGCAGTGACAGATTCATTGGAGAGCGCGAGATAGCACAGGCACTACCGCATGCTATGCGATATGCGCCTTGGAGTGTAATATGCACAGAGCAGTGTTGTGTAACCTAACTAGTCTCTAAAGTTGTAATATAAAATATGTGTTGGGGAGTGTAACGTTGCATATGCACTGTGACAAAGATATGGATCCCAGATTGTAATATGTATGGCATAGCGCTGTGCGTTATAACATAGGCATTGAGGAAGGCACGTTAGATGGGGCAATATAACCCGTGCGAAGCCAAGTGTGGCATGACATATTCACGGGGTGGTGTTACAGTGCACATGGGCTAGAGAGTGTCATAGCATACGCACTAGCTGGTGGAATACAACACAGAGGTGTGTGGCACTCGGCGGGCACTGGTGGGTGTAACACAACATTGGGCTCAGCCAGGAGCACGCTGTGACTCAAGTGAGGTTTCCTTTCCAGAGAGTAAAATAAAAAGGCGGTGGATGTGTGTTTTATTAACCGTGAGGGGGGTTTCTTGCGTAGTTTGGTCGGATTTTTGTCGAATCCCCTTTGAATGGCTTGGTGTGCGTGTGTATTAAATGTGCCCGTCAATAGCTACCCATGTTTGTATCAATAAACGACAAGGGTGTCTACTTGAAGAGTACCCACCGGCGGGGGCGCCGGGATTAGGCACGGTATGGCGTCAGACACGTCAGAGCTTCACTAGCAGTGTAAATACATTCCACGTGGATTCATTGTATGCAGTTGCTTTTTAATGAATATCACGCAAATCGTCATGGTGATAGGTAAATACGGTTTGTCCAGCATGTCCTAGGTGTTTCTATAAATATATATTTTTTTTAAATAATAAAAAACAAAGGCCGGCCCCGGGGGATGGGGTCCCCGGGGCCATAAGTGGCCTGAGGAGGGGGGCAACGCAGCCCCCTCTAAAGAATAAAAAAAAAAAAAAGGCCATGACCCGGGGCTTGGGGTCCCCGGGACCGATTAAGGCCTTGGGAGGGCCAAATTTATATTTTTCAACAAAAAAAGTTAGGGTGCAGGCCCTGGGGGATGGGGTCCCCAGGGCCAGTAAATTAGAAAAAGAAGGGGGG
The DNA here is from genome assembly GCF_964204655.1 of Triturus cristatus. Taxonomy (NCBI): domain Eukaryota; kingdom Metazoa; phylum Chordata; class Amphibia; order Caudata; family Salamandridae; genus Triturus; species Triturus cristatus. Next base: position 1,776,844,051 of record NC_140590.1, on the reverse strand, counting down.
CCACACAGCCCTCCTTCTTAACAAAATAAAATAAATAAAAGACCGGCATCGCACCGGAGGCCACGCCCCCTCCTTGCAGCACTCTGCAAACGCGCCCCCTGGCCAGTTGTAAGTTGGGGAATTAATTTCCCTTCAATACTGAGGGTCCCTGAGGGCCAACTAGCCCAACAGGTATCTCCATATTGCGCCAGGGAGCTGCGTTGCAGACAGGTGTTCTGAGGCCACACCCCTTTTTACACCTTTATGCAACGCAGCTCTGTGGCGCTTACTGGAGGTACCTAGTGGGCTAGTTTGACCCTAGGGACCCTTAGGATTCAAGGGGACTTAATCTCTCAACTTAGAACGGCCACAAGGCACGTTTACACGGTGGTGAAGGGAGGGGACGGGGCCTGAGGTGACGTGTGCAAACACGCACTATGGCACGTTTTAAGTTGGGGAAATAATTCCCTTTCAATCCTGAGGGACCCTGGGGGCCAACTAGCCCACCGGTGCTTCCAGTAAGCGCCACTGCTCTGCGTTGCAGAGAGGTGGTGCAGGCCATGCCCCTTTTTACACCTCTCTGCAATGGCGCTTACTGGACGTACCTAGTGGGCTATTTTGCCCCTAGGGACCCTCAGGATTCAAGGGGACTTAATCTCCCAACTTAAAAAACGGCCACAGGGCGTGTTTACACAGTGAGGAAGGGAGGGGACGGGGCCTGAGGTGACGTGTGCAAACACGCCCTATGGCGCGTTTTATGTTATGTTATGTTATAATGAACTTGTATAGCGCACATACACCGGATTGGTTTTAAGTTGGGGAAATAATTCCCCTTCAATCCTGAGGGCCCCTGGGGGCTAACTAGCCCACCAGGTGCTTCCAGTAAGCGCCACTGAGCTGCGTTGCAGAGAGGTGGTCCAGGCCGTGCCACTTTTTACACCTCTCTGCAACGCAGCTCTGTGGCGCTTACTGGAGGTACCTAGTGGGCTAGTTGGACCCTAGGGACCCTCAGGATTCAAATGAACTTAATCTCCCAACTAAAAACAGCCACAGGGCGTGTTTACACAGTGGTGAAGGGAGGGGACGGGGCCTGAGTGAACATGTGCAAACACGCCCTGTGGCGCGTTTTAAGAGGTAGTTTTAATCCCCTGCCCTATTATATACTAGGGGCTTACAGAGGAAGTCATGCTAATCACAGGGGGACCCCAACGCATAATGTTCCCTAGTGTATGTAGGTGTTTTCACTGTATTCTGAGTGCCTTTTAACATAGCACTGGCTCTAGGTCTGGTTAGTCAGACTCAGTTACCACCAGTATCCTTCTGAAAAAGTTGAGGGTACAGGATGATTTTGCAACAAGGCTACTTTCTGCTCTTTTGTTTGTTCTTTCTGCACGTTATCCTTCTTCCTGAATTTTTCTTCGTCTTTGAGGACTTCTGTTGCTTCTTTCTGCATTTCTTTTTTTTCTTTCTTCACATGTCCTATCTCTGTAGGCATAGTTTGAAATTAGCATTTCAAAAAACCTTTGAAATTCACTGAAAAACCCATAGGTTTCAGGCACGTTATAGTTATGAATTAGCATTTAAAAAACCTTAGAAATTCACTGAAAAAACCATAGGTTTCAGGGGCGTTATAGTTAACTGGACTTTTCACTCGTACAAAACCATTGAAATTCCCCCGTTATAGTTAGTTTAGCTAACTATAACTCGCGCGCCCGCAATGCACTGCTGATGACTTCACATATTACATCACTCATGACATGGCCAGTGACATCACTCATGACATCACTGATGACATCTCAAATGACATCATCCTTGTGATAGAGTGGCAGACCTCCTCTCCCCCTAATATAACCTTTGATACACACATTCAAAAATAGAAACTACAATTTTCAAAACAATGGACATACCAATACCAGTTACAACAACCTATTCAGTAATTCTAAGATCCACATACACATCCACTCATTCACCAACAGTCCTATACAGTCACTCATACATGTACTCACTCATCATATATACTCATACACCGATACATCCTGTTACACAACGCCACTCATCCATAGAGTTACTCACACACAGTCACTCATGCTAATAAAGAATCAAACATCCATTTACTTGCATATACAGTTATACACACACCACCACACTTACTTCTACAGAAACTTACACATACTCAGTCTTTTAAACAATCACTTATAGAAACACATACTTATTCATACAGGAACTCTTTCAATCTCTCACCCTCACATATACTCACTTATATACACCAAGTCACATATACTAGTTTAAAACATATGTAGTTACTCATAAAGACACTATTGAGACAGTCATTCACTCACTAACACACCCATGCACACACACATCCACCCATACAGTCCTACACACATGCTGTCTTCAACACATACAGTGAGTCACTCATTCATGCACCTATGTACTACGTAATACCCCCCACCGAACCATAAAGACACTCACACCCATACGGATACTCAAAAAACTAACTGATAACCTATATAGACACTCATGTAGCTACTCACCAACCCATGCAGCCACTTATACACAAAGTGAGAGACTGATACAGATATTTACATATTTAAACATTACTCACTGAGCCATGTATTCGCTAAGATGCACTTAATCAGTCAATTTTTCAAAAACAAATCATCCATTTAGACACTTATAAACCCATGTATTCTTCCATCGACCTTGAGATATACATATATAAAACATATGTAATTTTCAGAAAAACACACATTCACTGGATGATGTCATGAGTGATGTCATTTGAGATGTCATGAGTGATGTCACTGACCATGTCATGAGTGATGTAATATGTGACGTCATCAGCAGTGCATTGCGGGCGCGCGAGTTATAGTTAGCTGAACTAACTATAACGGGGGAATTTCAATGGTTTTGTACGAGTGAAAAGTCCAGCTAACTACAACGCCCCCGAAACTTATGGTTTTTTCAGTGAATATATATATATAACCTTTCAAACTCCAGAAAAATGAGAACCGTTCAATATTGATATAGTTGAGGTACAGAGTTCACTATATGTTAAGTTAACATAAAATGTGTATTTGTAAAACACACGTTCACCTAGAAGTGTATCTTGCTGCTGAACAACAGATGTTTATTGTTACCCAACTCCAGGGGTACTCATTTTGTCAACCTCAGAAGGATGAAAGGCTGAGAATTGAACCTGTGACCAAAGGTAAAACACAGGCCCCTAAAGTGAACGCATTAGTCCACTAATCCACGAGACTCCGCTGAGAACGCTTTCTTTAAAAGCATATTTTGCCATATGGAGCAAGGCTGTGAGGAATGATACATTTGGTAATTCTGCTAGTGGGGAAAAAGAAAATATTACCCATTTTATGTTATTCTGCCCTAATGCACTGGACGCTCGCAGGAAATGGCTTACTCCTTTATTAAGCGTGTATAATGTATCAAATGGGACAGATAACATAGCCCTTTGCTACAGAATGACCCACTCAGTGATTTATTGTGCAGTTTCTATGTATATCTGGTGTGCCTGTATTATGACTGGGAAGTCGAAGAACAAGGGGAATCTAGACTGATTTAATCTGTATTATTCTAGCTGCTATTGTTTATAGCAGTTGAATGTCTTGCAAATTATTGTAGTGCTATGGTAGTCAAAGGTGAGTGGATGTAAGGGTTGCAATTTATATTTTACCCCTTGTTTTATAAATGCCTTTTAATGATTCTACTGTGGGTAGTGCAGGGACTTATGTATGTAAATTGTTATATTCATTATTGCGTTTTAAAGTCACACCATGTATTTTGTTAAGGCAAATACATATTTGGTGCCATTCAGGTTCCATACATTAACCCCTTACTAACAGGTGCTTGGTGTCCCGCCTCATCTGGGCAATAACAAATTGATATGTAGTCACCACATATCAAAAATGGCATACAGAGAGTTGGAGCGAAGCGCCAAAGATCATGGATGCATCCTATGGGACCTCCCGGACCTTGATTTGATCTCTAAATGCTTTAAATACTGAATTTCAATGATCTGGTGTTGTCTGATACTATGAAGCCCTACTGACCCTGAGAGAAGCCTGTGTAGTTAGATTCAACCCTGTATATTAATAACTTGCCACTGGGGCCTAGCAGGGGGCAAGAATCAAATGCAGTGAGGGCATTCTTTAACCCCAAGGTGGAGTGGCCAATCATAAAGAAGAGTGTGTGCAGGACTTATCTGGATTGGCATCATAGCAGCAACACATGTAATCATAGCGCTCCCCGCCTGTGTAAGAGCCACAGGGCTGTGCAAGAGATGGCACCGGAAGGACAATGGCAGCCTAAAACCACAATATGGCAGTGGTGCTCTGAAGCCACCCTACTACCAGACGGGAAGGTACTCATGGGTAGCACAGTGGCCTCCACTGACTGGGCACTTCTACAAACACAGGCTGAGGTGAGTGGAACGCCATGCTTCAGAGGCATAACTGCCTACAATAAAAAAACACCCGGCCACCAACCCAAATACTATGTAGGGCACACTGACTAGGATATGGATACGTTGTCTCCCAGGCCACAATTTTATGGTGGCCACTGCTGGTTTTGTTACATCATTTTCCTCTGGAGAATCTCTAGACCCAGCTGCATGCCTAGCGATTGACTGTCGTTGCTAACAACAATACCATATATGGTTCTCCATTTTGATTTCTAAGGCACGTGCGTTCACTGCAGTGGAGTATACTACCCACTTGCCAATGTATATGGGCCTGATTTAGATCTTGGCAGTATTATCGTCGTCTCTCCGCGGCAGAGTATCCAAGTACTCAGCTAGGCTGACGGAATCCCGCCCGCTGTATTTAGATGTGCGCTGGCTGAACCACCGTCCAAGTCTACTCCATCAATGCGGCTGACTCCTCTACTGGCTCACATTGCTCCGTCGCTGTCAGGGTAGAGGTATTGCACCAACTCTATTTAGATCTCACCGTTGTGCTGGCGGTGTCCCGTGGTGGACACCTGACGAAGGGATACTGTTGGGGATGACACCTCACTTTTTTGAATATTTTTCTTCCGGTGTCAATACATATATGCTTATTTCAACAAAACAAGTTAAGAAATACTGAATACGCATTACACATTTGGAACCATTGCTTGTAAGAGCAATGTACAACTGCACGAGTCCACAGCCATTGCAAAAGTGAACAAGTGGAAAAGGGGCTTACCTGGATTACAATAACGACAGGGTGAATTTCCTTCGTGGGCAAGCAAAGGGGGGGTATGTAGACAATCGGCTCAGTGATGGAAAACGGAGTGGAAACAGGAAATAAGGTACTTTTGTACCTTTTATCCACCATAACCGCCAACTCAGGTGTGGAGGTTTCTCGCCACGATTGCCTCGATGGAAAGGTACATCATAATTGGTAAGGTGGTAATAGTGGCTGGACTCCATCCTTCAACCGCTTTTGTCTGCAACACCGCTGACGTAGTAGAGAAATCCTGGCAGAGACAGCGGGACTCGGATGCACTATCGTCTATGGACCTGCCAACATCTAAATAACAACTGCTTTTCTCTGAGTCATTACAAACATCAAATTTACGGTTGAAACTCAATCACAAGAAATGGCAGCTACTCAATCTGTTCCCATCTCAACGCTAGACACTTTAATACAAGACCTGTGAGATGTTAAAATGTCTGTAATGCGATAAATACAGCAGTAACGTACACTGACGGAGGTCCACTCAATGAGAACTGACCTAGATACCTTCCAACAACAGACACCGTATTCCAAGAAATGGAAACGCATCCGAGTGAACTCCTGAAACGGGTCCCAGAAGGAATATGCTACTTACTAGTATGCATCTGTTCTTGGCATGTAGAGCTGCAGATCTATACACTATGCATAGATCGCCATCTGGTGTTGGGCCCGGATGTTTGCAGTTTGTTTTTGTTCTTGGACGGTCTTTGGAAGTCACGAGTTCGGTGACTCCTCCTTCGGTCCGTACTGCGCATGGGCTTCGGCTCCATCCTCAGATTGTTTTTCGCCAGCAGGGAAAAGATGGAGCGTAGTGAATATAGTAAAGAAACCCATGTGTGTTGTATCTAAATAAGATAGGCTGGAACGGATACAGGTAGCCGGGGAGGTGGGTGGGCGTGTATAGATCTGCAGCTCTACATGCCAAGAACAGATGCATACTGGTAAGTAGCATATTCCGTTCGAGGCATATGAGCTGCAGATTATACACTATGCATAGACTATATAGCAGTACCCAACCCTAGCGGCGACCACCGGTATCCGTTGCAGTAGTTTGAAACAGTGTCTTTAGTACAGCCTGGCCCACACTAGCTTGTTGTTTGGAGTGCACATCTACACAGTAATGTTTTGTGAAGGTGTGCGGTGTTGACCATGTGGCTGCCTTGCAGATGTCATCTAAGGGTATGTTCCCTAGAAAAGCCATAGAAGCCCCTATCTTTCTTGTAGAGTGGGCTTTACGTGGAACAGATAATGTTCTTTTTGCTTTGTGATAGCAAATTTGTATACACTTTACAATCCACCTAGCTATCCCTGATTTTGAAATAGGGTTGCCTTTATGCGGTGGAGAGAAGGAGACGAACAACTGTTTGGTCTTTCTGAAAGGTTGCGTTCTTTGTATGTAATACATTAAGGCCCTTTTAACATCAAGTGTATGTAGAGCTCTTTCCGCAACAGATTGAGGTTGCGAGAAAAAAACTGGTAATTCCACCGACTGATTGAGATGGAAGGGGGAAATAACTTTGGGCAGAAACTTTGGATTTGTGCGAAGTATCACCTTACTGTGATGTACTTGTAGAAAGGGTTCTTGTATTGTGAACGCTTGTATTTCACTAACCCTTCTAAGGGAAGTGATCGCTACGAGAAAAGCTGTTTTCCAAGTAAGGAACTGCAGCTCACATTTATGCATTGGTTCGAAAGGTGGACCCATGAGCCTTGTAAGAACTACGTTTAGATTCCACACAGGTGATGGTGGTGCCCTGGGCGGAATTACTCTTTTAAGGCCTTCCATGAAAGCTTTAATAGCAGGCACTCTGAAAAGTGATAAATGCTGTCTGTTTTGCAGGTAAGCAGCAATTGCTGCTAGGTGTAAACGGATGGATGAGTATGCCAGGTTACACCTGTGTAGATGGAGCAGATAGCAAATGATGTGCTGTATGGATACATCTAAAGGGTTGATGGTGTTGTTACGGCAGTAGACAACAAATCTCTTCCACTTAGCGGCATAGCATGCCCGAGTGGTAGAACGTCTGGCTTCCCTGATAATGTTTAAGCAATCGGGGGGAAGGTTAAGGTATCCAAATTCTAAGATTTCAAGAGCCAGATCGCAAGGTTGAGCTGAGCTGAGTCCGGGTGCCTGATTTCTCCATGGTTCTGGGTTAGGAGGCATGGGGACAGGTGCAGTTTTTGATGTGGTACCACTGAGAGCTGTAGTAGTGTGGTGTACCACGGCTGCCTGGCCCACGTTGGAGCTACCAGAATGAGTGTGAGGGAGTGCTGTTGTAGCTTCCTTACCACTAATGGAATTAGCGGGAGAGGTGGAAATGCATATGCAAATTTGCCTGACCAGTTCATCCATATCGCATTGCCTTTGGACAATGGGTGTGGGTATCTGGCGGCGAAGCTTGGGCATTTTTTGTTTTCGTGGGTGGCGAAGAGGTCTATCTGAGGATGCCCCCACTTGTGAAAGAATGGGTGAAGAACTTGTGGATGCAGTTCCCAATCGTGCATCTGCTGTGTTTGTCTGCTGAGCAGATCTGCCCTGGTGTTTTGTATCCCTGGGACGTGTTGTGCCAGGAGAAAGATCTTTTGTGGAACTGCCCATCTCCATATGCTCTGTGCTAACCGAGAGAGCTGGGGAGAGTGTGTCCCCCCCTGTTTTTGAATGTAGTACATTGCAGTCATATTGTCTGTGCGAATGAGGACTGCTTTGGCTGAGATTTGTTTCTGAAACGATCTCAGGGGTAGAAAGATCGCCAATAACTCCAGATGGTTGATGTGGAGTAACTTTTGTTGTGGCGTCCATATACCTTGCACTGTGAGGTGTAACAGGTGCGCTCCCCAGCCGGAGAGCGATGCGTCCGTTGTTAGAATCACCTGAGGAACCGGGTCCAGGAACGGTCGCCCTTTGGAAAGGTTTGTGGTGTTCCACCACTGCATAGAGCGATGGGTGCGACCGTCCACCAACACCAGATCCGTCAGCTGCCCCTGGGCCTGGTTCCACTGGCGTGCTAGGCACTCTTGGAGTGGACGCATGTGAAGTCTTGCATAAGGCACTATGAAGATGCAAGATGCCATCATCCCTATTAGTTTCATGAACACTCTTGCTGGGAGAGAGTGCTGAAGAAGGAATCTTTGGCGCAAGGCTTGTATGCTTGCGATTCTGGCGGAGTTGGGATAGGCTATGGCTCTTGAGGTGTCTATAGTGGCACCGAGGTATTGTTTTGTGTGAGAAGGTATCAAGTGGGATTTTTGGTGGTTCAATGTGAAGCCTAGCTGGTGGAGTAATTGAATGGTAGTGTTTGTATGCTGCACACACTGGTGGTAGGACGCGGCTTTTATGAGCCAGTCGTCCAGGTAGGGGAAGACGTGAATGTTCTGTCTTCTGAGGTGTGCCGCCACTACTGCCAGGCATTTGGTAAACACCCTTGGTGCGGTTGTGACCCCGAAGGGGAGAACCTTGAATTGATAATGTTGGCCATCCACCACAAATCGGGAGGTACTTTCTGTGAGCAGGGTGTATTGGAATATGAAAGTATGCGTCTTTCAAGTCCAGTGTAGTGAGAAAGTCGCCCTGACAGAGGAGTGGGAGAACTTGTTGGAGAGTTACCATGTGAAAATGGTCTGAATGGATATATGCATTTAGAGGCCGTAGGTCTAGAATGGGCCGTAGGGTCTCGTCCTTCTTTGGTATTAGAAAGTACAGAGAGTAGACCCCTAAATTTTGCTGATTGAGGGGGACCTGCTCTATAGCTTGTTTTTGGAGGAGTGAGAGTACCTCTTGCTTCAGAAGTGTGGTATGTTCTTGTGACATCGCACGGTGTCTAGGTGGAATATTTGGGGGGGTGGAAGTTAGTTCGAGACAGTACCCTGAACGAATAATTTGGGTCACCCATTTGTCCGATGTTATGGTCTCCCAGGTTTGAAGAAAGTCTTGTAGTCTGCCCCCGACCGGAGTGGAATGGTCTGGGGGGAGCGGGGGAAAGTCATTGTTTGGGCGGTGTGGCAGAACGGGCGGTGTTGGTTTTGCCCCTGCCTTAATTATGGTTTCCTCGATATCCACCCCTTTGATAGCCCTTTGTGAAGGTATTTTGAGGAGGGGACTTATAGGACGAGGAGGCGTTATCGGAAGAGTAACCTCTGTTAGAGCCTCGAAAGGAGGAACGGTGAAAGGAGCGTCTAGGGGTGTGTGATTGTAGTGCTCCCATAGACTTCGCCGTATCTGTATCCTTTTTCATTTTTTCTAGGGCTTCGTCCACTTTGGGGCCAAACAAGTGTTGTTGGTCAAAAGAGTGGTTTAATATAGATGCTTGGACCTCTGGTTTAAAGCCTGAGATCCTGAGCCAGGCGTGACGTTGAAGCAGAACACTGGTATTTATAGCCCTGGAGGCTGTGTCTGCGGCGTCAAGGGCACATTTGATCGAGGTGTTGGTAATGATCTTTCCCTCTTGTATCAGTTCATTAGCCTTATTTTTATATTTGTCTGGGAGGTGTTGCATTAGAGCCTCCAGCTCATCATAGTGTGCTCTGTCGTACCGCGCCAGCAGCGCTTGCGTGTTGGCGATGCGCCACATATTGGCAGCTTGCGCGGCGGTGCGTTTGCCTGACGCGTCTAAAAGCTTGGATTCTTTATCGGGTGGCGGAGCTTCACCAGATGACTGAGAATTGGAGCGCTTCCTAGCTGTGGATACCACCAATGAGTCTAGGGGCACAGGTCCTTTAATATAAGCAGGATCTGTGGGGGCTGCCTTATATTTCTTTTCTATTCTGGGGTTTAAGACTCTAGCCCTGACGGGGTCTTTGAAAACCTCCATCGCATGTTTGGTCACCCCTTTGAGCATGGGCAATATAGCGGTGGATTTATCTGCTATGTCAAATGTGTCAAGTAGGAAGTCTTCCTCAACTGGATCACTGTGTAACTCCACCACATGATAATGTGCCGCCCGTTGTAAGAGGTGGTGTAACCCCAGGGAGTCCTCTGGTGGAGATGGCCTGGATGGATAGAGATCATCCTGAGGCACATCTGGGACGTTTGGATTATGATAATCCTCCCATGGGTCAGGTGTTCCCGGAGGAGTGGGGTCCTGCGGGGCATCTGTGGGATCATAGAATGGATCTCCGTGGTCATCAGGGTCTGGAAACGGAGTTGGAGAGCGATGAGGCAAGGGTGGAGAAGGTGGGGGCGGAGATGGAGGGGGTGGAGGAGGTGGAGGAGGAGGTGGAGGTGGTGGGGAGGGTACTCTGAACGGGGATGTGGCAGAGTCCTTCCGTTTTGGTGGTGGAGGAGGAGTTGGCTTGTCCAAAAGTCTTTTCTTGGAAGACAAAATTAAATGTCCAGTCCTTGGATCCTTTATTAAAGTCTTTTGAAGAGGATCCGGTGTGAAAAGCTCCTCCGGCACTAATTCCTCCATCGGCGCCGATGTTTTCGGAACCGAAGGCTTCGTTGGTTTATCCGCGCCATGCTTTCTCGGGGTGTCCGATTTTTTGGTCGGCGCCGAGGCAGGCTTCGACACGGGAGCGTCGGTGCCGAGGGATTTGTGTTTGGTCGGCACCGAGAGGACAGGTCTCGACCCCGATGGCTTCGGAACGGAGCTTGTTTTCTTCGGTGCCGAAGACTGTTTGTCGGCGCCGCTAGGAGGCTGGCTCGAGCCCGAGGCGCCAGGAGACTTTTGATGCTTTTTCACCGGGCCCGAAGGTGGGGTGATGGAAGCAGTATACTTGGTTTTCCCTAGGCTCGGAGGCGAAGGGGTAACCGGAGCCTCTTTCGGTATGGGCGCAGGAGTGGGAGGGGGTAAAGTACTCACAACCCTCTGCGCCGGTATGATCTCCTCCACGTCGGAGTCGTCAGCCTCGGAAGCGCTGACGACATCGTCCTCCTGCTCAGTGTGCTGCTGTCCCGAAGTTCCGGTGTCTTCTCCGAAGAAGTCAGGTGGAGCTGAGGTCGATGAGTGCGCCATGGTGCGTCGAGCTCGTCGATCCCGAATAGTCTTTTTCGAACGAAAAGACTTGCAGGCGGGGCTGTCTCGGGCCTCGTGTTCGGGAGAGAGGCAGAGGTTGCACACCTGATGGAGGTCGGTGTGGGGAAATTTAGACCCACATTTTGGGCACTTCTTGAAGGGAGTCCAGTCCATCGGCCGAGACCGGAGTCAAGATAGGCCCGAAGGCCGCTGCCGTTGCCTGGAATCGAAGAAGTGCCGAAGAGAGAGATGAAGTCGATTTCGTCTAAAGAATCTCGATGGCCGAGGATTTTTCGTCGAAGGTCGAACTGGGAAAGTTCGAAACCGGAGCACGAAGTATTACATCCGAGCCCGATGGCGGGAAAAAACAATCTGAGGATGGAGCCGAAGCCCATGCGCAGTACGGACCGAAGGAGGAGTCACTGAACTCGTGACTTCCAAAGACTGTCCAAGAACAAAAACAAACTGCAAACATCCGGGCCCAACACCAGATGGCGATCTATGCATAGTGTATAATCTGCAGCTCATATGCCTCGAACATATGGTTCTCAATGCAAAAGGTGACGGACATGGAGGACAGATAACATACTTATCAAGGGTGTTGCAGAAAAATTGGAAGCAGAGAACATGTCAGCCATTCTATGCCACTTTTCCCAAAGCCTCTAATGACGACTTTTGAGCCAGTGGAAATACATTGGGTACATAGAGTAAAACCATGTTGGGCACAAAATAAAAAACTGTACAGCCTTGAATCTAAACACCCTGATCCTAGCCTTCTTCCTGTGTCACCTAAAGACCCACCCTGTCATTAATTCAGCAAAGAATGTGTATGATGACCACAAAAGCTACACTAACGTGAAAAGATGATTTTAGCTCTCTGACTGGGACAGCGTAATAGAGAAACTTGATGTGGCCTCTGGCGTCTGGTCCCAATGCTCATCACCCTACAGGTTAAACAATGTAATACAAGGACCCAGAGGCAATGAAAAAATTCCTGGACACAGCAGACATGGACATCAGAGACTCCGGATGCTACGCCACAATACACCACTCAGAAGGATCAGCACCAAGAAAACCGTAAGGAGCAGCACAGACTGGAGCAAGTGACATAGAAATGGGCCGCAGGGGACAAGTGCCCACTTAGAGTATAACCACTATCAAGAGATAAACCTTGAGTTAAGCACCACTGGCTTGTCTTCCTTATATTCTGTAACCACTCATGAGATGTGTACATGGTATTATATTTGACTCACCTGCAATCTTACTCTAAGACACAGTGAATCTATTGATCTCCCAATATAAGGTACTGTTCATTGCTTGTTTTAGACACAGATTTTCCATCTTCCGCCTTTTGGAATATACGAATAGGATCCCTTTGTCCACGAGACTAAGCTAGATTTATTTACCTGTTTTGTTGGCCAGTGGTTGCGGTGTAACTATCCAATTGCTTCTTCATCTATTTCAGCACTACTAGGTAGGATCCCCGAAAAGCTTGTTCTGATAAGTGAAGGGCATGCCAAAATGGAACAGGGGCACTTTCATGAGAAAGATCGAGACGGACTAATCAACACAGATGGAGAAGGTGCACGTAGCAAGGGAAAAGCTGAGAAAGCATTAGTAAAGGTGTTATGTGGCTGTTTGAGCTCATGGTGTACTGGGGGTACTAGAATATATATACATTTGTATTGGGTTGCCCAGAGAATGTGATTTTCCAACTGCAAAATATGTTTGCACAGCAGGCCAAACATGTAGAGAGACCACTAATAACAGGTAATGGTTATGGAAAGTGATGACAGCAGCTTATAAAAGGCTTTTGAAAGTGAATGTCCTTGCTTCTTAAAATATAGCGAGACCTACTGGCTTTACCAATGCTTGTAAGTAATGCAGCCTATTTCGTTTCTCAAATGCATCTTTGCCAACAAGACTGTGAAGCTATTTTCAAACTATTTTGAAGAAGAAGCTATTTTCGAATTATTTTGATGATACACAAGCACTCCCATCCTACAATCACTCACCATAATACTTGGATGCGAGACTTGGTTCAGTAAAGTGGACACCGGCTGCAAGACAAAAAAAAGAGTTGTTAAGAACTAGATGGAAACATGATTTGCAGTAGTAATGTCAGACTAATAAATACTTAAACACAAAAAGGCCAACTTTGTGTTATGTAGATTGAGCACCTTCAGTTTTTTCAATTACCAGTCGAACAGTGCCAAAATAATTAGTGTCAACATGAATGTGACTGTATGTAACCTGACCAATAGCAGCAGGCAGAGTAATTGAGTGTGGAGAAACTTCAATTAAAATTTGCGAGCCGACAAATCCCTACATTGGGAGCACTGTTTCCCACACCAATAACAGTAAATGCTTACATTTATGCAGGGATATGCAAGACACACATTTCCACTGTTATTGTTACCTCAGCACAAAAGGATAAAAAGAATAAATATAAATTACCGTTAATGCTTTCAGGGGGCTGTACAATCTACCTGCAGATTCCTCACCATCTGAATATCATCAAGCACCAGATTCACCTAGAACAACTCTTGAAATAGCATCCGTGCGCCAGTAGGTTGCTCCATCAGTCTCAGTCACATCCCAGTTGTGCCCCTGACATGATGAAAAAAGAGCGGCAAACATGGGCCACCCTTGTCCCCACAAGTCAGTTTATCTTAATTCTTCCGTGCCCCAGATGTGAAGCATGGCTCACAAATCTTTAGTTGATACAGGCAGTGTTTGGAACCTCACTTGAAAACGTATTTACTCAAGGGGTGGGCAGTAAACTCCGCTCCGCCAGCAGAGTTTGCAGAGTTTTAGCCACTCTGTGCTCCGCATGGAGTGTGGAGATCTAGAATAAAATTCGCCAACCACTACGTGGCAGCGTTTTCTCATGCTCAGCTTGCCAAAGCTAAGTTTCTGAGCGAGAAAATCAAGTGCCAGGTTGAGTCCCAGCTCAATTTCTCAATGCTGGCAGTCGCATCAAGTCGCCAATGCACACGTTGAGAAACCTGCTGCTCGAGTTGAGAAAACCGGCGCACGAATACGCTATCTACTCGAGCAACAGGAAGAAGCAGCACTCTCAGGTACGTTGTGTGCTGCCGTTCGGTAAAAATCATTGGAACGCCACAGAATCTTACAGAGTTTTTAGGTAACTCTGTGGAATTCCACCAACTCCTAATTTATTCCAGAATATGGGGCAGTGCTGATGGATCCAAATTAAAGTTGCTGAGCGAGAGGGGGTGTCGATGGGGCAACATTCACTGTGGCGTTCAGCATAGGAGCAGAGACATTGTTTCCCCTCTTTGGAGGGCAGTCAGATTGTGAGAGAGGTCAGTTGGTACTGGGGGAGGGTCTGGCAGCAGAGGTCTGACTGGCAGCCCATAATGTGTTCACTGTGCCAGAAAGGGTGCCAGAGAGGACAGGAGAAAGTTGAAAATCTGCAACATGACATTCTTAAAAGCTACTATCTGCTACCAACTCCACAATGGCTTGGTAGAAGCCTACCAGACAGCACAACTGTCTAGTTTGCTAAAGACATCTCAGGGACATTCAGAAATCTTCCCTGAGAATGCATTCTGTCCGTTGCTTACCATTGGCTTTGTGGTTTATAACTCATATTTTCTGGTTTTTATTTGCTAGCTTTATTTGTTTTAGGCTATCAAGGGTGAGTTCGTCCCACCCAAGGAGCAAAGCCTTTTCACACTAACTACTATTGTATTGCTCCACCAGTGCTCGTTTCTGTAAACAGGCCTGTAATCTTGTTCTTATCTTGTTGAATTTGCTATGCAGTCAAAGACAGAGGTCAAATGTCAAGCTCTGTTTTTTGACGAAGCTTGGTGTTTACTTTTCTTTCTCAGACTTCAAAATGTGATAATTTATGTGACAATCTTGCTGGATATTGGGGTTAGGAAAAAGATTGAATTCTAGCACACAGCAACATTTAAATGAACTGTGCAAGTATTTCATTAATTCTGAAGCGTGTTGGAAACAATTTCTTTCATATGATCAAAAATCAATCAATTTATATTTTTATTTGGTTACATTAAAAACCATAAACACATATATCAGAATCATAAAAACAATACATTCTACAAAGAAAGTACTTTAAAAACAAGCATCACAATTAATTTTCCTGTGACCTCCTGAGGCTGGTTATAGCGCTTAAAAAACATACAACATTTAAAAGGGTGGACTCAACAGCTGGCATCAGTAAAAACAACAGGGCAGGGCAAACTTGTGAAAAGCCTCTATCTTTAAGCAATGGGACAATAAACGTTCTCCTGGGCACATCATAAAATTGACAAAACATGATAAAATGCATCATATCATGCAGAGACCTATCATCACAGCTGCAGGGACCCAGGGATTTAAAATCATAACAAAGTCTAGGTGAGTCTAGGTGAGCTAAAGACAGATGCAATATATTAAATCTAAATCTTACAAGCAAAAATCTCTCCCTAATGTTTTTCATCTGAGCTAAATAGGGTTCCATATCTTGGGTGGTAGTTAGCAGTACATACTTTTCAACTGAGAGTTTCAGCAATTCAGACTCTTCTAACAATGCATTCCCTTCGAAAAAGTGCCCCTTTACCCATTTAGAATCCAATCTAAGAATACCCTCAGAGTTAGAAAATAGCTCCACCCTTACCAACTTGGGGAATTAATCGCAAATATACTTCAACTAGGGGATTTTTAAAGCATGATCAAGTAACGAAGTCGCTAAGTATTAAGCGGTTCAGGCTAAGCTCCTCTATGCTCCATATCGTAATCACTAGGTGTCAAGAGCCACTCACCTGAACAGGATAGGACTGGGAGGAGGCTTTCTGGCATGGGTAAGGCTATTTTAAACGTCCCCCACAGCCCGGGTGCGCACCGTGACAGGGGGTGGAGAGGGGTACAAGGCAGGGATGCCCCCTCTCCCCACTCCTGTTCGCATTGAACATGGAGCCACTGGCATGCAGGGTGAAGAGTGGGCAGGACTATAGTGGCCTGAGGACAGGAGCGGTGACACATTCTAAAGCCCTATATGCAGACAACCTATTACTATTTCTCAGTGACACAGCGGGTGAACTTGCCCATCACAATGCTATGCTGTCTGCCACAGGGAGAACACTGGGTGGGGTTGTAGGACTGGGAAGAGTCAGGACTGAAAGTGATGGGGACCTTATATTAAGATTCTACACTGCTCTCATTTGAAGAGTTGCAAGCGGCATATGACTTACAGGGAGGCCACTTCCTGAAGCATTGAGCCCTCACCAGAAGGATTAGAAAACACTGGGGCGTGGAGGCATGGAGCCACGGATGATAGCAGGCTGTATGTATGTTGTGCTATCAGCGGGGAGGATCAAGACAGTCTCCTGCCTCTACAAGCAATGAGGCAAGATAGCAAAGGTCATTAGAGTACCTGCGATTACAGTGGGAAGAAAACCTGGGGAAGCAGATTCCAGAGGTGGAGTGGGGCAAGATCCTAGCACAAACCCCAAAAGCATCTAGAAAAGTGCAATTTAAATGAATTAATTTCTACATACTGCAAAGAGCATACCTCACCCGACCCACATTAATAGATATTTTGGGACGAAGACAGCAGCATGCCTGAGATGTGGAGAGAGGGAGGCACATATAATTAATATGTTTTGGAGCTGCCCCACGCTGAAATCTTTTTGGGAGGAGATAAGGCATGTAGTAGGTGATCTCATTGACAAATAGCTCCCGCATTCCCCAGAGCACTTCCTGCTAGATGGTTCCCACACAACGGCCAAAAACAAGACGACCGGGAAGTTTCAGGAACTGGCCTATGCTCTGGCCAAAATCGAGCTAGACAGGAATTGGAAGGCACCAGGAGGGCATAGGATTGTTTCCTGGAAAAAAGAAGTCGACAAGTGGGCGGGAGTGGAAGGTAGACTACTGCTCAGGAATGCTAGTCGAGGGATAGGTAAAATAGATAGGGCCAGGGCGTGGGAAAATCGAGTGAGTAAACTGACGGCAGATCGACAGGATAATACCCGGACTGGCTCCCCGCATTCAACGGCGCTGGAACAGGGGTGAGGGAGAGATGAGTATTCAGATCAGGGACAATAGGCACCACATCATACTGAAACTAAAAGCCTGACTCACAAGAACCCAACAGCACCTAGGGATTGGACTACGTCTACTTAAGCGCAACTCAAGGGGAGAGGGGGAACTGTTTTGTTAAAAGGGGTGTTAAACTAAGCACACTAGAGAGTAACTGTATTGCGTAATGTGTACCAGATATGACGTGCATAATATCTAGGTATGTTAATGTCTTAAAAACCTAATAAAATCTGGTTGTAAAAAAAAAAAAAAAAACAGCCACTCCTCAAGGGAGACATTTGAACCCAAACCTCCCTGAAACTCCTCCCAGCTACAATGCCTTTTGTAACTATTAAGCTGGGACGGGTTTCAAGGGGAAGGGGGAATTGGGAGAGATAAAGAATGAAAAAATACTGCTGTGATCCTCAGGACATCACACTATTGAAGGATACAATGGGAACCTCTTGGAGAATCTCATCTGTGACATTGGTTTATAAAATTGTACGTCTTATACTGTGAAAATAAGAACAAGTGATTATAAATCTGGGCTTCAAAATTATATTTTATTAGCAGCAAAAGAAAACAATATTCTGATACATGTCTAATTATGAATTCTTTATTTTGTGTTTTTTTCTAGGAAGGCGTCTTTTTGCAGGACTTACAGTTAAAGCTCTCTATTGTTTATAGTTGCACTATATAAAACATAAAATCAAACATAAATTATCATACTACGCTGTTAATTCTATAACACTCTCTAATCACAGCAGATGTCTCACATGTTATGTTATATTTATTTATAGCGCGCACGGCAATAGAAGAGGAAGCAAATATCTAAATGAGGCTAAAAGAGAAGGGTTTTTAGTTTTTTCTTAAAGGTTGTAGGATCCTGAAGGCCGCGCAATGTCAGCGGCAGAAGGTTCCAAGCTATAGCAGCTGACCTAACAAAAGAGCACCCGCCCAGCCTTTGGAGGTTAAATCTGGGGGTCAGCATCAAAAGCTGAGAGGACGAACGCAGCTGTCTCGCTGGTATATAAAAAGCAAACCTCTTTTGTAGGTAGAGGGGACCAAGACCATAAAGGGCCTTGTGAACAGTGGTCAGCATTTTGAATTTTATCCGAGACTCCACTGGGAGCCAGTGCAGGGAGTGCAGGTATGCACGCACACTACTCCTATTTGACAGACCCAGAAGGAGTCTGGCTGCCGAATTTTGGACAACTTGCAATTTCTTTAGGAGGTAGCCAGGGATACCCACGAAGAGTGCATTCGCATTGTTCAAACGGGACAATATCAAAGCCCGGACCACCGTTTCTTTGGCAGATCTAGGGTTAAGAGGAAGAAATTTCCTCAGTGCCTTCAAGGTGCCAAAGCAGGTCCCCGCCAGCTTCTTAATCTGTGTCGAAAAGTTCAAATTTTCATCGAACCAGACACCCAGATTCTTTGCAGCCTTTCTCTCTGCGCTAGGCAGGGGGCCATAATCTTTCTCTAAAATTGGCCGTAATCGGACCATAAAGAAGGACCACGGACTTCTCCTCATTGCATTTCAGTTGCGCCTGAGCAAGCCACTGAAACACAGAGAAAAGGCAATGTTGTGCCGCAAGAACTGAGTCGTTGTCCCGGCCCCAAGTGAACAAAAGCTGAGTGTCGTCAGCGTAGGCCATCAATTTAGCCCCTAATGATTCCGCTAGAAAGACCAGGGGAGTAATATAGATGTTGAAAAGAAGGGGACTAAGGGATGACCCCTGCGGGACACCAGTGTCCACCGGCTGGGGCACCGAGAAAAACGGAGGAAGCCAGACCTGCTGAGAGCGGCCCTCCAAGAAAGATCTGATCCAGCACAACACAGCCCCAGAAACACCAATCACCGAGAGGCGGTCAAGGAGTAAGGAGTGGGGCACCGTGTCGAACGCCACAGAGAGGTCTAACATAACAAGAGCCGCCCTCCCACCGGCGTCCTGACACTCCCGGATTGCTTCCGCCACCTCCAGCAATGCCGACTCGGTGCTGTGCAGAGGCCAGAAGCCAGATTCTGGCGGATGCAAGAGTCCCAAAGCCTCAACATGATTAGTAAGTTGGTTAGTAACCACCTTTTCACAGACCTTAGCCAAGCTAGGCAGGAGTGAGATGGGACGATAGTTACCGGGGAGCTACGGGTCAAGAGAGGGATTCTTAAGAAGCGGAAGAATTAGCGCCTGCTTCCAAGATGCTGGGACCACGGCCTCCCGGAGAGACATGTCAACCAATGCATTACCTTCGGGATTGATAACATCCGCAGCGACAGCCAGGAATCTAGCAGCGCAGGGGTCATTTGGAGAGCCTGACTTGAGGCCCTTAAGAATTTTAAGTGAGCAGGCGAGATCAATAGGCATAAAAGTAGAAAACAACTTGACACGGGCAGCCCCCAACGGATCCTGCGGATTATACTGTTTTTTCTTAAATCTTTTAATTGTGCTGTACGCTATTTTGAAGGAATTTCTTGATAATGGGCTCTATATAAAATAGTTCTATCCAATGTCCACAAGAGGTCACTCAAGGTTAAAAAGACTGTGTAGTTCGTAGAATCTTTGCTCAACTTGTTCCAGGAAAAATGCTCATTGAAATTCATAAGCAGTCTTATATTCAGGGCTTTAAGTGGGCCGGGTCTCACAGGTGCTGAGCACAGGCAGTTTTTTAAAGGAGGGCCTCGAAAGGGGTCTCTATCGGGCTCTGTTTTGTGCCCTTTCACAGGCGGTTCGTTTTTTTCCAACCTGCAGTTGCAACAGGCACATCGATGTGCACATGCTCACACTGATCATTTCTCACTGGTGGAGAAGTTACGGCGTGACGTCATGACAGGTGAGCATTGCAGGGGAAGGGAAATCCTTTAAAGAGAGTCATTTTCTCTCTGTATTCCCTTCGCTTTTTGCGACTCAGGAGGAGCAACATTGTCGTGGTGTCACCAGGGCTTTAAGTGGAAGCTTTTTCAATATTATATACAATAGTTGCTGCTTATTTATCTTATGCAACTGACAACCATTGACAAAGCTAAAAGTCCTAACTTGTTGTAGGTATGATGTTACTTTTTTTATTATATATCTGGATGCAATAACAGAAACAGCAAAATACAAGTCGGGTCGCACAGTATGCTAAGCACAGATTTTTAGATTACGTGTTTTTAAGCCACACCCTTAATTACATTTGCCACACCCCTCTGAGAGACTACTCAGTTTTTTCATCTCACTTAAAGCCCTGGTTATATTCAAATAAATACCAAAGCAGATCTGCAATCGAGGAAACGTAAGTGTTAAAGAAATGAAATTACCTTATTTGCTTTTCTTCGCGCTGCGAGAGGAGTCACTAGATTTTTTACTCACAATCCTTTAATGTTCTTTATTTTGTATCCATAGCCAAGTGAAAAAAAAAAAGTGAAGACAGGAAACGGACTGCCTGACTTGGAAAAAGTGGAAGTCAGACATCCAACGTGAAGCAGGAGGAAGAGAGACCGCCAGAAGATCTCGCACCACACTGTAGTGAAGCAGGAATTCAATTAAGGACACAGCATCGCTGGATCAACGCGCCACCGCTGGAGTTCAGGTAAGGCTCAGAATGATCCGAGGCCAAGCGTTGACTGCATCACTCTGCTTGTATTTATAGGTAGAGCTGTAGTTCCCAAACTGTGCGCCGTGGCTCCCTGGGGGGCCGTCAAAACTAGCAAGGGGAGCCGCGCACCAAGCACTTTAATGCATTTAATGTTGAAGGATCAATTGGATTCAGTTAAACTAATTAGACTTAAACGCATGAAGTTGATGATTTGTAAGTGACATGCCTAAAGTTGAAAATGTAGTACTTAATTGATGGCATGTCAAAGGAGATGACCTCCATATTTCACTGGATACCAACGTTCCAACATTCCAAATTAAGCGGAAGATGCCTGAATTACTTTGTTAGACTTGTTAACAGTTTCATTTTTTTCCAAATGCATTTTACACCAATTTAAGTTATCAGGAAAGTACAGTTGTCCTGTCTATTAAACACACTAAGTATTATTAAGTATTGACATTTGTACTTGAATCATAGGTACTTCCGGTACACATTTCTTTCAGTACATACACATTTCCAGACAGGCCTGCTCTCTCCTTGTGTACAGGGAAGTATAACACAATATAAGGCATAATGCCAACATTCGGAAGCAAAAAAGAGGAACGTTTAAAAAAAATAATCAGAGGAATTTATTTTACTTGCATTGATTTGGGGCCAATTTTAGGGAGGAGACAGCAAAAATAAAGCTGTATGTGGTTTAAAAAATCGTGAGTCACCCTGCTGAGACAGGTGTGTTGGCACGTATGACATGGGTAGACATGGAAGTGCATGCAAATATTCTTCAAGCGGAGAAACACTGGCAATGGGGCCTACATGCACAGGGGTGTTATCTAGCATAGTAAGTGTGGCCAATGGAGCCACGGGTCGAAAACATTTGTGAACCACTGAGGTAGAGATACACGTGCTGAAAGGCACACGGAGTGCAGGGATGATATTACAGTTTGCACGGGAAGGGTGGGAAGGCTTGACAGTTGGCACGTGTGAGCTCTAACACGTTTTTAATTATGGAAATATAGCTTGTCACATTTCCAGAACTTGCAAGGGTCTGCCAATACATGACTACAAATTTCATGAATAAAGTTATGTAAACAGAATTGGCTCCCTAAAGAATATATATATATATGATCAAGGCCTCGTGGGAGGCCGAAATGCGTCATGGCGGAGGTGCGGACGTTTATCCGAATAAAGTTAAACACATGCACTAACTTAATTTCGTCCATTCCGCTGTGTGGCAAAAAGGCGGAATTCCTTTGGACGGGACACGGACAAACACACGGACACACACACACCCACCCCCCCCCCCTTTAAATAATGCCTTGAGCGTTCTACTACCCAGTCTTGTTGCAAAGCTAAATGCGGCACAAATAGTCCTCCTACTCTCCTCTTTCTTTGCTGCAACTAAGGTTTCCATTTCCAAACAAATAAATACACTTTGTGATGCCATTTCCACACATTGTCATAGTTGCACTGTAAAGATTTTACGGTCATTTCAACTGAAAATGTGTTGCCTATAACAGCAGTGTACTATCACACTGTGCATTCTCCACTCTACTCTGCACCACTCCACGTTACACCACGCCACTGCTCTCTAGTCCACTCTACGCCACTTAATTCTATGCCTCTCTACACCAATGCACTCTTCGCCACTGTGCTCTACACCACTCCATCCTAAGCCACCACAATTTACTTCCTTCCAGGCCACCACAATCTACTCTGCACAACTCCACTCAACGCCACTCTGCAATACTGCACTCTACACGACTGCACTCTACGCCAATGCACTTTACTCTGTAACACTTAAATCTATGCCCCTGCACTGTACACCAAACCACTGGATGCAACTCTAATCTACTCTGTACCACTACACTCTACGCCACTGCACTCTACCCTGCACCACTTCACTCTACTCTGGAACAATCTACTCTATGCCACTACACTCCACGCGAATCTACTCTAAACCACTGCACTGTCGACTGCACTCTACACAACAGCACTCTAGGCCCCTGCATTCTACTCTGCAACACTGCGCTCAGTGCCAATGCACTCTGGCCAATCTACCCTGCATCACTGCAGTACACCACTGCACTCTTCATCACTCTACTCTATTCCACTCAACTCTACGCCACTCTACTCTATGTAACTCTACTCCACACTACTGCACTCTATGCCACTGTACTCTGCACCATTGCACTCTACTATGCACCTCTCTAATCTACACCACTGCATTCTACGATGCTTCATTGATTCACCACTGAATTCTATGCCACTGCACTCTGTCACTGCACTCTACGTTACTATACTCTGCAACACTCTACACCAGCCCACTCTACTCTATACCATTCCACTGAATTTTACTCTACGCCACTGCACTCTATTCTACACCACTGTATTCAATGCTACTCCACTCTACACCACTGGACTCAAAAACACCACTCTGCCACACTGCATTCTACGCACTGAACTCTACACAACTCCATTCTGTACTACTGCATTCTATGCCAATGCACTCTACATCAGTCCACTCAACGTCGCTCTACTCTGCATCATTCAACTCTATGCCACTGCAGTCTGCAGCAATCCACTCTATGCCACTGCAATCTTTGGCACTATATTCAACTCTTCACCACTCTACTTCACTCGACTCTGCACCACTGCACTTTGTGCCACTGTACTCTGCACCACTGCACTCTTTGCCACTGTACTCTACTCTTCACCATTCCATTCTGCACTGCTGCACTCTACTATGCAACACTCTGATCTACAACACTGCATTGTATGCTGCAGAATTCTACACTGCTGCACTTTTTACCACTGCACTCTGCAATGCTCTACGCCAATTAAACCTAAACCAGTCCACTCTACTCTACTCCACTATACGCCACTCTACTCAATTCAAATCTATGTCACTCCAATACACAACGATACATGCCACTTCACGATATAACATGCTATTCCACTCTGACCATTCCACTCTACAACAGTTCACGTCACTATCCTCAACGCCACAAATCTTTCGCCATGCTGAACAGCAGCCAGGCTGGTGTACAACATGGCTAAAACACAATTTCACAGCCAACGGCTCTTGTATAGGCGGCTTTGCCAATTCTTCTCTCTGCGTCCCCGCTTTTTGGGTGGCCTCCTCCTCCTTGCCTGCTCGGTATGTGCATCCTTCGCAATGGAGATTGCAACCCGGAACTGTTTTCTAAATCACTTGTGAAGGATTTCCAAGCTTTGGACTTCAGTAACACAAGAAGGTGTGCAATGCTGTGAATTATTTGCCAATATGGAGATGCAGGCAACATATCTCCTGTGACATTGTAAAAGTCTGTGCTTTTTCTATGGTCACTAATGTTGCTGGCGTCAAATGTACCTTTTCCTTATTTCTGCAGACATGGCAACAAAGTGTTTGAGATGCATGGGTTCTACAGATTACCTGCCTTCCATGATAGCACCTATTTAGTGTTTGGACAAAATATCAGAAACAAATATTGTGGGACAGAATATAGTGTCAAAAATATCAAGGATAAAAATATCATATAGGTCATTTTCTATGGATAAGTTTTACAATGTATAGCTATTATGGGTCTGGTTTGCACCTTTGATAGCGTAGTCAGGTCCAAACTTTGGGAAGATCTTGTACTTCTGGGGCTTGACCCAGGCCTGGTGGCTTTCCTACAAGCTCTTGACTATGACCTGAGTAAATTCATTAGACATTGGCAGAATGGTGCATGCACGGAGATTTTTAGTCTGGGACGTTTGTAATGCCCTGTGGGTAAAAAAAATGTAAAATTGATTTTTTTGCATTACAGGGTACCACCCAGCGACAAACTCATGAATTGCCTTATTTGGGGGGTCACCTTTGAGTCATAAGGGTTATGGGTGCCCTGTCTAAAGCAGAGATGCCTCAAGTTTTGTAATTTAGCTGGGATTCTTTTTAGTTTGGTGTCAAAGATAAAAAGTAAGCCAGTTGCGCTCTTGTTGAGCTATATATCAAGAAGTGTATGCCAGAGGAGGAGCTTCGCGCGCATCCAAGATGGTCGCGTGAGCACAGGGCTCCCCGGACCCTTGCCGCTCCTCGCAACTTATCCTGACATTATCCTGGATTTGTGGACGGATTCTGGAGGATGAACCTTGGCTGAATCCATAACTCTTTTCAGAACGTAAATCGGACCGGGGAGACCTGAAATACAGCGTCTTGCATTTTGCAGGCCCACCTGGAAGCTGTGCCCGGTGCTTTGGCGAACCGTGGGGCCGGGGAGTAGTTGAACAACAACGGCATCGGAGCCTTGCCAATGACCGCGCCCCCACTTTCAGTTTCGCTTTTGCACTTCTGCATGTCCTGATCGAGGAGCTACTTCGCGCGGCGGGGGCATCCTCCGTCCTTGGTACTGGACTGATTTGTGCCTTTTTCTCAACTCTTCCGAGCGGGCTCTCGGACAGTGTGTCTGATCTGCTGGTGCCCCTTTGCTATCGGTCCGGGCGGACCCCACCGGTGAGCATCGCTCAACATAGGGGGCAAGGGGGATCCCGAGAAACGGAAGACCAAGACATCCCAGCATGGGGGACCAGTCCAGAGTAACATCATGGATCGCTATACCCAGGGTAAAGGAACCCCCGGGCCAGCAAGTGCCGTCATGGAGGACTCCGATGGGGGCCCGTACGTCCCAACGGAATTGTCGCTGCAGGACTTTATGGGCGCCATCAACGGCATAAGGGAGACCATCGCCCAGCAGTACGAGGCTCTGGCCCGTAAAATTGACACGGTTGCCATTGATGTTACATTAATCCGGGCGGATCTCTCTAAGACTAACGAGAGGGTTCAATCGCTGGACTTGAGGACATCCACTCTTGTTACGGATGTATCAGACCTCCAGGCAACTCTTGGCGATCTAAAGTCTGCAAACGACGCGATGTCCCGGCGGCTGGAGGATTTCGAAGGTCGGGCACGACGCAATAATATCCGTGTCATAGGTGTACCGGAGACTTCCAACAATCGTCCGGTGGACCTCATGGTCGAAGATCTAATCCTCAATCATCTTGCTCCTTCAGGCCTGAGCAAGTTCTTCGCCGTGGAGCGTGCCCATCGTGTCCCGGGCGGTAGGCCTCGACCAGGCGCTCCCCCGAGGCCTATCATTGCAAAACTTTTTCATTACAGAGACCGGGATGCGATCCTGCAGGCCTCGAGGGTGCACGGCCCAGTTAAATATGAGAATTCCTCCGTTAACCTCTTCCCGGACTTCACCCAACTCGTTCAGAAACAGAGAATGAGCTTTCAGGGGGTGAAGCGCCGTCTTCGAGATCTGGACATCAAATACTCTATGCTTTTCCCTGCCAGGCTTCGTGTGGAATATGAAGATAGGACTCGCTTTTTTGAACGCTCAGACACAGTGAGTGACTGGTTGGATTCCCTGCCGAAACGGGGAGACCGGACTGGGCGTACTGGCGGTGCCGAGGGCGGTGGGCCTCTGCAGGAATGATTCTTGGTCCTCCACTTTGACATTTCCTTCTGCGCTCAGCCAGGTTCTACTGCAATTTTATATTTTGTCTATTAATGTTTCGTCTGGGTGCGGGCGGGGACGGATCCCTTTCCTCCTCTAGGGTCTTTTTGTAGCATGGGATTGTTAGGGCGACAGGCACACTGCAAGTTGGGGGGGCTGTATAGTCCGCAGGGGTGCAGGGTGGGGGGAGTTGCACTGGTGTGGGGGTGGGAGGGTGGCAATGGTTATTGGGTTGTGTGTTTTTTCCTTTCAAGGCGGTGTGTTTGTTCCCTTTCAGTTTCAGGTGTCTGGCTGCGTGCCCTGGGACTCCAGCTTCTTGTGTTGGGATGGGGGGGACGGGTTGAAACTGATGTCTTGGAACGTCAACGGATTGGGGGACCGTATCAAACGTGGGGTTGTGTTGCAATATTTGCGTCGATTGGCCCCTGATGTGGTATTTCTTCAAGAGACGCACTTGGTGGGCAATGTATGTCATGCTATGAACAGGGGGGGCTACCGGCTGGTTGCGCACTCTGGCTTCACCACTGGATCCAGAGGGGTGGGCATCTTGCTGCGCACTTCCCTCCCGCTTGAGATTGACAAAGTTACTCGATGATAGAGGGCGCTATGCGTCCTTGACTGGACGGTGGGAGGGGCAGACTCTTTCATTGGTTTCGGTCTATGTTCCCCCGGGCCTCCAGACCTCCACTTTCTCTGATGTGGGTCGTATATTACTTGAACTTCCTGATGGTCTCCTGCTTGTGGGTGGGGATTTGAATTCCGTGATTTCTGGCGAGTTAGATCGTTACCCTCCCAGAGCCCTCTCTGCCGCCCAGGAGTGGCTCGGCGGGTTCTTGGACACTTTCGGTCTAGTGGACTGCTGGAGGTTGATACATCCGACACAGAGTCAGTACACATTCCACTCCGGGGCCCACGGGAGTCTCTCCAGACTAGATTATTTTCTTATGCCCGCGGCCCAGACCGCCCGGGTCCGGGAGGTTAAGCACCTGGCCCGGGGCATTTCCGATCATTCCCCATTGTGGCTCCTCTTCGATACCGGGATGCGATCCGCTGGGCGGATCGCCCCCATTAACCCCTGGTACTTGCGTGACCCCAAGATTCGCAAGGGTCTCGTTAAGTCGCTTGATCAGTATTTTCTTGAGAATGAGGGGTCCGTTTTGTCCTCAGTGTCCCTGTGGGAGGCTTTCAAAACGGTTCTCCGAGGACACGCCCTATCCCTGATCGTGGAGGCCAAGAAAGCTAAGAACGGGGAGGTGGTTGCGTTGGAGGCTGAGATATCGGGGTTGGAGGCTGCCTTGGAGACGGGTGTCACTCAGGAAGGGCTCCACGCCCTCAGCCTGAAGCAGTTCGAATATAAGTCCCTTGTCACGGATGCTGCTCGGACAATGTATAGGGAACAGCAGGGTAGACTGTATGATGCTGGGGATAAGGCGGGTAAATTGATTGCTTGGCTTGATAAGAAGGAGAGAGTGAATCGAGTGGTCCCCGTGCTTCAGACGTCGGAGGGAGTAAGTGTGACTGACCCTGGTGAGATTGTGGAGTGTTTTGCGGACTACTTCTGTGCTGTGTACTCCCCGGTGTCTGCTAGAGGTGAGGTTGACTCTCGTCACTTGTTGAAGGATATTGCTTTGCCCTGCTTGTCGGTGGATGAGCGTGAGCAGATGGATGCCCCCCTATCGGTCGACGAGATTGCTACCGCGATTCGTTCCCTTCGCTCAGCCAAGGCTATGGGCCCCAACGGACTCCTGATTGAACTCTATAAACTGCAACCGGATAAAATTGCGCCATTTCTCCGTCGTATGTTCTCGGAGTCGCTTGAACTCGGTTCTCTCCCTGATGACCAACGTCTGCCCACTATAGTCGTGATTCCCAAGGACGGTAAGCCTCGGGACCGTTGCGCCTCGTACAGGCCTAATTCTCTGTTGAACGCAGAGCCGAAAATCCTTGCCAAGGTTCTTGCGAACCGACTGCTTACTGTTATTTGCGATCTGGTGCATCCGGACCAATCCGGTTTTATCCCGCACCGGAATACGGCCCTTAACTTGCGGCGCCTACATGGCGTACTTGCAAGGACGGAATATCTTTCAGAGCCGGCCATCTTGGTTTCCTTGGACGCCACGATGGCCTTTGATACGATAGAATGGCCGTATCTTTGCCTTCGGGGCGGGATTTATTAGTTGGGTTAAACTCTTATACGCTGCCCCGCTGGCACAGGTGGTCGTTAACGGGAGGGTTTCCCGGCCTTTCGTTCTTGGGAGGGGCACTAGGCAGGGGTGTCCGTTGTCTCCCCTGCTCTTCGCGTTGGCTTTGGAACCGCTCGCTGCTTGGCTTCGTTGGGAACCGTCGATAAGAGAGATCCAGTTGGCCCCTGGCTTCGAGGATCGTGTTTCGTTGTACGCGGACGACATTCTCTTGTACCTCACCTCACCACGTAAGTCACTCAATGTGCTCTTTGACATCCTCACTTCCTTCGGCAAGAACTCTGGTTTGATCATCAACTGGTCCAAATCTTGTGTCTATGCTATATCCGGTGGCTTTCCTCTCTTGCCTTCTCGTTTTCCCATTAAGGCGTCCAACTCCGGCTTTACGTACCTGGGGGTGTACGTCTCATTGGATCCGGCTGTCCGCTACGAGCATAATCTCCTCTCTCCACTTCGGAGATTGAGGTTAGACGTGGCCCGTTGGCGTAAGCTTCCCTTGTCTCCCCTCGGTCGTGCGGCACTTTTTAAAATGATGTCTCTTCCCAGATTCCTTTACGCACTTCAGAACTCGTTTGATATTATTCCGGCGGCCTACTTCCGGGAAGTGGAGAGCTTACAGAGGAGACTTGTTTGGGACGGTTGTGCACGTATTGCTCTTGCAAAACTGACTCTCCCCTGGTACGACGGGGGCATCGCGCTCCCGGACATCAGGAGGTACTATTGGGCTTCCCAGCTATCTGCTATTAACCATGCAAGGTACGCACCTGGTCCGAATCCGGCTTTTGAAATGGATAGATTCTTGTTGCCTGGCGGCAACTTTAACAGAGGGCTTTACTCTCGATCGGCTGGGCGGACCTTAACCGGTCCCACTAAGATTGCAGTACGCTTGTGGAAGGCTGCGAATGTGGCCATGGGCTGGAATGATCGCTTGACGGGCGCGACCCCCTTGTTTGCGTCTGAAAGATTGGGAAGCCTTTGGACGACGAAGGGATTCGAGCGTTGGGACACGATTGGCATCAGCAGAGTAGGTGACCTTTGGGTGAAGGGTGCGGTTAAATCCTTCGCTGCGCTGCAGAGTGAGTACGAATTGAGTGAGAGGGAGTTCTTTCGCTACGTTCAGGTTCGGCACGCTTTGCTCTCGGCCATCGGGGCTGAGACTGCAGTCCCTGTGTCTTCGCCACTCGAGGACCGCATACTCGACGGTCACTTGCCCAACAGTACTATTTCCCTTATCTATAAAAAACTAATAAACATTCGGGCGGATCTCCTCGTGCGTCTTCGGGAGGCGTGGATCGGGGATGGGGTGGAACTGGACGACGAGGACTGTCAGTCTGCGCTGTCCTCCCCTAAGGAGGTGGCCATACTCGCGCGTCTCCGTCTTGTCCAGCTTAAAATTCTCCACCGTGTTTACGTGACGGGCCCTCGTTTAGTTTTGATGGGTTTTTCTGAAGACGGGCTCTGTAGGCGCGGCTGTGAGCTCAGCGCCACTTTTCTCCATGTTCTCTGGGAGTGCTGTGAGGTGGCGGAGTATTGGCGCCGGGTGCATGCTGTCATGGAATGTGTCACTGGGGTCGCCCTATTGCCTGAAGTTCGCCGATGTTTGCTGAACGTGTGGGAGCCTAATGACTATAACGCGGCTCAGACTCGGTGGGCGGCTCTTGGGAACATGATTGCTAAGAGGGACATCGCACAGCTTTGGGGTTCCCGGCGGCCTCCCACCGTGTCAGTATGGAAGGAGAACATGGATTGGTGCATGTGCAGAGAAAAGACGGTGTATGTGGCACGGGGTAAGCCGGGGGCGTGGGGTAGAATTTGGGGCCAGTGGAACGCGTATCGAGGGAACATCTGCACACCCCCCCTCGTGGACACATCTGATGCTGCCTTGTCCCCCTGATCCTGAGGTTCCCGGACTATTACATTTCACCTGTAGATGGTTGTGGCTCTCCCGTCGCCCCCACCTCCCCCTTGATCATCCTCATTGACCACCCGAGGGTGGGGTAGGTACTGTGTGGTTCCCTGGCCGTGGTTAGACGCCCCCTTTTTCGATGGTTTCCGCCTTGCTTTTTGGTGTTATTTTCTTTTTCTTTTTATCTTTAAAAATTATGTATCCTGATAACCTCTGAGGTGCACTCAGTATTTTGTTAATTCGGCTGAGCCCCAGGGGGCCTATTGCTTCCTTGATGTTGTTGAACATGTATATATTAGCGGCCGGCCCTGGTGGTTGTAGGCCCATGTTTGTATTGATTTTTATGTGCAATAAAGGTTTTCGCAAAAAAAAAAAAAAAGTGTATGCCAATACTCATCTCTGAATCTCAATTATGGGGTATAAAGCCGTAGGAAGCCAATTCTGTATACACTATACCAAAAAGAGATACAGTGAGTCCCCAAAGGTATGGCAGAGGTCAAAATAGATAATACCTTACTCTCAATTGAGTGGTAGCTGGGCTGAGCAGTCAGGCTTATCAGAGGGTAGTGTGAATGCATTTGGTTTAGGTACTCATACAGGACAGGAACACACACGCAGCAACTGACTCCAGGCCAATGTTTGTAGAAAAATATTAATTTAGTTACTTTTAATCCTAGGAACCAAGTTGAACTCCGTTCCAGGTAAGTAAACGTTTATGGAATACTTTAAAATTACTGGCAATAGCCTTGTATAGCATTAAACAATACTTTACATAAGCAAGAAATGCTTTTCAGTACAAAAAGTGATACTTTGTATTTAGGATCACACTTAGTGCAATAAAGTGTGAGACCAATGCAATCCTATGGGGGAAAAAAAGGTGAGTAACTTCCAGATCAGTAAGCGGTTTTGAGATTCAGTCTCCAGGGGTTTGGTCAACACTGGTAAAGGGTCGGACCAAGGTAGGTAGTGCACCACCAGCGACACTGGGCAGCCAGGTGCAGAGGTCACTAGGACCAGTGTCATCCCATGGAGGCTGGGGGCACTTCGAATAGGCACTGGTCACAGGTAAGATCAGCACAGGAGGGGTCACCAAACAGCACTGAGACTGCACCACGAGTGGCAAAAGGGTGGCCGGGTACAGAGTGCCAAGGAGGTGTCGAGGGCCCCATTGAAACCAGTGGAGATCCTAGGTTGGTGGAAACAGCTGCAGGCTCCGTTCTGAAGGTTGGCTGAAGGAATCCCACGACTGGAGCGGTAAGTTAGATAGTGTGGGGGGGGGGGAGGGGATGCCTGGACACCGTTGGTTGGGCACTAATAGGTCGGGGGACTGAGGGTGCAGGGGTGTCTTTAGGCTTTGTGTTTTTCTCACCGGTTCCGGTCGTGAGGACCCTACAGGTTGAGGCAGGAGCTCAGGATGGCCAACCAACGCCGGATCCCAGGTCAGGATCGGCAGGGAGACTTCACTGGTTTGGCGGGCCATCTAAACTCGGGCTGTAGTTGTCGGGTGCAGAGTGGTGCAAGTGTTGGAATCTGCCTGGATCCGGAGTCCTTGTGTTGGTTTCTTTGCTGGACAAATCCAGTGTCCACGGGAGATAAGAGTCTTTGTTGAAGACAGCACAGCTCCTCCGGAGTTCTTGGAGGTTGCTGGCTGCGGGCCACACCAGTTTCTTGAGTTTTCACTGGAGGAGGAGATAGGCCGGTAGGGATGGGACCAAGTCAGTCATTGTCTTCTTCTCAACTGCTGCATAGCTCTTTGGTCCTTCTTCGTAGGAATCGGAGGAACAAGGTCCAGGGAAGCCCTCAAATACTAAACTTAAGGGTATTACTGAGGTTGGGGGGCAGTAGCCAATGGCTACTGTCCCCTAGGGAGACTACACCCTTTGGATGCCCCCTCCCTTTAGAGAGGGGGAAACATCTCTGTTCCTATTGGGCCTAATTCTCCAATTCAAGACTGAGAATTTCTAAGAGGGGTTTACCTCAGCTACTGATGATCCTCGACCCTATGGGTGTGCTAGACAAAGGTGGAAACTCATACTCTCCTTACTAATTTTCCCACCTGTCCTGCCGCCAAAAGGTGGGTCTTGGAGAGGGGATCGGGCATCTCCACTGGTTGGAGATGCCCAAATAAGCACATCACAAGGTGCTCTTCCTGCCAGGGGAAGGTGTGAATCACCTTCACCCAGAGCAGGCTTTCTTTCTGACCTTCGGGAGCACAAAGGCTCTTACCCCATGAGGTCAGAAACATGTCTGGTGATGGCTGGCCGGCGGAGACCAGTCAGTCACTACACTAGATGTTGCTAGTTTTTTAGGGTGTATAACTAAGATGTCCTCTGAGTGCACTTTAAAATAAATCCATCACTGACTTCAGTGTGGTTTTATTATGCTGAGAAAATGTAATACTAAACTTCTCATTCTTCAGTAAAGCCACCAAAGAGCTGTAGAGTTCGTGTTGACAAACTCCCAGCCCATGTACATAAAATGGCTTCATTGTACTGACAATGTCTGTGAATGGCACAGACTCTGTAGGGGCATATTGCTCATACAGCTATGGCCTCACCTGTGGTATGGTGCACCCTGTCTTAAGGCTGTGAGGTCTGATAGAGGGGTGACTTATCCTTGCCATAAGCAGTGGGCATGGCACACTGGGATGTGTAAATTATAAATGTGTGTGTATTGTGAACCTGTTTGAATGTTCGATAAGGTTAACAAAATAATTTTAGTGCTTAGCGTGCTGATCAGGAACGTGTTGCTGCCTGGCAAACGTGAAATTGTATTTCTGAAACCTCGAGTGTCCCTTATAACTTGAAACCTGAGCGCACAGCAATTGAATTTATCAACAATTATTACATACCTTTCAGAGTCCTCTGCGCTAGAAGATAGGATATTAGACGAATATATGCCCCAAAAGTCTATTTCCATGACATATAAAAAGTTAAATCAATAATATGGCAGACCCCCTTGACCAACTCCGGGCTAGGTGGGACCGTGATGTAGCGGAATTGGATGATGAAGAATGGATGGAGGCCAAAGAGATAGCCATTTCATCCAGACTCAGACTGTCACAACTGAAAATACTCCAGAGTCTACCTCACTGGGCCAGCGCTAGTGCGCATGGGTTACAAGACTGATCCAGGGTGCTTGCGGAGATGTGGGCAGGAGGGCACTTTTGTGCACATCATCTGGGAATGCGTACATATCCAGAACTATTGGGCGGGGTTGATTAAGTGTATGGAAGAGGTCATGGCTGTCACAATCGAACCCGATATAAAGCTGTGCCTCTTGAATATTTTGGGTCCACCAGATCTAAGCAGCAAGGAGAAACTGTGGGTGATGTTGGGGACTATGATTGCAAAGCGGAACATTGCCAAAGGATGGGGCGCCCAAGAGCCACCAACTATCGTAGAATGGCAGTGGGACATAGATTGGTGCATGCTGATGGAACAGACAATTTATGAGTTGAGAGGGTGTCCTAAAAAGCGGACGCAGATACGGGGAAAGTGGAATGCTTATAGCGGGGGACTATGTGAGCCTCCGGGGATGGACCGCCACCTGGACATTGGGGAGTGAGGGTAATTGCGACTCGGTGGGCCACCGCATAAAATTGTATGAATTTGGGGTTATAGTTGATTGTTCTATTGCAGGCATGCTCCCTAACGACAAGGACTGTGTGATAACTGTAAGTGTCAAGTTGTTATCAATAAAAAGAATTAAAAAAAAAATCTTACATACAAATTTCATCAATGCTGTTGTAACCAACTAAACGTTCTGTTCTAATCAAGATTTTTAATTTTTCAGTTTTTCAAATCTATCACATTTGTTCACTGTTTTGAGATTACACATCACAATTCTGTTTCTTGTGCTCATGCTGTAACTATAAAAACATTGTTAAATAGGCCAATGTTTTTATACTTTAAGCATGAGCACAAGAAACAGAATTTTGATGAGTAATCTCATAACAGTGAACAAATGTGAGAGATTTGAATAATTAAAAACATCGATTATAACGGAATGTTTTGTTGTTTACAACAATTTTGATGACATTTGTATGTAAGAATTGTTGATAGATTCAGTTGCTGTGCGCTCAGGTTTCAAGAAGTCAGTGACACGAGGTCTCAGAGACACGGGGATGTGTGCCATCTGCATTGGCATGGGCAGTCCCAGGTCATGTTCCACCGTAAAGTCCATTCCCTGTAGGGATATGGACCAACCAAGAGTGTCAGGTTTTCAGCTTTCATGTGCATTAGCCATCTGAGAGGTCGGTGTTCAATTTAGATTAGGAAGTGAGTCCCGAACAGATAGGGTCTCAGCTTCTTCAGGGACCAAACCAGAGCAAAGGCCTCCTTATCAATAGCACTCCAACGCTGTGCCCTGGGGAGTTGCCTCCTGCTTATTAAAGCAACAGTTTGGTCTTTGCCTTCATCAATGGTCTGGGATAGGACCGCTCCTATTCCTAGCTCAGATGCATCAGTCTGCACAATGAACTGCTTTGAGTTATCTGGCGATTTGAGAATAGGTACTGAGCACATTGCCTCTTTCAGGATGTCAAAAGCCTTTTGACTACTAACTGTTCAGTTCACTTTCTTTGGCATCTTCTTGGAGGTACGTTCTGTGAGGGGGTCACAATGGATCCATACCCCTTTACAAACCTCCTGTAACACACAGTCAAGCCAAGGAATGCCCTGACGTGAGTCTGGGTTGTTGGAGCCTCCCAGTCCAGAATTTTCTGGATTTTGGGTTCTAAGGGCTGTACTTAGCCTCCACCTACAAGGTGGCCCAGGTATACAACAGTGCCCTGCCCTATCGGTCACTTGGATGCCTTGATAGTCAGGCCTGCAGACTGCAAGGCATGTCAAATCTTCTCCAGGTGGACCAGGTAATCCTGTTAGGAGGAGCTAAAGAAAGCAATATCATCAAGATATGCTGCACTAAAGTTCTCCAACCAAGCAAGTACTTAATTCACCAACCTTTGGAAGTTGTCAGGCGCATTCTTTAAACCAAAGGGCATAACACTAATATGATAATACCCATCAGGTGTGGAGAATGATGTTTTCTCTTTGGCTCCTGTGGCCATGGCAATCTGCACTTAAGTCAAAGGTGCTGAGAAATATGGTTGCCCTAGCTTATCTATCAGCTGATCAGCCCTGGGTATGGGAAGAGCATCAGTCTTAGTGACAGCATTGAGTCCTCAATAATCTACACAGAACCTTATCTCTCTTTTCCACCCTAGGTGTGAGGTTTGGGGGACTAAGACCACGGGCTGGCCCAGGGAATTTCAGAGGGCTCAATAACCCCTAACTGCAGCAGCTTGCTTACTTCAGCTTTGATGCTCTTCTTAACCTGGTCAGACTGTCGACAGTTCTTGGTTTTGACAGGCAAGCGGTCTCTAGTATTCACATATTGGGTACACCAGTGTGTCTGTTCAAGGGTTAAGGAGAAGAGCTTAGCATACTGTTACAGGACATGCCTACAGTCAGCCTTCTGTTCGGCAGTGATGGGTTTCTGAGTAGATAACATCATAAACTGGCCCATCTTTTGGACGGTAAAAGAGGTGATCAGGGAGAGGTTCACTCTCTGTTTCCTGATCCTCATCAGTAACCAACAGCATGGACACATCAGTCCTGTCACAGAAACGTTTCAGGCGGTTCACTTGGATCACTCTCTTCGGGTGCCTGCTAGTGCCCGGGTCAACCAAGTAGGTGACTTCACATTTCTTTTCAAGGATAGGGTATGGACCATTCCATCTTTCCTGGAGGGCCCTTGGGGCCACAGGCTCCAAACACCACACCTTCTGCCCTGGTTTGAACTCTAGCAGTGCAGCCTTTTGGTCGAATCACAGCTTCTGGAGCGGTTGGCTGGCCTCAAGGGTTTTGGAACGGAGGCCTTGTACATAGTCCGCCGCATCTTGTTTAGGTTCATGAAGAGGCCTCTCCCAACTTTCCTTTACAAGAGTAAGTAGTCCCCTCACAGGAAGGGCTAACAGAATTTCAAAGGAGGAAGATCCGAAACGCTACTCCCTTCTGAGGCACCTCTCTGCAAGCAAAAAGCAGGCATGTCAAGAGGACATCCCATCTTCTTTTGAGATTTTCAGGGAGCCCCATGATCAAGCCCTTCAATGTCTTGTTGAATCTTTCAAAAAGGCCATTGGTTTATTGGTGATAGGGTGTAGTGAATTTGTAGTTCACTCCACATGTGTTTCAAGTATGCAGACATGGAGTTGGAAACTCTGTCTAACACGACCTCCTAAGGGAACCCTACCCTGGTGAAAACACCAAATGAGGGCTTTGGCTACTGCAGGAGCTATAGTAGCCCTAAGGGGAATTGCTTTAGGGTACCCGGTAGCATGACCCACAGCTACCAGTATGTATTTGTTTTCTGAGGCTGTGTGGCTCAAGTGGGCCCACTATGTCCACACAAACCCGTTCGTTCACAGAGAACCCCAACCACTGGTTGGGAAATTAAGGGGGCCTGTGGGTATCCACCTGTTTTTCCACTAGCCTGGCAGGTGACACAGGCACTGACAAACTCCTTCTCTTTATGGGACAGCTGGGGCCAGTAGAAATGGCTGAAAAACCTTTCCCAAGTTTTAGTCTGGCCAAGAGGCCCAGCTACAGGATGTCATGGGCCAATGTTAGTAGGAACACTCTGTACAGCTGAGGCACTGCCACTATACTAGTGACATCAGGTGTGGGATCTCTGGCCTCATTATACAGAAGTCTCTCCTCCCAATGGGTCCTGTGGGAGCCACTTACATTTCCCTTATCCTGTGCAGCAGCTTTCTGTCGCAAGCTTTCAAGAGTGAGACAGACCAGCTGGCCAAGGCCCAGCTGTCCCAGGCGTTCAACATAGTAATGTCCAAGTTCCATGGGCTCAGTTCACTCTGGGTTTGACAAGTCCTCTCAATGAGGAGAGGGGTCCTGATCTTTTTGCTGTTCAGAAGCTGGTCCTCCAGTCTTCTTACCTTTCCCCTTGGAAGGTTGGGCCATCCTCTCAGGCTTATTTATGGGTGATACATGGGGATTATATACATGTCAATCAGGTACAGTTCAGTCTTACAATGCTAATACAGTTCCTAACTGTGGGTTACAACATAGGGTATCAGGTTTGATCATACACATTTTAAATTAACATTGATCGCCAACCCATTGGTACGTCTATTCGCAACTTTAGCTACTAAGGTATGCAGTATAGACGAGTATATCTCTAGGCTTCTCACCCTAGGTAATGTCGTTAATGAAAAACATTGTTGTCACTTCCATCATCATTACATTCTTAGAAAAAAGCAACCTATCGACGGCATGTATTGTGCTACAGCTATATTTGTCTTGAATCAAAGTCACTCCTCGTCACCTTCCTCCGGCTTCCCCATTTCCTTCCATACCAGGTAGGCTTGGTAAAAGACCGAGTAGCTCTTGGGGCGACTCTATGATGGATGTAGTTCGCTATAAACATCTGATTGAGAGCAACAGTATACCATATCTGCGTGCCAGTCTTTGAGGGTAGGAATTCGACCCATAGCCCATCGCACACCACTTTGTGTTTCACCAGCAACAGGCCAATGGCCACCAACCTCCTAATCGTCTTATCAACTTCCCTATCGTACCCCATTAGTGCCAGCATTGGGTCTATTTCCATAGCTTGTCCGGTAATGTCCCTCAGCTCATTGAAGACTTTCCTCTGAAAATCGTGTACCTCAGGGCAATACCAAGCAACGTGCGCAAATTCAGCTACTCTGGAACCTCATCGTTGACATTCCACAGTGTTTCGCAATCCATATCTACAGAGAATTACTGGGGTATAGTAAACCCTATTGACATACTTGAAGTGTATGAGCTTGTTCCTATTGTTAAGCGACACCGACCTAGTTTTGACGCAGCACTATATCCCTCTGTCAGTCTAAGTAGACCTTTGCCACTCCAAGTCTACACGCTTCCTGCGAGCGGGCATAGAGCCTGGTTATCAACTTTTTAGGAGAAACAATTTGCAAAAGAGAAGATAACTCTAGCATTTCTGATGGTTCTTGTATATCTTGTCCCAGTAAATAACTTTGCATGTACTGGAAGTGGGTAAGTGGTGTGGTTAGGACCTTCCTATCCTGCAATGTCTCCCACTTACACGCCACACCATCTGGAAGAAGTCTCACATAGTGATTATTCTCAGTGCATGCAAAGCACACACCACCACACTTTCCTGACCCACCGGGAACCAGGAGCACCATTCTATCGGTATAAGTGGAGAGTATAGTAGAGAACTAAATTGTTCCTTTAGTAAGCTCCATCAGGCATGATCTGTAGAATTTAATACATCAAATATGCTGTGGTGTCGAGCCAGGCGTCGGAACAGCATCTTGGGAAGTGCATGTAGGCTTGCAGAATCCTTCTCGATCTACGAGTGTGGAAAGTTGTGCAGGCCTTGTATCCAGTGGTGTGCCAACAAGTTCTGGGCCACCTTATAATATAATTCCAAGTTCGGGTGCATTGAGACCCCACCATATCGTACGGTGAGGTAAGCACTTCCCACCATGCGTGGTAGTAGAATCCTATGTTTTGGAAGAGAAAAAGTATCTGGGGAGTAACACCATGTTCATTATGGCTAGGAGCCCCATTAACAACAGTGGCATCTTGATCCATCGTTCCACATCG
This sequence comes from Triturus cristatus, assembly GCF_964204655.1. Classification (NCBI taxonomy): domain Eukaryota; kingdom Metazoa; phylum Chordata; class Amphibia; order Caudata; family Salamandridae; genus Triturus; species Triturus cristatus. Next base: position 1,776,805,013 of record NC_140590.1, on the reverse strand, counting down.
TCCGCCAATTTTTATGACACTTTCCCATAGTTGTTATTTATCACCATGGCTTGGCCAGTGTGAACTTGTATTCCAGATATTCGATGTCCACTGCAGATGATATTCAATTGCCATTGGCATTGTGGAGGGCCTAAGTGGGAAAATTATAGACTTATCCCAATTAATGTGGAGGCCTGATGCATCCCCAAATCGCACCACCTTGCGGAGTATGCTCTCTGGATCACGTACATACAGCAAAGATGGTGTAAACCAGGACGATACCATCGAAAACGCGTCAACGCTCAGGTTCCTAAATCTATAACGTTGGTTGGACATTCTGATTGTTTTATCGAGTTCCAGCCTTAACTAAATTTGGTCACAGACAGGTTATGTCTATCACAAAGTATACTGTCTGTTAGATACTCTGGCTCTTCCTTTTCTTTTTCTTCTCCTTTCAGATTTTCGTTCTCATTGGGGAGATGTGTTTCTCTAATTTTTAAACACCAAGTAGTACATTTTGTATTGCATAGATCTTTATGCAATATTGTGTGAATTAACTCAGCCCTGTATTATGCTTTTAACAACGAAAATTTAGGATTTATGTCTTTTATGTGTTTCAAATAAAACATTTAATATGATTCAATGTTCATTGTTGTGTGGTGGCACACATGTTTGAAAGAATATTATCCACCCTGTTTGGTGCAGAGTGAGAGTGCTTTTTGATTATTGGAGGTATGAAGTGGTCATTGGTTTGCCAAAGGAACATTTAAAATTGTTATGCTGAATACGGAACCTCCTTCTTTTGGCTAAGAACGGCCCCCTCTCTATTAATTGTTTTGCTCTATTTCTGCCTTAAAGACCGTATCCAATAAAGAGTACGGAGGAAACTTTCACGTGAAAGTGGCAGTTCGCCGTGCCTGGACTGCAGCTCCAAGTCCGAGTAGGTCCATGAAAGTATTGCAGTTATTTACTCAGGAGGCCAAACTCTTCAAGAGCAACCAGAAATCTATGCGAGTATGATGTGTTGTGTAATGTGTAAATCCAGCGGCCTCAGGTGACCTGGGTCTCCAAATATCCACCAGACCTATGCTTTCTGCAATCTCTAGCAGAGGCCTAGTGTCTGCAGACGGTTGGCAGGGTGGGCCCTTCGATCTCTCCTTAGCAGGTTCTAGTACACAATTGAAATTCTCCCCCATACCTGTGTTAGGTCATCCCACTGTAGGAGTCTCACATTGAGTGTGTGGTAGAACTGTGGATCGTCATAGTTCGGACCGTATACTTCCACAAACAATATTGCTAAGTCCTCCCTACAGCATCTTGTTACTACGTGTCTACCCCTGGATCCACATACACTTCCTGAAGCGTAATTCAAGACCTCCCTTCCATCCATATCAGTACTCCACAGACATGTGAAAGCGCAGTGATGCCCCAGCAGCCTGTGCTGTGTCAGCATGCTACTGTCTGGAGCCAGGGGAGGCTCCTGCAAAATGGCTATATCGATCTTGATCTTATCCCTTTTAAGGTATGCAATCACTTTACGTAACATCCTGTGGTCATTTAAACCCCTGACATTCCACGTCAAAAGTCTAATCAGTAGGCAAGTCATACTGCTCTCAAGAGTCTGTTCTATGTCGCCCATCCCACTATGGTAGTGTAAGTATCACTGTAGCATTGATTAATATAGCCTGTATCACGTTTTTTCAACATTAACAGAAAATAAACCCATCTGAAGAACTCCTCCCCACGCTATCTGTAGCCCCAAGTCGCATAGCAGTATCATACCCCTCCTCAACTCTCCCTTCCCATACTCCCGAACACAAAAACAAATGTCAATCCAACATGGTATATATATGGGGGCGGATGTTATCAGCCTCACAAGCCCCCATATGGTCCAACCCATCATCCAAGCAATGTAACATTAGATGTGCCCATTGTAGGAGAGTAGGATCTGCACTTATGTTGCCCCCACTTTTTTTCTGATGTATACACTGGTTTCTGGCTATAGTCTAGCTGGGTCCCTGCTAATCAGGGCCCCAGTCTCTCTGTTCACTCTACACGACTTGGTGTGCATATTAGATGCACTAGTGAATGGATAATGTGGTACCTTATGAGCCCCTAGTATATGGTACCTTAGGTACCTAGGGCATAGGCACTTCACAGGCCTACCAGGGGCTGCAGCATGTATTATGCCACCCCTGGGAAGCATTCTCAATCTGACACCACAGGCCTGCTACTGCAGCCTGTGAGAGGTAGTGTGAGCCACCCCTATGGCAGGCCCTATCAATCCTGAGGACAGGGTGCGTGGTTTACAATGTGAGGGGGTACCTCTGCGTGAGCAGGGCCCCTCCGCAGCTACCAGAGTCTATTCTCTATGGCTGTTTGTGGATGCGGTTAAACCATATACTCTTAAGTGCATTAAAATGCTAACTTTGGAATGACTGCATCAAAACATGTCGTGTATGGTGTCAAACAACTTTGAATCATACCCCCACATCAGTCCATGATGTGGGAGCATGATCCCACCCTTCTAGAGGGGATGACATGTAACACGATAGAAATCCTATAGAGCCCTGACATCACAAAATGGATGCCACCAGCACAGACACTGGGCTGCCCTCCTGCTGCTGACAAACTCGCAGTGGAGGAAGCCCAACAAAAGGCATCCTGTCACAGGGAGGTGTCACCACCTTCCAGACAGGATTTAGTGTATTGGAGCTGGGTGGGTGCACTCCTAGAGTTCTTTGAAGTCCTGTACTGGGGGAGCAGTAGACTCCTCTGTGCATATGCCAGCTCAAACCGGTTCAGGGGCTACCTGTCCCTGCTCTGGCACGAAACTGGTCAAAGGGAAGATGGTGTAACCACCCCCTACCCTGACCCTCCCAGAGGAGTGGTCATAGAGCTAGTCCCTTCCCTATCTTCAGTATAAGATAGAAAAAGTTGCCATTGCAAATCAGATAACCCTGGACGACGCTCTACAAAGAAGAATCCTGGCCCTTCGACGTTCCATTTCCTTTGGAAGACAGAAGAATCTCCCTTGGAGTGAAGGAGTGACTCCCCTGCTTGGAAGGCACCAAAAACCTTAATCAACGGTTGCAAACTTTCCCGCTCCCGCTGGAGTTCGAAGTCCCTGCTGCCCCGGAAGTGGATTTCCTGACTTCTTGGCGGCCATTGTGAGTCCCCAGCAAAGCTGTGGCGAGTCGACTCCACGAGTGACGAGGAACAGCAATACCCGGGGACCGTGCACTATTGTAGAGTGCAATCCCTTCACGACGTTCTACGAACTTGTGCATAGGCCCATTTGTGGCCCAAGCCTCCAGCAGGTTTTGCAGCGAAAATCAGAGGCCTACCCCGTCCCGAGTGACCGTGGGCTCCTGTGAAGCATTTCCTAAAGAGGCGTCTTCACGATCCCTTGCCCGTTGGCTAGTGGGTCCCCCGAAGACTTTATCGACAAAGGGCTCCCCTGGTTGCTCCAGGCCTGCCCTCACTTACCCTCGCTGGGTGAGTCCCTCAGACCTTGCTGGTCTGCACCATCGACTTTCTTCACTCTACACGAGACTTGCAGTTGCCAAGGCTTGTTGGCTCCAATCCGGTTGCCGACACAGCAGTCAGCTGCAGACGTCGTGGGACACTCCGAATCCAGCTGCTGGTCATCGTCGATCTCTCCTGGACCTCGTGAGTGAAGTGTCAAAATACCATCGACAACCTGAAATCACCCGATCTCTGTGGTCATCCATCTTCCTGGCCACCGGTCACTGGCAAGTGACTTTGAACACTGTCCCTTCAATTTTCAGGTCTTCTGCATCTTGAATCCACCCTTGGATTCCACCGGACAATTCTTCAGTCGACGCAAGCAGCAAGTCTTCTTTGGTCTCCATAGCAAACAGCGACGCAACCCGACACCAAAAGACACCTATGCACCCGGCTTCCCTGGGTGAGGTAACTTGTGCACTCCGGTGCCCTATTGTGTGTTGGCCCTCGAAGTACTTACCTTCTAAGTGGCTTGCTTGTAGACTTCCTCGAAGTACCCTAAAACTTTAAAAATCAAACCGCGACTCGCACCATTATAATCAATAGGGAACCCGCGGCTGTGTTCACACACTGCACGCGTCTCCCGTGGGCCGGTTACTTACCTGCTAACACTGCAGTAGTGAAGCCCCAGAGATTCCCCAGGCCCTAGGCCTTGTCATTTTGCAAGTCGACTTTCTTATACCATTTTTTTAGTATATGGTCTGGTACGCCTCTAGGGCCCCAGCCATATTTGTGCTTAACTTATTGAGAAAAGTTGAATTTAGAATGTGTATCTGACTTCTAATCTCATAAAGAGATTAGTAGAGTGTGTCTAGTAATAAATACATATATATTTGATATATATACCTGTGTGGTGTCCTTTCATTTGGTAATTCAAGAGATTATAAGGTAAAACAAGCTGCTTTACATTCCTCTGAGACTTAGCCTGAAGGCTGCTCTCCACAGCTACCACTAGGATAGCTTTCTTTAAAAGGTTGTCTTAAACCTATCTACCATACTGGTGCAAGGTGGCCACTATAACTAGTGACCAGCATATGTCAGGCCAACTTCTCACATTGGTGGGCAGCGTGTGGGATTCCAGCTTGCCATTGTTTTACCAGAAAATCTCTATTTGAATTACTAACTGAAAACCACTAAAGGTACTCAAGGTACATATAAAGTCAAGCTTAGTATCAATACGTTCTACTGAACTTAGAGCAGTTTGTGAAGGGATAGCACACCCTTGCTACAGCTCAAGCTAGATTCAGTAGGCCACAAACTAGTGTAGGTAGTACAACACTGAAGAACACTAGAATGTCCTTAAAAGGTGGAGCCAGTGGGTCCATCCAGCCTCAGTACAAGGACATGACCTACATTGACTTGAAGGCCATGTGTGTTGAAAGACACCTGAAGCTAGGACGGAGTCCCTCAGCCCTACACCGGATAGATCTGTTAATAGCAGATGACCTTAGGTCAGCTCTAGGAGCTGACAGGTCTGAACCAGGGGATGGGTCAATTACAGTGTCTGGGTCTGATGATGAAAATCAGGATGACCAGGACTCTGTGGTTGAAGGGCCAGATCCACAAGGATCTGAACAGGACAGAGGAATTCTCCCTAAGAGAGTTGGCAGAGTGGAAGAGAGGCCTAGGTCCCTATCAAGGGAGTCTAACCACTCATATCACTCTGACAAGGATTCTGTCCATCAGAGGAACTCATACTTACATAGAGAGACCTCCTCTGAAAGAAGGTAAAAGATGCTCCAGTATGAGGAAGGTAGGCTTGCCCTCAGAACAAAGCAATTGGCCTTAGAAAGAGAAGCCTTTGAGCTCAAGAGAGCTTCTAGAAAAGAGGGGCTAGATACCCCTGGTGGCAGCAACAGTGTCCCTAGAGGCAGAGAATACATTCCAGACCATAGGAACCTGTCCAAGGTTGTTCCTCCCTACCAGAGTGGGGAAGATATCCACAAATGGATAACTGCTATGGAGAGGGCCTGTAAAGTTCAACAGGTCCCCCAGAAACAGTGGGCAGCAATCTTGTGGCTCTCCTTTTCTGATAAAGGTAGAGACAAGCTCCTCACTGTTAGAGAAGAGGATGCTAATGACTATGAAGCCCTTAAGAGTGCATTAATAGATGGGTTTGGCTTAACCACTGAACAGTACAGGTTGAACTTCAGAGATACACAGAAAGCACAGACTCAGGATTGGACTGACTTTGTTGATTGTGCAACCAAGGCTCTAGAGGGTTGGCTGGTTGGTAGTAGAGTTACTGATTTTACGGGATTGTATAATCTTATCATGAGAAAACAGATCCTTAATAATTGCCAAAACCAGTTGTTGCATCAGTACCTGGTGGACTCTGATCTGACCTCTCCCCAAGAATTGGGAAAGAAGGCAGACAAATGGGTCAGAACCAGGGTGACCAGAAAACCCAGAACCAAGGGAGTGACACTAAGAAGCAGGATCCTAAAGGCTCAGATAAAGTTGGGGATAAGGTAAAAAAACAGAAGTCTTCACAAGGGCCCCACAAATCTGCATCTGGTGGGGATTCACAGTCTACCAAGGGAAAAGGCCAAAAGAAGCCCTGGTGCAAATTCTGTAAACAGAAAGGGCACTGGACTTCAGATTGTACCAAGTCCAAAGACCAAACCACCACCACTCCAGCCCCTAAGGCAGCTGTTACCCCTAGTGCAGTCACTGGTGGAGGTGGTAACCAGAATAAGGATGTAGTAGGGTTGACCCTGGGTTCTGATGTGGACTCTGGCCTAGTCAGAGTACCAACACAGGCATTGCTAGTTTGTGAGGGAGACCTTTATATGTCCTTCCTAGTGTGCCCCAGTAATCTGGGCAAGTACAAACAGCAGCCTATCATAAATCGCAAACAGGCTTTAGCATTCAGGGACACAGGTGCTAGTGTCACCATGGTGGCAGAGGATCTAGTGGACCCTACACAGATCATCCTGGGTGAAATGTACCAGGTGACCAATGCAAGCAATTTCAGGACCAACCATAGCCTGGCAGTTGTGAACTTCTCCTGGGGAGGGGTAACTGGCCTCAAAAAGGTAGTAGTCAGTGCAGACATCCCTGTCGAATGTTTGTTGGGCAATGATCTGGAGACTTCAGCCTGGTCTGAAGTAGAATTATGGACTCATGCTGAGACATTGGGCATACCTACAGAAGTGTTTGCTGTGACCAGGTCACAGGCCAAAATGCATAAAGCTGAACCGGCTCTGGATCCTGAAACTATGGACCAGATGCTAACCAAGAGGAGGAGCAGTAGGGTTAAGGCTGTGCCTTCCCCCTCTGTCTCAGATCTCAGACTCCCCTCCTGAGGGAGGAGAAGCAGAGCCTGAAGAAGGAACTGCCCCAGAGGAACATGAGCCTGGTCAGGTTGAGTTCTTGGGGGCAGGGGGACCTTCCAGGGAAGATCTGAGTAAGGAGCAACAGTGCTGCCCCTCTCTTGAACCCCTCAGACAGCAAGCTGCTGCTGAGGCTGCTGGGAGTGCTAGTGAGTCCCATAAAGTTTATTGGGATGAGGGGCTCCTATATTCTGAGGCTAGAGATCCTACCCCTGGAGCCACCAGGAGGTTGGTAATACCTCAGAAATTTAGGGTGTTCCTCTTGACCCTAGCACATGACATCCCATTGGCAGGACACTTGGGCCAAAACAAGACCTGGGTCAGGCTGGTCCCTCATTTTCATTGGCCACACATGTCTGAGGACACCAAGGAGTTTTGTCGCTCCTGTGTCACTTGCCAAGTCAGGTGGCACAACAAAGGCCCCCCTGATACCACTACCTGTGGTGGGGGTTCCCTTTGAAAGGGTAGGGATTGACATTGTTGGTCCCCTTGACCCTCCAACTGCATCTGGGCACAGATTTATACTGGTGGTAGTGGATCATGCCACCAGTTATCCAGAAGCTATACCCCAAAGGACTACCACAGCCCCTGTGGTAGCAAGAGCCCTCATTGGAGTTTTCTCCAGAGTGGGTTTCCCCAAAGAGGTCATATCTGAAAGAGGTACAAACTTTATGTCAGGATATCTAAAAGCAATGTGGAAGGAGTGTGGTGTCAATTATAAATTCACTACTCCCTATCACCCACAATGCAATGGGTTAGTTGAGACATTCAACAAAACCCTAAAGGCAATGATTAAAGGCCTCCCAGAAAAGCTTAGGCGAAAATGGGACCTTCTACTTCCCTGCCTTCTGTTTGCATACCGGGAGGTCCCACAGAAGGGGGTTGGCTACAGCCCTTTTGAACTTCTGTTTGGGCACATTGTCAGAGGACCCTTATGTCTGGTGAAGGAGGGGTGGGAGTTACCTCTCAAACCTCCCAACCAGGATGTGATGGACTATGTACTTGGTCTCCGCTCCCGGATGGAAGAGTATATGAAGAAGGCAACTAAAAACCTTGAGGCTAGCCAAGAATTACAAAAAGCTTGGCATGGCCAAAAGGCTGTCCTGACTGTTTATCAGCCAGGCCAGAAAGTGTGGGTGTTGGAGCCTGTGGCCCCAGCAGCTCTCCAGGACAGGTGGAGAGGCCACCATACAATTGTTGAGAAAAAGGCAGAAGTCACCTACTTGGTGGATTTGGGAACTCCCAGGAGCCCCCTTAGGGTGCTCCAGGTCAACGGACTTAAGCCATATGTGGACAGGGCTGACATGGGCTTGCTCATGGCAACTGATGAGGACCAGGAGGAGGAGAGTGACCCTCTCCCTGACCTGCTCTCACAGAACCCTGATGATGGGTCAGTTGATGGTGTTGCTTTGGCAAGCACCCTCACTGATCATCAGCAAACTGAATGCAGACAAGTTCTGCAACAGTTTAGACATATGTTTAGCCTGACCCCAAGTCAGACTTCCTGGTGCACCCTTGAGGTCGACACTGGAGACAGTCTGCCTGTAAAGAGTAAAATCTACAGGCAACCTGACCATGTCAGGGATTGTATCAGGACTGAAGTCCAGAAAATGTTGGAACTAAGTGTTATTGAGCCTTAAGATAGCCCTTGGGCTAGCCCAGTAGTCCTTGTGCCAAAACCTCATACCCAGGGTGGTAAGAAAGAAATGAGGTTTTGTGTTGACCACATAGGCCTCAATGCAGTCACCAGGACTGATGCCTACCCAATACCAAGGGCAGATGAACTTAGACACTTTGGCCTCAGCCAAGTATCTTAGTACATTTGACCTAACAGCTGGCTACTGCCAAATCAAGTTAGTTGATGATGCCAAGGCCAAAACAGCATTTTCAATCCCTGGTGGGCACTATCACTTTGTGGTAATGCCCTTTGGTTTGAAGAATGCACCTGCCACTTTTCAGAGGTTGGTGAATAAAGTTCTGACTGGTATGGAAACTTATTGCTCAGCTTATCTAGATGATATTGCTGTCTTTAGTTCCACCTGGCAGGATCACCTGGTCCACCTCAGAAATGTTTTGGAGGCCCTGCAAAAAGCAGGCCTCACTATCAAGGCCACTAAGTGCCAGATAGGGCAAAGTCAGGTTGTGTACCTGGGCCACCTTGTAGGTGGAGGCCAGGTTCAACCATTGCAGAGCAAAATCCAAACCATAATGGAATGGGTAGCTCCAACAACCCAGACACAGGTTGGAGCCTTTTTAGGCCTGACGGGGTACTATAGGAGGTTTGTTAAGGGATATGGATCTATAGTAACCCCCTTAAATGATCTGACCTCCAAGAAAATGCCAAAAAAGGTTCAGTGGACAGCTAGCTGTCAAAAGGCATTTGATGACCTCAAGCAGGCAATGTGCACTGCCCCCATCTTGCAGAGTCCAGATTACAAAAAGAAGTTCATTGTTCAAACAGATGCTTCAGAGCTGGGTGTGGGAGCTGTACTGTCTCAACTTAATGATGAAGGTCAAGACCAGCCAGTAACTTTCATAAGCAGAAGGCTGACCCCTAGAGAGAAACGTTGGTCAGCTATAGAGAGGGAGGCCTTTGCTGTGGTGTGGGCCCTGAAGAAGCTGAGGCCATACTTGTTTGGCACTCACTTCATAGTTCAGACTGACCACAAGCCCCTCCTATGGCTCAAACAGATGAAAGGTGAAAATCCTAAACTGCTCAGGTGGTCCATTTCCATACAGGGGATGGACTATACAGTGGAACATAGACCTGGGACCCAACATGCCAATGCAGATGGACTCTCAAGGTATTTCCACTTAGAACATGAAGACTCAACTGGTCAAGGTCAGTTTAATGTCCCTGCGTTGGGGGGGGGGGGGGGGGGGTTGTGTAGGAGAGTAGGATCTGCACTTATGTTGCCCCCACTTTTTTTCTGATGTATACACTGGTTTCTGGCTATAGTCTGGCTGGGTCCCTGGTAATCATGGCCCCAGTCTCTCTGTTCTCTCTAAACGACTTGGTGTGCATATTAGATGCACTAGTGATTGGATACTGTGGTACCTTATGAGCCCCTAGTATATGGTACCTAGGGCATAGGCACTTCACAGGCCTACCAGGGGCTGCAGCATGTATTATGAAACCCCTGGGAAGCATTCTCAATCTGACACCACAGGCCTGCTACTGCAGCCTGTGTGAGGTAGTGTTAGCACTCCTCACTGAGATATAGATTTCTATATCTCACCATACACACATATAAACCTATCAGCCACCCCTATGGCAGGCCCTATCAATCCAGAGGGCAGTGTGCATGGTTTACAATGTGAGGGGGTGCCTCTGCGTGAGTAGGGCCCCTCTGCAGCTAGCAGAGTCTATTCTCTATGGCTGTTTGTGGATGCGATTAAACCATATACTCTTAAGTGCATTAAAATGCTAACTTTGGAATGACTGCATCAAAACATGTCGTACCCATAGAGGAGTTCAGTAACAACTTTTTCCATTCTTTTAGATGTCCTCTGTCTAGATCTTCAAATGAAGGGAAAATTAATACTCGAAGCTCTCTAGGGACCGGTTCTTTATTTATGTATTTACGTAATACCGTGGCATCCCACCAACAGGAAAGTTCCTGTTTTTTTAATTTTTCAAGCCTCATAAATTTTCGACGTAATCCCTCTTTGACTGATGTTTTTGGATTAGTTGTACTTCGTCCAGGATTTACGCTAAAGAGATCCTCCAAAAAGGCATCCCTATTATCAAAGGTGGTCATAACTATTTTGGCGTGATAATATTCCACCTGCTTTTACCACACCTTCACGTATTGGCATGTAGGTTCCGGATGATTTTTATTTATTTAAAGTATTCTCAGCCTTTGTTTTTATCTCCTTGCTTGATTCTATTTTCAATATTTAACCAAATAGTCTTTTCTTGATTCAAAGGGTAATGGAGTGCTAGATTAGCAATAAGTATCTAATTAGAGGAGGAGGAGCCTAGCGCGCATCCAAGATGGTCGCGTGAGCACAGGGCTCCCCGGACCCTCTCTGCTCCTCGGAATCTATCCTGAGAATATCCTGAAGTGGCTTATGGAATCTGGGAGATAAAGACCAGCTGAGCATATATCTCTTTTCAAAACTCAAATCGGACCTGGGAATCCTGAGTTGTCGCCGTCGGAACTTTTGGGACCCACCCGACGGAGGTGACCGGGGTGAAGGTGACCCGAGGGGCCGGGCTGCAATTGAACAACAGCGGCTTCAGCGCGGTGCCAGTTGCCGATCCACCACTTTCGGTTTCGGTTTTGCACTTCAGGAGACCGGCAGGGGGGTGCGCTCGGGGTGGCGAGGTGCTTCCTGGGCCTCTGAATGAGGTTTTCTTTCACCTGCTACTAGAGTGCCTATCGCCTCGGACCCCCTCTACCGACATTTTGTGGTCTTCTTGCTGGTGCCCTTACACCTCTTGATTGGGTGTCCCCTTGAGTGACCGTGTTCACATGGGGGGCAAAGGGGGTCCCGAGGTCCGCAAGACCAAGGCTTCCCTCCGCGGGGGAGCAGTCCAGAGCAATAACATGGACCGATACACCCAGGGCAGGGGGCCCTCTGGCGCTGCTGGCCCCCCCTCGGATACTGCGGAGGGAGGCGCGACCGTCTCTACGGAACTATCCCTGCAGGACATTATGGGCGCTATTGAGGGCATTAGGGAAACCATCGCGACGCAATATGAGGCCCTGGCCCGTAAGATTGACACTGTCGCGATTGAGGTCACCCTGATCCGGGCCGACCTCTCCAAAACTAACGAGAGGGTCCAGGCTCTCGACACACGGACCTCCACCCTCGGTGCGGAGGTGTCGGATCTGCGGGCCGCGCTTGGAGACATCAGGGTGGTCAACGATCATATGGCCCGGCGGCTTGAGGACTTCGAGGGACGGGCCCGACGCAACAACATCCGCGTCATAGGTGTACCGGAGTCCTCTGACGGCCGCCCGGTTGACCTCGTGGTCGAGGAACTTATCCTGAAACAGTTGTCCCCGGCTGGCCTAAGTAAGTTCTTTGCCGTGGAGCGGGCCCATCGAGTTCCGGGCGGTCGGCCACGGCCGGGGCCCCCCCCGAGGCCTATCGTGGCCAAACTGTTCTACTACAGGGACCGCGACGCTATTCTGCAGGCCTCACGGACCCACGGCCCGGTTCGTCATGAGAACTCGACCATCAATTTTTATCCGGACTTCACGCAACTGGTCCAGAAACAACGGATGGGATTCCAAGGGGTGAAGCGTCGTCTCCGCGAGCTAGGCCTAAAGTATTCGATGCTCTACCCTGCAAAACTCCGAGTGGAACATGGGGATCGGACAGCCTTTTTTGACTCTCCCGTGGCTGCAAGTGACTGGCTGGACTCTCTGCCGGACGGAGGTGGCCGTCCCGGACCCTCTGCGGGCACCGCGGGTGACGGGTCCCCTTTAGAATGACTTTTGGTCCTTGATTTTGCCGTTTTGCACTGTACAGTCGGGTCTTATTTCACTTGCATATTGTGTTTAACCAGGACCAGTGAGGGGGGCGGGCGGGGACGGGTCCCTTACCTCCTCCGGGGTCTTTTCGTAGAATGGGGTTAGAGGGGCGACAGGCACACTGCAAGTTGGGGGGGTTTTTTGGCCCGCAGGGGTGCAGGGTGGGGGGAGTTGGTCCTGGGGTGGGGTTGGGGGGGAGGTGGGGTTGTTTTGCTGTGTGTTTTTTGTTTACAGGGCGAGGTACTGATTTTTGTCCACATTTGGGAACTGTGCTGCAGGCTGGGGGACCCTTGATCTATTGGGGGGGATGGGGGGGGGGACGGGTTGAGGCTTATGTCATGGAACGTCAATGGGTTGGGGGACCGTATCAAGCGGGGTGTAGTACTGCAATATTTGCGTCGTTTGACTCCTGATGTGGTGTTTCTCCAGGAGACGCATCTGGTTGGTAATGTTTGTCATGCAATGAACAGGGGGGGATACCGCCTCGTGGCCCATTCTGGCTTCACAACTGGTTCCAGGGGGGTGGGCATTCTCCTGCGAACCTCACTTCCGGTGGAGATCACTAAGATAGTCTCGGATGACAGAGGGCGCTATGTGTGCTTGATTGGGAGGTGGGAGGGGCAGCCCCTTGCCCTGGTTTCAGTTTACGTCCCCCCGGGCCTCCATAACTCCACCTTCACTGACTTGGGTCGAATGCTGCTTGACCTTCCGGACAGCCTCCTGCTCATGGGCGGGGACTTTAATTCTGTGGTTTCGGGTGAACTGGATCGTCACCCACCAAGGACCCTCCCCGCTGCCCAGGCATGGCTGGGTGGGATGCTGGATACCTTCGGCCTGGTGGATAGTTGGAGATTAATGCATCCGACCCAATGTCAATTCACCTTTCACTCGGGGGCGCATGGGAGTCTCTCTAGGTTAGACTACTTCCTTATGCCCGCGGCGCAGACTGGTCGGATTCGTGAGGTCAGGCACCTGGCGCGGGGTATCTCCGACCATTCTCCGCTGTGGCTTCTTTTCGACACCGGGCCGCGGTCTGCAGGGCGGATCGCTCCCATTAATCCATGGTACCTGCGAGACCCTACGACTCGTGACAGCCTGGTCAAGGCTATGGACCAATACTTCCTGGATAACGAGGGGTCGGTGTCGTCTGCAATGTCCCTGTGGGAAGCCTTTAAAACCGTGATCCGCGGACACGCCCTTTCCCAGATAGTGGTGGCTAAGAGGGTCAAGAGTGAGGCAGTGGTGAGGCTGGAGACTGACATAGTGGGGCTGGAGTCGGCCTTGGAGGCGAATGTCACTCCGGACGGGCTCCATGCCCTCAGCCTGAAACAGTTTGAGTATAGGTCCCTGGTCACTGACGCGGCCAAAACTATGTATAGGGAGCAGCAGGGTCGACTGTACGATGCCGGGGACAAGGCGGGAAAGTTGATCGCGTGGCTGGACAGGAAGGAGAGAGTGAATCGTGTGGTCCCGGAGTTGCGTGCTGCGGATGGTGTGTGTGTGACGGAGCCTGACGAAATTGTGGAATGTTTTGCCGACCACCTCCGGGCTGTGTACTCCCCAGTGACTGACAGGGATGAGGACGACTCTCGCCTTCTTTTGAGGGATATCGCCTTGCCCGGCCTGTCCGTTGAAGACCGTGAGCGGCTGGACGCCCCCTTGTCGGCGGATGAAATAGCGACTGCGATCCGCTCCCTTCGCTCGGGCAAGGCTATGGGTCCCAACGGTCTGCCCATTGAGCTATATAAATTGCGCCCTGACAAGCTTGCGCCCTTCCTCAGTCGCATGTTCCGTGAGTCTCTGGCGGCGGGTTCCCTCCCGGCCGACCAGCGTTTGGCCACGATAGTCGTTATCCCCAAGGAGGACAAGCCGCGAGACCGCTGTACTTCTTACCGGCCTATTTCACTGCTAAATGCGGAGCCTAAGGTCCTGGCGAAAGTCCTTGCCAATCGTCTGTTGAGCGTCGTGTGCGATCTTATTCATCCGGACCAATGCGGATTCATCCCGCATCGTAACACCGCTCTTAACTTGCGGCGTCTTCACGGCGCCCTTGCCAGGGCGGAGCTCCTCTCCGAACCGGCCGTGCTGGTTTCTTTGGATGCCACGATGGCTTTTGACACCATCGAGTGGCCATTCCTCTGGGCTGTCTTGGCTAAGTTTGGCTTTGGGGAAGGATTTATTGGCTGGGTGAAGCTTCTTTACACGGGACCCATGGCTCAGGTGGTGGTGAATGGGCGGGTCTCTCGGCCCTTTGCCCTCGGCAGGGATGCCCTTTGTCCCCTTTGCTCTTTGCTCTCGCCCTGGAGCCACTCGCGGCTTGGCTCCGCTGGGAGCCCTCGCTTAGAGGGATCCGGTGGGCCCCGGGCTTTGAGGATCGGGTTTCGCTGTATGCGGACGATATTCTCCTATATCTCACCTCACCGCGGCAGTCGCTCAACGTCCTCTTTGACGTTTTGACTTCCTTTGGGAATAATTCGGGCCTCACGATCAATTGGTCTAAATCCTGCGTCTATCCGATCTCCGGGGGTCCTCCTCTCCTGCCGCCTCGGCTTCCGATCCAGGTATCTCTGAGCGGCTTTAAGTACCTGGGGATATACGTTTCGCTGGACCCGGTGGCTCGCTATGAGCAGAATCTCCTGCGTCCGCTTCGGCGATTGCGAGAGGACACGGCCCGGTGGTGCAGGCTGCCCCTGTCCCCGCTGGGTCGGGCCGCGCTGTTCAAAATGATGTCCCTTCCCAGGTTCCTCTATGCACTCCAGAATTCCTTCGACGTCATCCCAGTGGCCTACTTTCGGGAGGTGGAGAGCCTGCAGAGGAGATTGGTGTGGGACGGGCGGGCGCGTATTGCTCTTGCTAAGCTTACTCTCCCCTGGTACGACGGGGGCATCACGCTTCCCGACATTCGCAGGTATTATTGGGCCGCGCAGCTTTCGGCCATCAACCATGCCACGTATGCGCCTGGCCTGAATCCGGCGTATGAGATGGACAAGTTCCTGCTTCCCGGCGGGGACTATAACAGGGCGCTTTACTCCCGCTCGGCTGGCCGGACCCTTACGGGTCCTACTAAGATTGCGGTGCGGACCTGGAGGGCTGCCACTGCGGCCACGGGCTGGAGTGAGCGACTGACATGTGCTACTCCTTTGTTTGCCTCTGATCGCCTGGGGAGCCTCTGGACTACGAAGGGGTTTGACCAGTGGGATACGATTGGTATCAGCAAAGTGGGAGACCTGTGGCATAAGGGCGCGGTTAAGACTTTCGCGGCTCTTCAGGCCGAATATGAGCTTACGGACAGGGAGTTCTTCCGCTATGCCCAAGTTCGACACGCCCTGCTTTCAGTCTTTGGAGAGGGGACCAAGATCCCGGTTTCTTCGCCCCTCGAGGACCGCATACTTGACGGACATGTCCCTGACAGTACTATTTCTTTAATTTATAAGAAACTGATTAATCATCGGGCTGACCTCTTGGTGCGCCTTCGGGAGGCTTGGACGGGGGATGGGGTGGAATTGGACGACGAGGACTGGCAGTCTGCACTGTCGTCCCCCAAGGAGGTCGCCATTCCGGCCCGTCTCCGGTTGGTACAGCTTAAGATTCTTCACCGGGTGTATGTGACGGGTCCTCGCTTAGTCTCGATGGGATATTCCGATGATGGGCTCTGTAAGCGGGGTTGTGGGCTCAGCGCCACCTTTCTCCATATCCTGTGGGAGTGCCGCGAGGTGGCGGACTACTGGCGCCGGGTACATACGGTTATGGGACAGGTCACTGGGGTTGTGCTGCTGCCGGAGGTGCGTCGCTGTGTCCTGAATGTGTGGGAGCCCAATGATTATAGCGCAGCTCAGACTCGGTGGGCGGCCCTGGGGAACATGATTGCCAAGAGAGATATAGCGCAGCTTTGGGGTGCCCAGCGGCCGCCCACCGTGTCAGTATGGAAGGAGAATATGGACTGGTGTATGTTCAGGGAGAAGACTGTGTATGTTGCCCGTGGTAAGCCGGGGGCATGGGGCAGAATCTGGGGGCAATGGAATGCATATCGCGGGGGTATCTGTACGCCCCCCCTGGTGGACACCGATATCGCCATGTCCCCCTGACCCTTGACGGTTCCGGGCACCTTTTGGAATGACTACATATGGACGTTCGTTTCCCTTGGCCCCCCCCCCCCGTCCCCAGCCTCCCGGTACTCCTTCCTTTCGCGTGCTGCTTAAGGGTCTGAACTGGAGTTCCCCGGAGGAAGCCTGACCTGCACTGTTTGTCTTTATGCCTCGCCTTTTGTTTTTCTTTTAGTTTTTTGTGTTTGTTGGACTTAAGTCTCCTGTTCCTTTAGAACTATCCGGAGTCACTACGGGGCCGAGCCCCGGGAACCGACTGCAGCTTTGATAAATGTATATTTTATTCTGTACTTAGCGGCCGGCCCTGGTGGTTGTAGGCCCGTGCTTGTAATCGAATTATTGTTCAATAAAAACTTTAAAAAAAAAAAAAAAAAAAAAAATCTAATTAGATAGAATGTGGTGGATATGCTTTCGAATATCTGCACATCAATAATGTCACCTTCTTGTAAAAATACGTGATTCAGAAGCATCAAACCAAATATTAGGTGCAACATTGGTGTCTAATACCCATCCACCTAGAGCATTAATTCCTAAACTCACAAAGTGTGATATAGGTTCACAATTGAGCAAATGACACCAGAGCACAGCATATGTATGTTACTTTCATCCTCATTGTATGTTGCCCACACTTCAAAGACATAAATAATTCAACATCGTTGGATTTCAACGTAGCTGTAGATCATTCCACTTTATTATTTTCTTTATCAAAGCAACAGCCACGTTAGTCCCTGTCATCTCGCTGTATTTTTTGGGATTTCTTTTCTCGTACATACATTTGATGTTTTTGTAGTTCATCCTTTATTATGGCCAGATTGCGTTCAGTCACCTCCGGTAGGTTAAGGTCTTGTATCGCTTTTTCTAAGGTAGCAATATCCACGAGAAGCTTCTCTCTTTTTAATTCCGCATCTCTTATTAGAATATCCATCATACCCATAGAAGAGTTCAGTAACAACTTTTCCCATTCTTTTAGATGTCCTCTATCTAGATCTTCAAATGATGGGAAAATTAATACTCGAAGCCCTCTAGGGACCTGTTCTTTATGTATTGACGTAATACCGTGGCATCCCACCAACAGGAAAGTTCCTGTTTTTTTTATTTTTCAAGCCTCATAAATTTTTGACGTAATCCCTCTTTGACTGATGTTTTTGGATTAGTTGTACTTCGTCCAGGATTTACGCTAAAGAGATCCTCCAATAAGGCATCCCTATTATCATCAAAGGTGGTCATAACTATTTTGGCGTGATAATATTCCGCCTGCTTTTACCACACCTTCACGTATTGGTATGAAGGTTTCGGCTGATTTTTATTTATTTAAAGTATTCTCAGCCTTTGTTTTTATCTCCTTGCTTGATTCTATTTTCAATATTTTACCAAATAGTCTTTTCTTGATTCAAAGGGTAATTGAGCGCTAGATTAGCAATAAGTATCTAATTAGATAGAATGTGGTGGATATGCTTTCGAATATCTGCACATCAATAATGTCACCTTATTGTAAAAATACGTGATTCAGAAGCATCAAACCAAATGAACAAGTTACTTACCTTCGGTAACGATGTATCTGTAAGAAACATTAGTTAGTTAGATTCCTCACCTTAGAATATCCCCAGGCGTCAGACTGGATCCGGAAGATTTTTCGTCAGCAATACCCCTTGCGCGTCGCTAGGCGTCGTCTGCGGCTCCGCGTCCGTCGTCGGCGTCGTGCGCCGGAATGACGTCGTCGGAGTACTTAGACGCCGCCCTCGCGCGCTGACGTCAGTTCTTGTACATAGTCTTCCGCGCCAGGAACGCAGAGCCATGCAAGATACCGACACTGGTGCCAAAAAAGTCTTGGGCCCTGAAAGGGATAGCCTTAACCCTAGATGTCAGTTCGCAGAACGGGGAGGATGGGTGGGTCGGTGAGGAATCTAACTAACTAATGTTTCTTACAGATACACCGTTACCGAAGGTAAGTAACTTGTTCATCTGAAAGAAACACGTTAGTTAGATTCCTCACCTTAGAATAGATACCCAAGCAATACCATCCCCGGTGGTGGGTCTGCGAACCAAGATCACACCAGAAAGTCCTGGAGGACAGAACGGCCAAAGAAGCCATCCCTCCGGACTTGGCTGTCAAGGCAATAATGCCTGGCAAACGTGTGTAGCGAAGCCCACGTTGCCGCCGGACAGATGTCCTGCAAAGGGACACCCCGTCCCAAAGCAGTAGTAGCCGCCGTGGCCCGAGTAGAATGGGCGCGCAGCCCAACAGGAGGGTCCTTTTTTGCCAAGGAATAACAAGTTTTGATGCACAAAACGACCCACCGAGAGATGGTCCGTTTGTGCACAGCTTTCCCCTTCTTAGCACCCACGTATCCAACGAGAAGTTGGTCGTCCACCCGGAACTGCTTCGTGCGGTCCAGATAAAAGGAGAGCGCACGTTTTGGGTCCAGACGGTGGAGCCTCTCTTCCTCTTTGGAAGGATGCGGAGGCGGAAAGAAGGTGGGCAAGGTGACAGACTGCCCAAGATGAAAGGGGGTCACCACTTTCGGAAGAAAGGAGGGACGAGGCCGAAGGACAACCTTGTCCGGATGAACAGAGAGAAAAGGAGGCTTTGATGATAAAGCCTGGAGCTCACTCACCCGTCTAGCCGAGGTGATGGCTACCAGAAAAGCAGTCTTAAGCGTCAGCAGACGAAGAGGACAATTATGAAGAGGCTCAAAGGGAGCGCACATTAGAAATGTGAGAACAAGATTCAAGTCCCACTGAGGCATTACAAAAGGGACAGGAGGGAACGTGTGAGTAATGCCTTTTAGAAAGCGTGTAACTACAGGGGACTTGAAAAGAGAAGGCTGATCAGGAAGCCGCAAGAAGGCAGAGATGGCAGCGAGATAACCTTTCAAGGTGCCCAGGGCAGAGCCCTGCTGGGCCAAAGAAAGAAGAAAGAGGAGAACCTCAGAAAGAGGGGCAGAAAGGGGATCCACAGCCTTTGCTGTGCACCATGCCACAAATTTGTTCCACCGGCAGGCGTATACCGTCTTTGTGGAGGGACGCCTGGCTGCCAGAATGATATCACAGACTTCAGGAGGCAAGTCAAATGGCATCAACTGCCGCCGCTCAATCTCCACGCATGGAGGTGGAGGCTGGACAGGTTCGGGTGGAGGACCGTCCCCTGCTGCTGCGACAGAAGATCCTCCCGAAGGGGCAGACGTATCGGAGGATCGGTCAACATACTGAGTAGCTCGGGATACCAGTACCTTCGTGCCCAATCCAGAGCCACCAAGATGACTTGGGCCCGGTCGTGCCTGATCTTCTTCAGCACTCTGGGCAGAAGTGGTATAGGCGGAAAGGCGTACAACAGACCGCAACTCCACTCGTGACGAAAAGCGTCGCCGAGCGAGTGCCGCCTTGGAAATTCCAACGCGCAGAACTGCTGACATTGCGCGTTCTCTTCGGTGGCGAATAGATCTAACCAAGGCTCTCCCCACTGCTGAAAGAGACCTTGCGCCACTTCGGAGTGCAGACGCCATTCGTGATCCATCATGCACCGGCGGCTGAGTTCGTCTGCTCTGGCGTTCAGAGAGCCCGCCAGATGTTGAACCACTAAGGTGACGCCCTGGTGTTCCAGCCACGTCCAGAGGCGCAGAGCCTCCTGACAAAGGGTCCATGACCCCACCCCGCCCTGTTTGTTGCAATACCACATGGCGGTGGTGTTGTCTGTGAACACCTGCACTGCCCTGACAGAGGGAAGGAAGGCTTTCAGTGCAAGTCGGATCGCTCTCAACTCCAACAGGTTGATGTGGAGGCGAGACTCCGCCGGAGACCAGAGGCCTCTGATCTCCGCCTCTCCCATATGGCCACCCCATCCTAGGAGGGACGCATCCGTCACTACGACATGCTCCGGTTGGGGAAGGGAGAGGCTCTTGCCCTTGACCCAATCGCGGTCCGTGAGCCACCACTGCAACTGCTGTGCAGTGCCCTCCGAGATCAAGACATGGTCGGACAGGTTGCCGTGATGCTGGGCTCACTGAAACTTCAGCATATGTATGTTACTTTCATCCTCATTGTATGTTGCGCACACTTCAAAGACATAAATAATTCAACATCATTGGATATCAACGTAGCTGTAGATCAATCCACTTTATTATTTTCTTAATCAAAGCAACAGCCACGATAGTCCCTGTCATCTTGCTGTATTTTTTGGGATTTTTTCTCTCGTACATACATTTGATGTTTTTGTACAATGAGGATGAAAGTAACATACATATGCTGTGCTCTGGTGTCATTTGCTCAATTGTGAACCTATATCACGCCTTGTGAGTTTAGTAATTAATGCTCTAGGTGGATGGGTATTAGACACCAATGTTGCACCTAATATTTGGTTTGATGCTTCTGAATCACGTATTTTTACAATAAGGTGACATTATTGATGTGCAGATATTCGAAAGCATATCCACCACATTCTATCTAATCAAAACATGTTGTGTTTGGTGTCAAACAACTTGGAATCATACCCCCACATCAGTCCATGATGTGGAAGCATGATCCCACCCTTCTAGAGGGGATGACATGTAACACGATAGAAATCCTATAGAGCCCTGGCATCACAAAATGGATGCCACCAGCACAGACACTGGGCTGCCCTCCTGCTGCTGACTGAAATTCGCAGTGGAGGAAGCCCAACAAAAGGCATCCTGTCACAAGGAGGTGTCACCACCTTCAAGACAGGATTTAGTGTATTGGAGCTGGGTGGGTGCACTCCTAGAGTGCTTTGAAGTCCTGCACTGGGGGAGCAGTAGGCTCCTCTGTGCATATGCCAGCTCAAACCGGTTCAGGGGCTACCTGTCCCTGCTCTGGCGTGAAACTGGACAAAGGGAAGTGGGTGCAACCACCCCCTACCCTGACCCTCCCAGAGGTGTGGTCATAGAGCTAGTCCCTCCCCTACCAAACTTTGCCATTGCAAATCAGATAACCCTGGACGACGCTCTACAAAGAAGAATCCTGGCCCTTCGACGTTCCACTACCTTTGGAAGACAGAAGAATCTCCCTTGGAGTCAAGAAGTGACTCCCCTGTTTGGCAGGGACCAAAAACCTTAATCCACAGTTGCAAACGTTCCCGTCCCGCTGGAGTTCGAAGTCCCTGCTGCCCAGGAAGTGGATTTCCTGACTTCTCGACGGCCATTGTGAGTACCCAGCAAAGCTGTGGCTAGTGGACCCCACGAGTGAAGAGTAACAGCAATACCCGGGGACCGTGCACTATTGTCGAGTGCAATCCCTTCACGACGTTCTACAAACTTGTGCATTGGACCATTTGTGGCCCAAGCCTCCAGCAGGTTTTGCAGCGAAAATCAGAGGCCTACCCCGTCCCGAGTGACCGTGGGCTCCTGTGAAGCATTTCCTGAAGAGTCGTCTTCAAGATCCCTTGCCCGTTGGCTAGTGGGCCCCCCGAAGACTTTCTCATCGACCCAAAGGGCTCCCTGGTTGCTCCAGGCCTGCCCTCACTTACCCTCGCTGGGTGAGTCCCTCAGACCTTGCTGGTCTGCACCATCGACATTCTTCACTCTTCACGAGACTTGCAGTTGCCAAGGCTTGTTGGCTCCAATCCGGTTGCCGACACCGCAGTCAGCTGCAGACGTCGTGGGACACTCCGAATCCAGCTGCTGGTCATCGTCGATCTCTCCTGGACCTCGTGAGCAAAGAGTCAAAACACCATCGACAACCTGAAATCACCCGACATCTGTGGTCATCCATCTTCCTGGCCACCGGTCACTGGCAAGTGACTTTGAACACTGTCCTTTCACATTTCAGGTCTTCTGCATCTTGAATCCACCCTTGGATTCCACCGGACACTTCTTCAGTCGACGCAAGCAGCAAGTCTAGTCTCCATAGCAAACAGCGACGCGACCCGACACCAAAAGACACCTATGCACCGGGCTTCCCTGTGTGAGGTAACTCGTGCACTCCGGTGCCCTAGTGTGTGTTGGCCCTCGAAGTACTTACCTTCTAAGTGGCTTGCTTGTAGACTTCCTCGAAGTACCCTAAAACTTTAAAAATCAAACCGCGACTCGCACCATTATAATCAATAGGGAACCCGCGGCTGTGTTCACACACTGTACGCGTCTCCCGTAGGCCTGTTACTTACCTGCTAACACTGCAGTAGTGAAGCCCCAGAGATTCCCCAGGACCTAGGCCTTGTCATTTTGCAAGTCGACTTTCTTATACCAATTTTTTAGTATATGGTCTGGTACGCCCCTAGGGCCCCAGCCATATTTGCGCTTAACTTATTCAGAAACGTTTAATTTTGAATGCGTATCTGGCTTCTAATCTCATAAAGAGATTAGTAGAGTGTGTCTAGTAATAAATACATATATATTTGATATATATACCTGTGTGGTGTCCTTTCATTTGGTAATTCAAGAGATTATAAGGTAAAACAAGCGGCTCTACATTCCTCTGAGACTTAGCCTGAAGGCTACTCTCCACAGCTACCACTAGGATAGCTTTCTTTAAAAGGTTGTGTTAAACCTATCTACCATAAGAGTCGAATTGGACTGGTGCAAGGTGGCCACTATAACTAGTGACCAGCATATGCCAGGCCAACTTCTCACACCCATTGTATATCTAAAGAGAAAAACATAGCCAGTTTGCTGCTACCAGTGTTGCTCCCACCCGTTAAATAGAAGAGAATAGAAAAACTGAAAAGGACCTTTCCTTATCACAATATATTTTCATTACCACCTACACCCCTAGCAAGTATCCACCCCCTCCGGAATCCCAGCTCGACGCTTTTGGAACAGTATTACCACCATCTCAGGTGCAGTCCGCTGGAGAGGGGTCTGCCCTCCCGCCTTATTTGTGGCGTTTGCCTGCACGCTTCTTTTCATCTCGGCCCCTGCGTCAGGGCTAATGACTATACCAACACCAGCACCAGGCAATATCGCATCAGCCCCTGACTCCCCCTCAGTCCGTATCGAGTCTAAATGTCAACACATTGCTCCTCTGGATCCGGATTCAGTTCCTCGTTGTTATAAGCTTCACGGGCGATCAGCGTTGGTTTCTAGTACCTGCTTTCTGTCTGACGAATTGCAATGCTTGCTTCGGGTCTGTAAAGAAGTGTGCTTATTTTATTTTATTTATATTCTTGTATAGCGCAGGAAGTCAACCCCCGGAAGGGTATCTCCGCGCTTACGTTTTACCAAAGAGCCAGGATCATACTAGTCAAAGGAATGAAGGGGGGAGAAACCTAACAGGCGACAAATAGAAACGTTTTCAGGGACTTCTTAAAGGATTGAAAATTAGTAGTATTTTTGAGAGCAGGGGGCAATGAGTTCCAAAGGATGGGGCCTTTGTAGGACAAGGCTCGCCCTCCCTGCCTGGCTTTTTTTTTTATCCTTGGAACCTGCAGTTGTTGCAGACTGCCAGAGCGCAGGGTGCGACTGGGTGTATAGGATTTGAATATTTCTTTTAAATATTTAGGTCCATTGCCAAACAAACAACAGTGAATAGTGCAGCAGATTTTAAATTTTACACGCTGTCTAATTGGCAACCAATGGAGTTTTGTCAAGAGGGGGAGTGATGGAGACCTTGGCTGAGCGTTGAGAACTAGTCTCGCAGCCGTATTTTGGACCACCTGTAGTCTCTGTAGTTGTTCTTCATTTGCAGAGACCAACAGGCCATTACAGTAGTCCAGTGTGGGAGGGCAGGCTTAATGAACAGGCGAGGAGGCTGTATATATTTGCCTAAGGAAGGCTTTTTATTGATTTTCGGTGAGAATAGAGATCCGGATGATGTTGGTTCTCCTGGTTTCCCTCCTGAGAGACTGTCTTCCCGGTCCGGAGATTCCGTAGGGTTCAAGGTGGATGTATCGGGGACTTCTTTGGCGATGGCGTGGCCGTCTTCCCGGAGGCTCATAGGAGGGAAAAGAAAGGGGTTTGTCAGGGTGGTATATTGTGATACGTTTGTCTTAACACCTTCACCGCACCAGCGAGTGTTGTTCCGGATCAATAGGAGGGGTCGTGAGGGAAATAGGGACGTGAAGGGAAGTATGGAGGTGAGGGGAAATACTTCAAGTTGAACGTATTCCGGCTATGTATCGGGAGTAACCGGATTAGCAGGGTAGTTTAGCTTTGGCTATGGAAGGTAGTGAGGGCAGACATTTATCTAGACAGATTTCTACTTGGTTGCGACAACTACACGGTAATTCGGGCCTCCCAGGTCCCGACCCAGTCCCTCCGTTACCTCCCTCAATCCCCCCCTCCCAGCTCACACCCCGGAGACGGTTTCACTCACCGACCCCCGCCGTAACTCTCCTGAGTTACGGCCGCTCCTCAGCGTCCTCCGGTGGGCACCACCATTCCTCGTACCAGCGGTCCTCTGAGTCCGCTTCGTCTCGGTCTTCCGTCTGCTTGTGGTCCTCGGGGTCCGCTCTCTCCTCAGCGTTTTCTCCGTCTTAGTCTTCTTCGTGTGGTTTGTTCCGGGTTCCTTCCTCTTTCTCGCGTTTGGTCCTCGACAACGACGTTTCTTCTCCTCCGGCTTTCATTGGCGCTGGAACAGTACTTCCGGGTTTAACCCCGCCCTCTTCCGGGTCTTTGGTTCCCGTCTGTGAAGAAACCAGAGAGGAGCATGGATATTGCAGTTCCCGTACGTTCCTCTTCTCTTTCAGAGGGGCGGAGTGAGGGACGGAGTATGTGAGGTCAGGACCAGAGTGCTTCCGTGACGTCAGTCTCGGGCGGTCATCGCGGGATCCCTCACATCCAGTCTACTTATAACCAAGGCTTGGACAAGAGTCTTCCTATAGGAGTCTGACAGAAATGGGAAGACTCGTCGTAGCAGTCCAATGCCTGCTACTTGGTTTGTGCGTTCTTTAAACAGAAGTGATTTGTCTAAGCGCACACCGAGATTTTTGACAATCTGTTTGGGGGTTGGGGTTGGTCCTAAATCCGGGGGCCACCATTCCGGGGACCACAGAAGTGTGGCCTCCCCAAACAGCATTACCTCAGTCTTGCCTACATTACACTGGAGGCGATTATTGGCCATCCAGTGAGATATTGCCCTCATTCCGTCCGCAAAGGATTTTTGTATTGCAGGCGTCAAAATTTTAAAGGGGAACAAAAGTTGAGTGTCATCAGCGTATGACACAGGGGTGAATCCATGAGATCTTACAATATCCGCCAAGGGGGCTACGTACACATTGAATAGTGTGGGGCTTAGGCATGAACCCTCCGGCATCACTCGTAGTTCACCTGGATAGAGCATGCTATATTCCAAATTAAGGGGCATATTATCAAGCACGGTGTTAAAATTATCGCCGCTTTAGCGGCAGAAAACTGCCACTAAAGCGGCGATAATGGGCTTGATAATATGCCGCAGAGAACTCCAATAGAAGCCTATGCTGACACCAGAACATGGGCTTCTATGGGAATTCTCAAGGGCATATTATCAAGCCCATTATCGCCG
Organism: Triturus cristatus; assembly: GCF_964204655.1. Classification (NCBI taxonomy): domain Eukaryota; kingdom Metazoa; phylum Chordata; class Amphibia; order Caudata; family Salamandridae; genus Triturus; species Triturus cristatus. The sequence continues at coordinate 1,776,779,153 of NC_140590.1, read as the reverse complement.
CTTTAGCGGCAGTTGTCTGCCGCTAAGCCGGCGATAATTTTAACACCGTTTCTTGATAATATGCCCCCAAGTTCTCACGTTTTTCACTTGGAGAAAAAAGACGCCTGGCTTCTTGGACGTGTCGTGTGAAATCAGGGTGTAGTACCAATTCGTGCAGTGTCTTCAGTTGTCGCGCCTTGCTATTATTGCACGAGGGTGAGCACCAGGGATCGGTCCCGGTGCCAGGGACAGATGTGCTTGCTCCACGACAAAGATATCTGAGAAAGTGCCTCTAACAAGAGTTATCAGGAGACGTTCCATATATAGTTACGCGTTATCTATGTTGGACGATTGAGCCACTCCCACAATCTTGATATCATTTCTTCAGGAACCAGCTTCCAAGTCATCCGTCTTAGCCTGTAGGGTGTTAAGCAATTTTTCCATCTTCTTGTGTACAACCGCCTCTACGGTAAGCACAGTTTTTGCGTCAGACACCCTCCTTTCAACTGTATCCAGCCTCTTGGTGTGCTTATCAAGCCTCTTTGTCATCCTATCCATCCTGTAAGAGTGCATCAATCTTCCCATTTATCTTGATTAGGCCGGGCTGCATGGCCGAGAGTATTGGCTTCAACTCTGTGTCAGTGGTAGTGTTGGTAGCTTTTGAACAAGCCCCTGCTGCGCCAGATTCCGTCACTCTCGGTTTTGGTGCCTTGAACAACTCGAATGAGAGCTTGGACTGCACCTTATTTGACTTGCCCATGTTGAACACGCATACTGTATCGCTTGTCGCAGTAGATCCAGCAAGTTACAATGTTCGGTCAGCACCCAGTGCGGTCAGACCATCATCAGCAGTGGGAGCAGTTTCATATGTGGCGATTCCCCATAGATTGTGCACCACGCAAGCCCGGTGTCTGATGTATGGTGCGGTCCTGTTCTTGCTAACTATATTGCAGTCTTCTGCCTATTGCCTATATTGTGATTCTCTGGCGGTGTGCTCCTGCTCTCGTACCACTACAATATCACACGATCCACAATTATGTCCTGAAAGGTGGAACGAGAGGTGCCCTCTGGATTTGCTCAGGGTCTAGTGTCTGTTGCGTGTTCCAGGTACAGTGCTCAGGGTGTCTGAGCTGATCTCCCCCCATCGATCACCAGAAGCAACCTCAAGTGGCCTTGTTCATTTCAGGAAACACACCGTCCTATGGCTGCAAAAACTGAGGCCAGGGGGCTGCTCACACCAAGCACTCAAGGTGCTGTGTCTTCGGTGTCTCAGGCCTACGAATCGAAGTCCCCGGGGCCCGGCCACAGAGTCACTCGATCCTGTATGTGGTCATCAAGCTCAGACATCAGCTTGCTAGAGGCAACCAGACCTCTTCCGTCGTCAGTAGTCCACGACGACCTAAAGTGGTTCCAGGGAGGCTCATAGACCAGTTACTCCTCACCGCCCACAGCCAACACTGCTGCTAACCACGCATCTTCCGCTGCAGCCCTCTCAGCTCTCTCCCCAGTCTCACCGCAGCTCCGAGCACCTCCCTTTCTGCGACGTGGTGCACTCCGCTGTGTCAGCAGAAGAAACCACCCTTGTAGCAGTTCAACACGTTTCTGTGGGTGCAAGGATAGTTTAGAAGGATAGGTGGGCCGATGGAGCTTTTCTACTCCGCGCCCATCTTGGAGCCAGGCAAGTCCGCGCCCTAGCTCCAACACTTTTTTCACCCTGTGCTCTACTTCGTACTCTGGTCTTTACACACACTATCTCAGGGATGTGCAGCATGGGTTTTCAGCTCTACCTAAGCCCATGCTGAGGTCTTCATGGCACTTCCAGGCAGACAGGCAGGTGGAAGCTTTGGAGAGACCACTACCTGTTTCAGGCCAGTAACCCCCACCGCCCCCAGTCTAATGTCACTATAGCCATAGAATCGTCTGTAGTTACACTGTCAGCGTTGGTGACTGGATAGGTTTTTCAGTCCGGTATTGTCCTGGGGAAATCAGTGTAACTTTCACCATAATAACACTGACACCAGTATCCCCCAGGGCTTCTACTCTAGTCCCACTGACTAAGGGGTTCTGTAAGTGCTTATTTGAGTTAGGTGGCCAGACAGTTTAAGTGGCTAACTCTCCCTTCCTTTCAGAGACTAGAACAGCTTCAGTGTGAACCCTGATTTGCTCTGGGCACGCTGCTGATCCCATCTGGAAATTTGCCACACCCGTGCTAACTGGCGGTGGACTAGGGGTATTCTTGTTAGGACAGGTAGAATCTCCAGTTTGGTGTCAAACCTTCTCACAGGTGTGACACAAGGCCTTTAGGGGATCAAAATGTTTACCCTTGTACTCAACCAGTGGGCTGGGAAGAATTCTGGGGCCCACCCTCCTGAGCAGATTTTTGGATGCCTTCAGAACTTTTTTTTTCTTTGGGGGGGGGGATTACCCCCTTTCCCCTGGGGAGGTTTTGTAACCCCTTTTTTCTGGGCAGCTCCAGTGGAAGTTTTGGTCACAATAGTCTTGACCCAATGGTCTGCCTTCTTTCCCAATTCTTGGGGGGAAATTAAACCCAGGTCCACCAGATACTGATGCAACTTTTCGTTTGTGCAATTACTTAACATGTGTTCTTGCACAACACTTCCAGTTACCCAACCCTCTAGTGGTTTTACTGAGTAGTCTATGAAGTCAAACCAGGACTGGTTTAGGGTTTTGAAAGCCCCCTGAATCTGATCCTATACCTCTCATTTGTGAGTCCAAAGCCCTCAATCTGGGTGCCCTTCATGAGGTCATAGGACTCAGAATCTGCCCTAGTAAGGGTCAGAAGTCTGTTTCTGCAGTTACCAGAGAACAGTTCCCAAAGTAAGGCTCCCCAATGTGGCCACTCCATTTGCCTCAATCCAAAGGCCCTCTCAAAGGCGGTGAACTATTAGGTGACAATCCCTTTGGGGATTTTAGGGTCATAGGAACTCTTTTTGCCTAGGTTTTATGTTGCTGTCACCACTGATGGGAGCTAAGCCCATCTCTGCTCTTTGTTTTTCCAAGGCCAGGAGTCTGGCTTCTAGATCTATTCTTTGGTCAACCTTGCTAGAGAGATGTCCTCTTTATTGAGTTTATCATCAATGATCTCATCAAGATCTGACCCACTTGTGTGGGATCTAGGTGCTATGAGCACTATCCTTAGAGTCTGGGGCACAGAGACCTCTCAATATCAGTAACTTCATCCTCTTCTGAGGTGGGATCTCCCCCCTCAAAAGGGTTTCCCCTTGCATATTCTGCCAAGAGCTCCTGAAGCTTGACCTTGGAAGCATGGGACCCCATGGAATCTTTTTTACGTTTACACAGAGACCTTAACTGTCTCATATCTAAATGGAGATAGGGGGTGAGCTGTGTATCACTCATGTCACTAATAGTGTGGGGGGTAAGGGGGAATGTGACGTATACACTGCTGCCAGGGCTGGTGATTCCTGTGGCCGTGGTGAGGGGACTCGCTGTCCCAGGACTCTTTGCGAGGAGCAGAGAAGAAGGAGTCTCCCCCCCGAACGCACACTGAAAAGTGCTGCTGACCTCCCGCGGCGCGGGAAGTGAAGTATAAACTGCTGCCGGTGCTGGTGATTCCTGTGGCCGTGGTGAGGGGATTCACTGCCCAGGACCCTTTGCTAGCAGGGGAGGAGATCGAGTCTCTCCTGTGCCGCGTGCTGAAAAGCACTGTTGACCCTTCCATCAGAGACTGGAGGAGGCTGGGCCCACCCTCTTGGTCTCTCTTTTCTTCACCACTTGTTTAACCATCGGGGCCGCAGCGTCACCGTGATATTGCAGTGGATTTGGGACACCCAGTTAGCATTGTGTGAGCGTACGGTGCTTGAGGAGCAGGTAGGGAAAAGCGGTGTTTCCTTTCCTACATGTACAGTGTGACTCTCCAATTAGCACTGTTGAAAGAGAGGGGCTTTGGGCCAGCCCACAATGCTACCCACTTTGTTTTACCGTGACAGCAGTTTTTGATCCGGAATCTATTCGCTATCTTAACCAATAGCACGCTCATTGAATTTTATTGTAGCGCGATAGTTCTGAGCGGACCTCGTTTCATCTCGGGGGAGGAATGGGGAAACGCTGCCCCGAAGGCTGCTACAGGTACGGTAGGTACCATGGACTCTTTTTTTGCAGTTTGGCTGGGGTCCTTGATAAGGAAATTGAGTTGGTGAACCAGCGCCTTTCTTGCTCCCTGTTAATCGTCTCCACTCAAGGATGTTGGTGATTTCTGAAACTGTTCCAGGACCATCCAACATATCCCCAATTTAACACTCGGGCGACATATCTAGTTGCGTGGCTGGCCAACCCATACCCCTCTTACCCATCATACTGTCTACTCATGCAATTGGGGCTAAATTACTCCTTACCCAGGAGCGGATTAATGGTAGCCCCGTCAAGTCATTAGCTGCTATTTCGTTATTCTTGGATGGGGCGGCTAGAGAACGAGCCGTGGCTGGCTCTGACGCGATAAGAAAGGGTCCCTTGAATGGAGAGAAAGCCAAGAGGCTGAGAGGACACAGCAAAAAGCATGCATTTGTAAGGGTGGATATGGGCGCCGCACTGGAATCCTTTTTGTGCTTGTTACGGGCTATATTAGACTCAAACTTAGATCCACTTATGCAGCGCTTTACCTCTATAGAACAGGGACTTCTTAATCTCAACCAGTGCACTTCACCTAGGGGGCAGGCACTCAATGTGAAACCTAAAACCTCTGCTGGCTGTATCACAGTCGAAGCCCCTAACCTGGATGATCAATATAAATGACACAGGGAGCAGCCACCACTACAAAATCCTTGGGACTGCCAACAATCCGCTTTGGCGCTTACAGCCTCCACAACCCTCCCAGAACCAGCTGGGCTCATTTTTGGGGCCTGCGGGAAGGGGCCCCCCTCGGAACAATTCAACTTAAGAAATTCTAATGCGGGGTAAATATTTAATGAGGGGGAGGGGAGCCCAAACCAGAACATAGTAACCCTACACCTCCCACCCAAATCGACACCATATGTTGTGGTCTTGGGGAATGTGCCAACACTTCCACCGGGCGTCACAGAAGACTTTTCTCAATTGAAGAATAAAGTCATGCACTGGCTGACTCGTAATACCACTCTGGGTCTGAGGGTGGGAAACCACATCAACATGGTGTGTAGGGTTAATTGGGTAGGCAGGTCCAAATAGACCAGTAAAGGGGACTGCATCATCATTAACTTCAATAGACCTTATGTTGCGGAAAGGATCCTAGCCTCAACTTCCATCAGTACTTCCTCCGGCCCTCAGTCAATCATTATGGCCGTTCCTCTCAGATTCTTTTATATACCTAAGCTTACTGGCTGGAACAACATGAGCTATACCAGGGCGGCCCTGTATGGTAGGCAGAGGACTACCCCCCCCCTTTTAATGCTTCCCAACAGCTCAGTACCTTGGAACAACACACACCATACCAAACAGGCTCCGTATGGTGGAGAGATGACTGCACCCCCACATTTGTCACTTTCCAATAGCTTTGCATCCTTGGGTTCCATGGATGCTTGTGAATGACTGAGTGGGGCTGTTTTCCAGTGGAAATGGGCGATTAAATAACTTGCATGATTGCTCCTGGCAAGGCCGTAGCTGCTTGGATGGAAAGGATTGTAATTTCATGGAATATCGCCGGTCTTGCTAACAAGTGTCTTGACCCTGCATGGATCTTATTCATAAAAAAGTTTAACTTGATTTGTTTACAGGAATTGTGGGCCATTGTGAACAGCTTCCCCTTGGAGGCTTATAAGTCCTTATTTGTACCGGCTATTCCCTCGAGCTCAGGAAGATCTAAGGGTGGTCCAGTGATTTATATTTCTATAGCAATACAGTGTAGAGTTTCCGTGTTGCTCACAGACAACCTCTGCCTGCAATCGTTGTTGCGGAGCAAAGGGTCTTGTAAACTGGGACTTTTGAATTTTTACAATGCAACCTCTTGTTCCCTTAGCTGTTCGTAATATATCCCTGTTGGGTTCCTTTTTAAGGAATCAGTCTTCTGCAGATTACAATAATGTAATGATTGCTGGTGATTTTAACTTCCATCTATGTGGGGATCCAAGGTTAACTGGCATCATCGATCTGGGCTGTCCACAAGGGAAAGGCATCCATTTTGACCACACCCTCAGGGTGACTCCCTTAATGCCCTACTAAATGAATTTGTTTTATCCTCGTCCATGTGTAAATTGGAACCTTGTAGAAAGGATCTTAATCCCTTTTTTGTGGGGAGGGGAAGCGGTTCATTTATCGATTTTATCCTAGTGCTCAATTTAGCTGGCCACTACTAGCGCCAATCAAGGGGGCAGGGAAGAGGGGGTTATTGAACGCTACAGATGGGGGAAGAAGGTTAAATTGGGCTCAGATATTACCAGAGTCATTACAGGAATCACTAACTGCTTTGTGTTACAAGTTAGAGTTATCAACTTGTATAGCCCCGCTGGCAGACCCGGTTGACATCATAGAAGCCTTTATGGTCATTTCTTTGAAAATAACAGACCTCCTTAGTGCTCCAACGCGATGTTCCACTGTTTTGGTCCCCAGATGGTTTGACTCAGACTGCTCTCGTGCATCCAGGAAACTGAAGAACGCCGTAAGTCAGTGCCAGAGGGACACTGCATTAGTTAAGATCCATCCAACGGCTTATAAAGCTGAACTACCTAGACGAAAGGCAGTGCTGAAGGAAGAAACATGGAGAGAGTTAATTGAGCCAAGTACCCTTAAGAGCAGCTTGAAGTTTTGGAGCATTATAAATAGCCCATTTTTAACTGAGGATGCAGGAATGCTGTTGGAATTCATATAACAGAGGAGAAAGGGGTACACCATTTTGAGGATATGTTTCAGTGTCCCCCTGACAGGAATCCACCTTCTAGACTAGTTGCTGGGATATCTGCCCTGGTCTTTATGGTAGAAGAGGTCAGGAAGGGTATTGTTGGGCTGTTGATCAGTTAAGCACCAGGCCCAGATTGTATTCCGTCGGATCTTTATAAATCCAATATTAAACCTTGGGCACCAGCCCTTACAGCTGTCATTATGTCGCAGTAAAAACTGCCCCCCCGGTTCCTGGGCCACACCCACTATAGTTCCAGTATTTGAAAAGGGTAACAGAGATAGCTTGCATTGCTATAGGCGAATCTCCCTGTTGGACTCAGAGGTCAAGGTGGTTGGCCATATTCTTTTTGATAGGTTGAGCAGCTGGGCAATGGATAATGACATTCTAGTTGATGCCCAGTATGGTTTCCATCTGGAACGGTCGACCGTGGACCAGTGTCTAAACTTATTTATCATTCTTAACAAGTACACGGTCGCCCGCCCCGGCACTATCCACCTGTCCTTCATGGATCTGTCATCCGCATTTGATCGCGTAAACGGAACAAAGCGTTGGCAGACTATGTTGTCCATCAGTGTGGATGGCGATATCGTTGACTTCCTGCAGAACCTCCATAGAGATGCTGAGGTTCAATATACACAAGACCTGAAGGTCACCCACCAGTTCTCTATAAAAAGAGGAGTACGACAACGGTGTAGCTTAGACCCTTTTTGTTTAATATATATATCAACAAATTGGAGAAGGTTATAGAGGAGTCTAAAGGTGGATTATCCCCAGGAGGGTCGCCGTGGTTTGCCCATTTTATTGTACGCAGACGATGTGGTCCTTGTAGACCGGGCCGCAAACACTGCTTAATTCTTTTGCCTCATTCATGGAGGATTTGCTGATAAATAACTCAAAATCCTATGTGATGCAGGTGGGACCGCGCATAGAAAAGCATGATTATTTCATGGTTGGATCTGCCCAGGTTCCAAGTACCAGATGCCTTTCCCTATCTGGGGGTCCTTTTAGACAATTAGATGAAATGGGGGGCCATTAAAACCGAGAAAGAAATGAGATTTAGTGGGTGCCAATACAACCATTTTTAACTTTGCCTCCAAGCTCGGTAGGAGGGCAATTGGGGCTCTCGTGCAGATATATCGGGCAAAATGTATCACTAAAGTCTCCTACGGTAGTGAAATCTGGGATTATACTGTCCTGGAGGAACTCCAAGTGGATGAAAATAATATCTTGAAACGTCTCCTATGTGTGCCCCAGGGAACCTCGACCCTAGCGGTTCATGAAGAGCTGGGTGAGTCCTAACATTCTGACCTACTGGCCCTTCACTCCTGATTCTGTGGTTAAAAATGTGGTTGAGTCAGGGATCAGCCTTAAACAAACTGATCCTGAAGGATTGTATGGCCCTTGACCATGCCCATCACATCCCCTGGCTTAATTATAGAAAGAGCTGTTTCCTAAAGCTGGGAGGAGCTGGCTCATTTATCAACCCAGAATCAGTGAACAGGAAAAACCAGGGGCAGGTAAGGGAGTCCTTTTCTAGACAGAGGACCTTAGATAAGGAAGCTCGGGAGTTGAAGAAGTCTAGTGTACAAAGATTTGTCATTCTGAAAACCGCGCAATCCACTGAACTATATCTTCTAGGGCCTCTAAGTGCCTACAATCATTTCCTATTGACTAGGTTCCGTTTTGATCTCTTCCACCTTCTGCTGGTGCAGCCACGTGGGTGTAGCAGAGGTCAAAACCTAGAGTCTTGTGGCTGCGACGTTAAGCCTTCACAGGAGATGCTCCATTTTATAATGTTTTGTAATTTGTATGAGGTACTCGGAAAACTTTTATTGTTCCCATCTTGAAAAAATTGAAGTTCAAGCAGGTGCGACCTACCTTTACCTTTTTACACATGTTATCTGGTAACATTGTCTTATATGTTCTTAACTTTTTAAAAGCAGCGGTCAGGCTCTGAGCCTGCTGCAATTAACCAAAAGAGGCTTACAAGGGATGTTTGTAATGTGTCCCCGTATGTATTGTTAGGTTACATTGAGTTCATGAAGGAGTCTTGTTTCATTTCTTTTAAAGATAAATCGTATATTCACTTTTTTACATACTGTTTTTATGTATAGTATCTATAATACATAAATCTACATATAGATCTACAAGGAAGCTTTGTCTATTGAGTGACCTCTTTGTACAACGTATTGTTTTAGATGACTTATGGTTTTAGGCAGAAACCAAATAAAGTGAATTGATTGATTGATTGACTAATAGTGTTTTTTTCTTTTTACAAGAGGTCAAAAAACTTCTAAGATACTTTTCTCCTTAATTATAGTAAGTTGTTATTTAAGAGAAATGCTAAAAGGGACTTAACCAGGGCCCTAACAGACTTTTAAAAATGTTGAAAAAAAATTCAACTCCCAAAAATATGATTCTAAAGACAATTTAGGAGTCTTGTGATCAGGTGTTGGTTGAGTGGTCCGACAAATGCAAAGTTGTAGACCCCACTGCTGATCCACTAATGTAGGAAGCTGATTCTGTATATATTACACCAAAAAGAGGTATAGTGTGCACAGAATCCAGTGAGTCCCCAAAGGCATGGCAGAGGTTAAAGTAGATAAACCTTACTCTGAAAATAGTGGTAGCTGAGCAGTCAGGCTTATCAGACGGTAGTGAGAGTGCATTTGGTGTACATACTCACACGAGACAGGAACACACACTCAATGACTGACTCCAGGCCAATGTTTGTAGAATAATAGTCACTTTTATTTCTAGGAACCAAGTTGTACTCAGTTATGTGTGAGTAAACTTTGATGCAATACTTTCAAATTACTGGCAATAGGGTTGTATAGCAGTAAACAATATTTTACATTTTCAAAAAATGCTTTTTAGTACAAAAAGCGATACTTTGTATTTAGGATCACACATACAGTGTGAGACTAATGCACTCCTATGGGGAAAAATACAGGTGAGTAACTTACAGGTCAGTAATCTGTTTTAAGTTTTAGTCTGCGGGGGTTTTGGTCAACACTGGTAAAGGGTCGGACCAAGGTAGGTACTGTACCACCAGGGGCACTGGGGCAGCCGGGTGCAGAGGTCACTGAGCCCAATGTTATCCTATGGAGGCTGTGGCCACCTCGAAGAGGCACTGATTACAGTTGGTTCAGGAACACAGGTCCTGGAGGTTCAGTTCAGCACTGGAGGGGGCCCCAAAGAGCACTGAGACTGTACCACCTGCGACTCAAAGGCAGCTGGGTGCAGAGTGCCAAGGATGTGTCAGGGGCCCCGTTGAAACCAATGGAGATCCTCGGTTAGAGAAAACAGCTCGGTTGCGAAGGTTGGTTGAAGGAATACCACGACGGGAGAGGTACGTTGGATAGTTGGGGGATTCTAGGACACAGTCGGATGGCAACTCCTAGGGGTTGTGAGTGCAGGAGTGTCTTTAGGTATCTGCTTTTTCTCCCTAGTTCCTTTAGGTTGAGGCGGCAGGCGTCGAGGGGGACATCAGAAGAGGTCATCCAAAACAGGGTCCCAGGTCAGGAACGCTGGGGATACTTCACTGGGTCGGTGGGCCACCTGGACCCGGGTCAGAGGCGTCGGGTGCCGGTGTCGCGAATCAGCCTGGATCCAGGTTCCTTGTGTTGGTTTCTTTGCTGGACAGATCCAGTGTCCACAGGATTCAAAAGTCTTTGTTAAAGACAGCACAGGTCCGCTGGGGTTCTTGGATGTTGCGGACTGCGGGCCACACCAGTCTCTTGGACCAAGGATACTGGAGGTGGAGACAGGCAAGTAGGGCTGGGGCCAAGTCACTCATCGTCTTCTTCTCCACTGCACACTGATCTTTGGTCCTTCGAATCTGAGGAACAAGGTTCAGAGAAGCCCTTAAATACTACATATAAGGGTGTTACAGAGGTTGGGGCCACTAATGAATGCCTACTGTCATCAAGGGTGACTACATCCTTAGGGTTCCCCCTCTTTTGGGGAGAGGGGCACATCCCTGTTCCTATTGGGCCTAATTCTCCAATTCAAGATGTAGAATTTCTAAGAGAGAGGCTCACTTCAGCTCCTGGCGACCCCAGGGTGTGCCAGACTAAGGTGGACACTCCTAATTTTCCCACCTGTCCTGCTGCCTAAAGTGGGTCTTGGACAGGAGGACGGGCATCTCCACTGGCTGAAGCTGCCCAAATCAGCAGATAACAAGGTGAGAGTCTTTGAGGCTCACTGACAAGTGTTGCTGTTCCTGCCAGGGTGAGGTGTGAAGCACCTCCACCCAGAACAAGCTTTCTTTCTGACCTTCGAGAGCACAAAGGCACTCACCTTATGAGGTCAGAAACCTGTCTGGTGGAGGTTGGCTGGCGGGACCAGTCAGGCATTACACTAGAAGTTGGTCGTTTTTCAGGGGACATCTCTAATATGGAGTGAGTGCATTTTATACTAAATCCATCACTGGCATCAGGGTGGGTTAATTATGCTGAGAAGCATGATACCAAACTTCTCAGTCTTCAATAAAGCCATCATGGAGCTGTGGAGTTCGTATTGATAAACTCCCAGCCCATGTACTCAAAATGGGTTAACTGCACTTACAATGTCTGTGAATGGCACAGAGGCTGTAGGGGCATATTGCTCATGCAGCTAAGTCCTCATCTGTGATATGGTGCACCCTGCCTTAGGGCTTTGCAGCCTTCTAGAGGGGTGACTTATCTATGCCAAAGGCAGTGTTGGTGGGCATGGCACTCAGGGATGTGTGCCATGTCGACTCTTCAATTCGGTCAGCACCAAAACATACAGCCTGAAATAGCAGTTTGTGGGTGTTAAGGTGAGGGGTCTCTGATGGTGGCATAAGACATGCTGCTGCCCTCCAAGGCCCTCTCTGGCCACAAGGCCCTTGGTACCAGGGATACCTTTTTTACAAGGGACTTACATGTCACCCAGAGGTGTGCCAATTGTGGAGACAAAGGTACAGTTTGGGAAAGAACACAGTTGCTAGGACCTTTTTAGGAGGCTCCCAGCACACACTCACTCAAGTTTGCAACAGGTATCTGGCAAAAAAGTTAGGGGGGTAACCATGTAAAAAGGAGCAGGGATTACAGGCTAAGGAAAACAGGATCTGCAGATGTATCCTTGGAGTGCAGGTAGGGACTCCTAATTATGTATCCACGAGGAATTGGGCATGTCGTATGTAGTTGACACAATTAAACTGGCCCCAATGAAGCTATGGTTTTCCATTTGGATCAACCTCTCACTGAAATTCTGAAACTCACAAACATACTCTATCACATGTACACCGATGATACTCAATTGTATCTGAACATTTCTTCACCAGACTACATCAATACTCTCAACTCTGCTCTTTTGAAAACTCAACAGTGGCCATCTCATAACCATCTTATGCTAAATACCCTCAAGACAGAATCCCTCCTGCTGGCCCCCCACAATCATCCTGCCCCCATTTAAGCCTGGCTCAAACAACTAACAGCCGTCAATGGCACCCCACACATTGTTGACTCAACTAGATCATTAGGAATAACATTGGACAAATTCCTGAATATGCAAGACCACATCAGGGCAACAACAAGGAGCTAATCACCATCTTTACACCTTAAAGAAAATCAAACCGTTCCTGCCGCCTGCAGACATGCAACTAACAACCAAATCCCTAGTCATCACCTGTTTAGACTACTGGTTCGTGGCCCTTGGCCGGTCTCCCCAAAGCTAAACTGGCCACACTGAACTCGGTGGCCAGGCTCACCAAGGGATCTAGAAAACAAGATCATATCACACCATATCTAATCCAAGTCAACTGGCTACCAATCGATGCAAGGATCAGGTACACGATAGCCTACTTGACACACAAACTGCTGCATCAGAACACTCCTCCTTACTTGGCTAATAAGCTTGAACTATCTGGCGGGAATGGAGCCCTTAGAAGCTCAAATACTCTACTGTTGAAGCAACAAAAGTTCAAAAAGAAGAGAACCTACAACCGCACATTTTCTGGTCTTGCTCTAAGAATATGGAACGCTCTCCCTCTCCATATCAGAAAGAACCCTTCGACCGCTGCTTTTAAAAGTGAAGTCAAAGCATTACTCCTGAATAGCCACCTGCGCCAATAGAACTGTAACCTGCAAGCCATCTGTATTCATTTTACATCATTGACCCACTTATCTACCATGCAGTGAGCATTCACTGTTACTAAGTTTAGCTCTATTGTTTTCTTCATTGGTGAATATGATGCATCCTCATTTGTTAACAGCGCAACTTCTCAACCACAATGTACAGCACTCTGATACCCTGAAGGGTCTTGTTTGCGCTATATAAAACATTTCAGATAAATAAACCAGGAGGCCTCGCTGAACCGGGATATTATCTTGGACTGCCTTGGTTGTGACTTGGGTCTCCCTATCCCGTGGTTTATGTATGTTAAGGATATGTGCAATATGGAAGGTAGACCTGATATTTTTTCCTCGCTTGGTGATATTCCTGCAAGAGATAAAAAGTGGTGAAAAACGACTTTTACTGACCTTATAAACCGAGAAAGGGAGGAGTCTGAGTTGTGGAAGACCGCTAACAGAGATTATCTGTTGGTACAAACTACTCCCGGTAAGGAACCTTCCCTGGCCACGGTGCCGAGATGAAGGGATAGGGTTCTTCTCACGAGGTTTAGGCTGGGTTTGATCAGGCGCCAAGTCTCTTCCCCTCTGTGCCAGTTTGATTTGAAGGGAATCTTAGTCTTCCCTTGCGATGAGTAATCACTGCAAACACGGACACACTCAGTTTTCTTTTGCAGGTTTTCTAATAGTTACGCTGGAAAGTTTTTATTCCACTTATGAGGTGTACCCCACATTCCCGATATATCGCTGCCCTTCTGTATTTAAAGTTGCACAGGGGGCGGAGCCAAGATGGCGGAGTGAGCAGACGTCCTGCTCGTAGGCTCCTGGAAAATCGTTCCCGTTGCCATAACATCCGGATCAGGGGGGTTACCATGGACGTGGCCTCGAAGGACCTTTTTACCTATACGAGGGAACTCTTCAATCATATCCTAGGGCGCCCCCCAGAGACAGACCTGTGCATAGATCGGGCGCATAGGGTGGGCCCTCCCAGGGCACTGTCGGCTCCCCCGTCGGACATTCTGGTATGCGTGCAAGACTTCCGCTCCAAGGAACTGATAATGCAAAAAGCTAGTCAAGTGCACCCCCTTCAGTTCCGCGATCAGCGACCGGTGCTGTACCAAGATCTGTCTGCTCTCACGCTGCAGAAGAGGCGCCTCTTCCGGCCCATCACTGCGCACCTGCGGCAGCTCAGCATTCCATATAGCTGGGGACACCCCTTTGGCCTAGTATTCCGCAAGGATGATAAACTGTATCAGCTGCGTTCTCCGTCTGAAGCCAGCAAGTTATTAGGGGTGGAACTCCCGGAGGAGGAGGGGGGACTCCAGGCCTGGACCGGAGGACACTGGGCCCCGCTGGCGGCAACAGGGTTGTAAGTGCCGCCTCAGGAAACCACAGATGGGAGATCGCAAAGGGCTGACAGGCGGCATTGGAGGTGGTGACCGCGGAACTCTCTGGCTCGCCTCCTGGCTAACCATGAACGCTATGCTGTCGCGGGTGTTTTCGTCTCCGAGATTGAGTTCCTTAGCGGGGGCAGGGCTCCCTTTCACTATTGGTGAATTACCCCAATGACTTTTCACCGATCACCGACGAGTGATGGACTACATGTTCTTAATTTTTCTATTCGACAGTTCTATTGTTTGGGGATGTTTGGGGAGGGCTGGGGAGGGTTTGTAGTGCTCCACGTGCGCCTTCCTTTTGAGGTTTGTCCGTCCCCCGGAGACCTCGCTCATTTAGGCTGTTCACACACCAGACACTCCGCAGCTGCGCCATCTGACCCGCCCCTACTGCAGGATTCCTCATCCACTACATGTAATGGCCCCTACCTCACTTAAGATTCTGACCCTGAATGTACGGGGTCTTAACAACCCAGTAAAGCATAGGGCGATTCTTTCATGCTTGGAGAACTCGCAAGCGGAATTATGCCTTCTACAGGAAACTCACCTCTTGGCACGTGACTGCCATCGGATGAGATCGCGCAAGTTCCCCACCCAGTTCTTCTCTTCTGGGCCCACGAAAACGGCGGGGGTGGCAATCCTAGTGGCTCAGAGGTTCCGGGGTGAAGTTTTGCACAAGGTGACGGAGATTAAGGGGCGGCTGCTGACCTACCGCTTCGCACTGGGGGGGAATGACGTTTACTATTAGTTCCCTGCATGCTCCTAACGAGGGTCCGGAACGATTCTTACATACCGCCATCACATAAGCCACGGCTACACACGACCGCAATATCATCACAGGGGGCGACCTTAACCTAGTTTTTGATAACGTGCAGGACAGATCTGCTCAACGCACTCACCAGGCTGGGGCCTGGTCCACGGAGGGACGGGCGAGGTTGCGGGACCTGGGACTGTGCGACCTTTGGCACAGCCTCCACCCCCAAGAACGGGAATACTCATTTTACTCCAACGCACACAAGACATATGCCCGATTAGATCACTTCCTGGTAACTGCTCCGATACGGGAGCTCACGACCGCGATTGACATCGGGGTGGCCTCCCTGTCAGACCATGCTCCGGTGCTGGCCTCCCACCCACGGCACAACGGAATAGAGTGTGGCGTCTTAGAGAGGCCCTCCTATGCCGAGAGGACGTGGTTAAACGCATTCAACAAGCTATTCGCGATTATCTTGCCCATAATGCGAATTCAGACACCACACTCGCCACACAGTGGGCTGCCTTAAAGGCGGTTATTCGGGGAGAGTTCATCTCAATTGCGGCGGCAGACAATAGGGAACGAGGGATCAAAAGGGAAGAGCTTACGCAGCAGGTCCGCGAGTTGGAACAGATGCACTGGCGGACGGGAGCCCCAAGAGTGTGGCGGCGACTTAAAGCTGCTCGTCAACAGTTATTGGCGTTAGATCAAGATAGGGCAGAATATGCGGCATTGAGACTGCGGCATGCCTACTATGCGGGGGGAGACCGGTGTGGACGCCTCCTGGCACATAAACAGAGAGGTTCGCCAGCGTAACGGGGTCAAGGCGGTCGAGCGAGAGGATGGCACTAGCGCTACGGAGGATGGAGCTATATCAGAGACGTTCCGGGACTTTTATGCCACTCTCTATGCAGGGGCCCCGTTGGAGCGCTCAGATGGAGCGGCTTTTTTGGACTCGGTCACCCTGCCGGTCCTGACCGGAGAACAGGCCGAGCGCCTTGATAGCGCTATCCAGTTAGATGAGGTCGTAACTGCCATTTCTCGTCTAAAGCTTGGGAAGGCCCCCGGCCCGGACGGCTTTCCCGCAACGTTTTATAAGAAGTTTTGCTCCCTACTCGCCCCGCTCCTTGCCCGGCTGTTCAATTCCTTCGATGTCCATGGGGCGCTTCCGAGCGACCTCCTGGAGGCCTCTATAGCAGTCATCCCCAAACCCGGGAAAGATAGCACGCGCTGAGAAGCCTACCGTCCAATTTACTTACTTAACATAGACTTTAAACTCTATACAGGTTTACTGGCAGCTCGTCTCAGCCCCCACATGCCATGCCTCATTGACCCGGATCAGGCGGGTTTCATCCCTGACCGCCAAACGTCGGATAACACGAAACGGGTCCTACACCTTATTGAAAAGGCCACCCGGGTCCCCGGGTAATTTATGATGCTGGCCATCGATGCTGAAAAGGCGTTTGATCGAGTGCATTGGCCTTACCTGGAACAGGTGCTCGAGAGAGCAGGGATGGGTGAGCGGTTCCGCACGTTCATCCTCAATTGCTATCAGTACCCTACGGCTACAGTCCGGTTGAATGGCCATACGTCCTCTCGCTTCCGCATTGAACGCGGCACGAGGCAGGGGTGTCTGCTATCCCCCCTCCTCTTTGCCCTCTATATGGAGCCTTTGGCTCAGAAGCTGCGACAAAACCCGGGAATCACAGGGATAAAATTTGGAGGCTTTGTCCACACGATCAGCCTCTACGCAGACGATGTGTTAATCGCATTGACGGACCCGGCATCTGCTCTTCCGGCTTGCTGGGCGGATATGGCGGCCGGATTCAAAGTGAATGCGGGGAAATCCCTAGCTCTAGACCTCTCGTTGTCACGCCCCACCCGGGAATATTTGCAGAATCTGCTCCCCATTCGTTGGGCGACAGACACCGTACCGTACCTAGGGATTCAACTAGCCCCCTCTCTCCCCCAGGTGGTTCATACTAATTATTCATTGCTGCGCGACAGAGTCCGACACGAGCTCGATCGGTGGTGGCACTATCCCCTCTCTTGGTTAGGTAGGGTGGCGGCAGTCAAGATGACCATTCTCCTGCAGATCCTCTATCTTTTCCGCACTATATCTCTCCGACCGCCTGTCGGATGGATCTCGAAAATGCAGGCTGATCTAGCCCGGTTTATATGGAACGGCCGGAAACCGCGTATGCGTCGAGCACTGGTGTCGTTGGCGCCGGAGGGTGGAGGTCTCGGGGTTCCTGATCTCAGACTCTTTCAGGCTGCTCAATTGCGCTACCTAGTAGAGTGGAGCAGATGGGAATCGGAGAAGCACTGCTTGTTTCAGGACCAAGCGGTGGCGGCGAGGCCCCTGCAAGAGATTCCCTTCCTGCGCAAACCTCATAGGCCCCCTAACCTGTACGCCTCTTATATTACACGAGTTCCCCTGGAAGCACGAGTTCCCCTGGAAGTGTGGGATGCCACTAATCTTACCCATGACTTCACGACTTTACCGTCTCTGCTCACACCGTTGATTTGCAATCCTGACTTTACTCCGGGGATGGAGGACACCGCTTACGCGGGCTGGAAGATGGCCGGTTGTCGATCCCCGTTTCATGTTTATGGGGCAGAGGGGGTAAATTCCTTCACTCAGATGCAGAGAGACTTTGGGCTCCCGGAGACAGAGAGGTTACGGTATCTGCAAGTGAGGCACTGGGCGCTTCAGCCGCAAGTACGCTCTGGGGCTAATAGGCGACTCTCCACATTTGAACGGTGGCTCATCACCCGTCCCTCAGACAAAAATCTAATTTCTGACCTCTATAAGCAGCTGCAGCTCCCACACAAGTACTCACTAGGCCTGGGCGGCAAATTCCGCTCCGCTCACGGAATTTGGGTAATTTCGCGTTACGCGGAGAACGCGGAATTGCCAAAAAATTCTGCTTTCCGCGGCTTCGCGGAATTTTTGCTTGTTCGCGATTTCAAAATGCGTGTTCGCGAGATATTTCCCCCGGAGCACGCAAACAGCAGTCGCGAACAGGTAAAAAGCATCGCGAACAAGCAATTCCGCGTTTTACGGAGATTTTTAACCATTTCGCGGAGATTTGCGTAGCGCGACTACGCAAATTCCGCCCACCCCTAGTACTCACACAATCCTAGCAGGGACAGGTGGGAACGGGAATTGGGCAGAACATTGAGCCATAAATAGTAGGAGGGTATTTATTATAGGGCTAGACATTCTGCATATCATATGGGGCTCACGGAGACGCTTACTAAGATTGTCACATATTGGTATTACACTCCGGAGCGCCTGCATGCGATGGACAGTTCTCGTGAGGCGGAATGCTGGAGGGGTTGCGGCCAGGTGGGTAACCTGGTTCACCTGCTCTGGAAATGTCCGCGCATTCGGTCCTATTGGACCCAGGTGCTGGATGAAGTGGACAAGTGCTTTGAGACTGAAATACCACGCTTCCCAGCCTATGTACTACTGGGTCTTCCCAACCCCCTGACGTATCCGCTACGGTCTCGTAGGCGCAGACTGATGGCCATTGCTATTGGGTCAGCGACGCAAAACATTCTTGCACATTGGCGCACGCCGCAGAGTCCCGCCTTCACCGGCTGGCTACACCGCTTGTGGCATGTTCTGGGTATGGAGAAACTGGCACTGACTATAGTCGGGGAGGGGGATAGGTATGGTGAATTGTGGCAGCCCTTCTTGACACTCTTGGCTACTGAGTTTACGGATATCACGTGCCCTCGATATCTTCAGCTGCTGCGCATCACAGAGCTCCCGGGGAGGGTAGCCGATAGGAGCACAAGGGGTTCAACAAGACTTTGAGAAGGACGTGGAGCACGGGGAGGGGGAGGGATGAGGGTAAGGGAATGGCCCCCTTTTTTTGGGTATGGGGGGGGTTTGGTTTTCCCCTGATTTCTTTTAATTTCGACAGTTAGCTCCCCTTTTTTGTTACGGTCATTCTTTGAATAAGCGCGCGCTGCTTGGATGGTGCTTTATGTAATTCCCCCATGGATATATCAAGGCAGTGACTGATGATCTTTATGAGCATGTCCGTTTGTTAGAAATATGTGAATTAATATTAATAAAAACATTTAAACCATAAAGTTGCACACAACCCCCAAGGTTTGTTTTGGTGTGACCACTTTTCTTAAGCATGCATTATAGCACAGGCGTTCTGTATTGTTTTAAGTGACTGCATTAGTTTTCCATTGTGCCCTTCAGGTCATGCTCCCCAATTATCAAGATATGGTGCACATGTTTTTTCTTGCACCTTATATTTATGGATGTTTTTATATATTTGCTTTGCTGAATTGCTGGTTGGCGCAGAATCTGTTTAGCGCCACGTGCCATTTTTTTCAACTGCTGTATTTTCATTTTGCATTTTATTGTGTGACTATGCTTTCATGGTTTATTTTATGACCCAAAATAAAGCTGATGATGATGATAGATAATTTATTTGGGACACAAATTCAACCTTCATGGAATGTGCAACTTGACCAATGTGCCACTTAGGCTATAAATTGAAGTGAGAATAGACTACTTAGTATCTCTTTGGGAAAAATCAAATGATATGTGGTTGAGAAACATTACATTGCCACTTATGAGATAACATGTTTGAAATGCCTAGAGAGAAAGTCAGTTCCCTGTTGGAGACACCATTAGATGCAGCAACTGATGTTCACATTCCTAATAATATACTTGAGAAGTAACAATAATTATGGCACTGATTAGATACACGGTTTATGTTTTCCTTTTTCATTTACTTATTAGTGTCACACACTAAAAAGAAATGTGAACTTCATTTCCCAACATGCATCCTAATAGGTAGGGGTTGGCAAGTAAAAAAAGGTCACATTGAGAAAGGACTCAATAGCCGTGACCAAGACCACAAGGTTGAAACGTGTTGGCGTTATTGCTTTGGTCTCACATTAAGGATGATTAAAGGATTTCCATTACCATTCCATGAGTGTCACGCTATCTTTGATTTTATATATATCCATCACTCAAAAAAACAAAGGTCATAGGAACGTTATAATTAGGCTTACATTTCACACGTACAAATCCATCGAAATTCAGCAGTTATAGTTACCTGAGCAGAGTATAACTTACGTCCCGCAATGCACTGCTTATGACCTCACATATTACATAGCTCATGACATGGTCAGTGACATCACTGATGAGAAATTTGAGCCTAACTATAATTTCCCAATAGCATTTAACTTTTTCAGTGAATTTCTTGGGTTTTCTAATTCTATTTCCTAACTATAATGTGTCTGTAACCTTTGTTTTTTTTCCTGTGAATTTCAATTTTTTTTTGTATTTTATGACTTCATTTTCATCAGTTGTTTTATAACTGTATTTCCTAACATCCCTGTAACGTTTCGTTTTTTCAAGAATGCCTATGCTTTATTAGGGTGGTTGTGAGGTGTCTACAGTAATATGTTGCAGGGAGGGGTCACGTGTACTTCGCCAATATTGAAACAGATATATAGACACAATTTTGTTCAAGATAAGTAGTTCACTAATTGTTAGACCTGTCAGCCCTTTGGGTGGTCCCTCCTCATCATTATTTATTTTGTCCCACTTTTGCCTCAAACCCTGTTTGAATTTTTCCTTTTTGGGAACCACCAGACTTTTTCGTGTTGCTACAGATTCAGGGAGCCATTTTAGCTACCCCTGAAACTTCTGTCTGAGGGCCTGAAGCACAAAATGGTGGCCTCCTATGACATCACCAGCATCCACTGGAACCTACCAGCACCTTCCAGAACCTTCCAGGAGATTCCAGAACTGTGTGACAGTTGGAAACCGTTTGGAATGTTGGGAGGATAAGAGAAGCAGTTGGCAGTTGGAGCTGGCAGTTGGCACCTGACTGGTGAAGAGAGAGGAGCACAACAGTGAAGGAGGAAGGAGTGAAGCAGCAGGGGTGGAAACTTGTGCCTGGAGTGGGGTCCATAAACCCACCCTTGATACTTGTCCCAGCTGATGGATCCCAGCCTATAGCCCTGTGTGGGAAGAAGAAAGAAGAAAACCATCCTGAGGACCTGGACAGCAGGAACAGGCCTTAGAACCAAGAAGATAACAAGATTCTGACCTGAGAGTTGGTTTCCCTGGAGCCTGGCGTCGAGTAGCCGAAGACCTGGAGCCCGAGGTGGAGAAGCGGCGCTGACTGAGGTAGCAGACGTCGTACCCGGAGCCGCCTGAGGTCATAAGAGGGCGCCGGCGGAGGTCGAGTGGAATACCGAGGGTCGAGAAGGAGGTGAACCGAGGTCGAGCGAGCGGCGTCATCGGAAGGGTGAAGTCTGCCCTCCGGAGTCGTCGGAGACCGAGGTAGAGGAGCACCGGAGGTCGGGAGTGAGGATCGCACTCCGGAGTCGCCCGGAACCTGTGAGGAGGAACACCGGAGGTCGGGGGTGAGGATCGCACCCCGGAGTCGCCGGAAGTCGACAGCGAGGTCAGACCGGCCGACGTCATCGGAGCCGAGTGCGCCATCGGACCGGAGCCGCCCGAAGTCGACATCGTGTGGAGACTGCCCGACGCCGCCGAATCGAAGGTAGAGGTCGAACCGAGGCCACCGACATCGGACCGGAACCGCCTACCGGCGCCGTCATAGAACTGACATTGTGCCGAGGCCGCCGAGACCGAACCGGAACCGCCTCACGGCGTCGACACGACTCCAGCGGCGTCGGAGCATCAGAAAAGGGCAGTAAGTGGAGTAGAGGGCGCCTTAGGCCCTGTGGAGACCTGAGAGACTACTCTAAGGGGCTAGGGAGGAGCTGAAACCCACCTGACTGTGCCTGGGGTGAACTGGGACTAACCTAGAGAGGTTCTGTGGAGAGGGAAGCCAGGGCATTGGAATTTCCCCCCTTTTTGATCTACCTCAGTTTAGGCCTCAGCCTTTGCCTCAGCCAGGGAGTAGTACCCCTCAAGCCTTTCACACCCTACAAGCTGTGCCTGGGCCAATCCAGCCCTTCAGTAGTGAAGTGTCATCTGATTCACAAAGTGTACTGTATACTTCTAATTATTTATTGGGGTTACTGTATTTATTAAGTTCTCATCTATTTATTGCTGCACTGAATTTCTAGGTCCACAGGACTTGTTGGTGTACAGTATTTATTTGGACAGTATTTATTGATACAGTATTTATTCCCTCAAAGTATTTAATTGTCTGTATATATTGCACTTGTATTTATGCCCTGTATTTATAATCACCCCTATTTATTTCAGCAAACAGCAAATATTTATTTGACCTGCTATATTTAAAAATGTATATACTGTGATTGTTATTTATTTTTCCAATCAGCAACTAAGAGAAGAAAGATAAAGAGAACATATTTTCATAATTTTTACGGTGTAGAGTCGTTTTTGGAACGGATGCACGCATGGTTATTGTATGGGTATATTGTATGCTTAGCACTGCGCCTGTTTCCTGACCACTCGAGCCAAGCTACCACGTTGTGTCGGGAAGGTCCACCACCACCCTGCGGAGTGGGAGTGGGCTGTTTCCAACATAAATTGGTGTTCAGCGGTGGGATAGAGCTGTGCCTACATATACTCAACAATAACTGTGGGTAGTCCATAGGCCTACACCGGGAGTTTTCTCAAAGCGGCCTTCCTAATTGTGGGATTTTGTTTTTTCCAAATTTACTCTGGTGGTGGGAGGAGGTATTATTAAAGGTACCACCCTACATTGTTACTGCACAAAACCTGTCCTCTAACCTGGGTGGGCAAGATGGAGTTTGTTCTTGAAGATTTAGAAACATACACTGTGGCCCAACTCAGGGAGTTTTGCCAGCGAGAGGGGGTGTACTGTCCCCCAGGAGCAAAGAAGGGTGCACTTCAAACCAGCTTAAGGGCTTGGGGGGAGGCACGCAGGGAAAGCAAGGCTGAGGAGGAAGACAGGGATGGAGAGCCTGACCCCGAGGGGGCTGAGATGTACCAACCTGAGGTGGGGAACCTGTCCGCAGGGCCCAGGACACTTTCTAGGGGGGGCAGCCGTGCCTCTAGTGGGGGCTTATCCAGCGTGGAGTTAGCAGATCGGAGAGAGAAAAGACAGCTCACATTGGATTTAGCAAAGCTGGAGAAGGAGAAGGAGGAACAGAGGTTGGCTCATGAGACGGAGAAAGAGAGGATGGCTCATGAGATAAGACTGAAGGAGATAGAGCTTCAGATCCTCAGAATTGGGGCACCAACTGTTCCTAATGGTGGCAGCCAAATCCAAGAGTCCACCAGGGAATCCAAACCTTACCTGCCAAAGGACATTGTAGCAAGCTATGGGGCAGGTGATGACATCGCCAAATGGCTAGCAGCCTATGAGGTCTCATTGAGGGCCCATGGGGTTCCAGTGAAGTATTGGGGAGGGGGATTGTACAAATACATGCCTCCAGCTGGTAGGGATGCTTTATTGGCCCTCGAAGAGGAGGAGCAAACCCACTACCCCACCATGAAACTGGCGCTCATCAGGAAGTTTGGACTAACTCCGGAAAAGTACAGGCAGAAGTTCAGGGGTAGTCACAAACTGGGCACACAGAATTGGGTGGACTTCCTGGACTATGCAAAGAAGGCACTGGAAGGTTGGATTCAGGGCAGTGAAGTCAGGAACTACGAGGAGCTGTTTGACCTGGTATTGAAGGAACACCTACTCGAGAAATGTTTCCCTGAACTGCGGCAACACCTGGTGGATAGCAAGCTGACCAGTCCCCGGAAGCTTGCTGAGGAGGCGGACATTTGGGCTAGTACCCGGGTGTCCACAAGGGGGACTGGAGGGGATACTCAAAAGACCGGACAGGGCGCCCCCCAGAAGAAAGAAGGAGGGGAAAAGAAAAAGGAGTTCTCCAAAGGCCCCCAAAATAACTTCCAAGGGAAGGGAACAGGATTCACCTCTAAGGCTAACCCTCCCAGAAACCCTAATCCTGGCCAGAGTCAGCAGCCAAGGGTTGTCCATTGCTACGAGTGCGGTGGCGTTGGACACTATAAAGGAGATCCGAAGTGTCAGAAACGCTCACCCCATCCCACTGGAGGAAAGCCCCCCGGAGTAGCTAGTGCAGTGCTCGGGGAGGAGATGCCCTTAACTAAGGGAAGGGAGTGGGCGGGTGTCACTTTAGTGTCCCTGGGAGAACGGGAGATGGTTCCTAAGATCCAGGTGCCCGCAAATACTGCAAAGTATGGGCAGTGGATCACCATCAACGGCCAAAGAGGGGAGGCTCTGAGAGACACAGGAGCCAGTATGACTATGGTACGTAGCCAACTGGTGTCTCCAGAGCAAGTCATTCCCGATGTACTCCACCCAGCCGCGATGGCTGACGGCAGAACCGGTCACTATCCCGTGGCTGAGGTTCCCTTTGAATGGGGGGGGGTTGCAGGTTCACTTCGAGTTGCCGTAAGCCCTGCCGTGCCAGTCGATTGTCTGCTGGGCAATGACATGGAGCACAACGCTTGGAAGGAGGTGGAATACCGGACTCATACCGAGATGCTGGGTACACCTGACTGGGCCTGAGTTAGCACAAGGTCCGAGACTACCCGAAGAGGGAGTTCATTTCGGCTGGAGCCTGGAACAAAGGCCCAGCCAGCTGCCAGTCAAGGGAAGAACCGAGGACAGGAGGAGCCTGCCTCGGCGCCTCCACCCCGTAGGACGGATAGGCCACCGGAGGTGGTGGACCAGGAGTCTGCGGAGGGGGACGTTACCAACCTGGAGGACTTACCCATCCCGGCCGAGTGGCACGTGGAGGGAGGCCCGTCCAGGGAGGAATTCTGCCAGGGCCAGAGGGAGTGCCCTACCCTTGAGGGGCTGAGGCGACAGGCCGAAGCCCAGGCGGCAGGGAACGTTGAAGGGAACTACAGTGTCTACTGGGAGGATGGCCTCCTCTACAGTGAACCCAAGGCACCCCTACATGGATCGTCACGAGCCTTGGTAGTACCTCAACGTTTTCGAGCCTTCCTGTTAGAGTTGGCTCACGAGATCCCCTTGGCAGGACACCTGGGGCAAGACAAGACCTTCGCCCGTCTTGTCCCACACTTTTATTGGCCTCAGATGAAAGTGTCGTCCGATACCTACTGCCGGACCTGTGTGTCTTGCCAAGCCAGTGGGAAAACAGGGGTGAAGCTGAAAGCTCCCCTGGAACCACTTCCTGTCGTTAGCACCCCCTTTGAAAGGGTGGGCATCGACATTGTGGGACCGTTAGATCCACCAACTACAGCTGGTCACAGGTTTATCCTGGTTCTGGTGGATCATGCCACACGGTACCCAGAGGCGATACCTCTGAGGACCATAACAGCACCTGTTGTGGCTAGGGCCCTGATGGGAATCTTTACCCGAGTGGGTTTTCCCAAGGAAGTTGTGTCCGACAGGGGGACCAACTTCATGTCAGCATATATGCGGGCAATGTGGAAGGAGTGTGGAGTGACCTACCGGTTCACAACTCCTTACCACCCCCAGACCAATGGTCTGGTGGAGAGGTTTAATAAAACCTTAAAAGGCATGATCAGAAGTCTGCCTGAAAGCATCCCCTCCAGTCCCCCTTGTGGACACCCGGGTACTAGCCCAAATGTCCGCCTCCTCAGCAAGCTTCCGGGGACTGGTCAGCTTGCTATCCACCAGGTGTTGCCGCAGTTCAGGGAAACATTTCTCGAGTAGGTGTTCCTTCAATACCAGGTCAAACAGCTCCTCGTAGTTCCTGACTTCACTGCCCTGAATCCAACCTTCCAGTGCCTTCTTTGCATAGTCCAGGAAGTCCACCCAATTCTGTGTGCCCAGTTTGTGACTACCCCTGAACTTCTGCCTGTACTTTTCCGGAGTTAGTCCAAACTTCCTGATGAGCGCCAGTTTCATGGTGGGGTAGTGGGTTTGCTCCTCCTCTTCGAGGGCCAATAAAGCATCCCTACCAGCTGGAGGCATGTATTTGTACAATCCCCCTCCCCAATACTTCACTGGAACCCCATGGGCCCTCAATGAGACCTCATAGGCTGCTAGCCATTTGGCGATGTCATCACCTGCCCCATAGCTTGCTACAATGTCCTTTGGCAGGTAAGGTTTGGATTCCCTGGTGGACTCTTGGATTTGGCTGCCACCATTAGGAACAGTTGGTGCCCCAATTCTGAGGATCTGAAGCTCTATCTCCTTCAGTCTTATCTCATGAGCCATCCTCTCTTTCTCCGTCTCATGAGCCAACCTCTGTTCCTCCTTCTCCTTCTCCAGCTTTGCTAAATCCAATGTGAGCTGTCTTTTCTCTCTCCGATCTGCTAACTCCACGCTGGATAAGCCCCCACTAGAGGCACGGCTGCCCCCCCTAGAAAGTGTCCTGGGCCCTGCGGACAGGTTCCCCACCTCAGGTTGGTACATCTCAGCCCCCTCGGGGTCAGGCTCTCCATCCCTGTCTTCCTCCTCAGCCTTGCTTTCCCTGCGTGCCTCCCCCCAAGCCCTTAAGCTGGTTTGAAGTGCACCCTTCTTTGCTCCTGGGGGACAGTACACCCCCTCTCGCTGGCAAAACTCCCTGAGTTGGGCCACAGTGTATGTTTCTAAATCTTCAAGAACAAACTCCATCTTGCCCACCCAGGTTAGAGGACAGGTTTTGTGCAGTAACAATGTAGGGTGGTACCTTTAATAATACCTCCTCCCACCACCAGAGTAAATTTGGAAAAAACAAAATCCCACAATTAGGAAGGCCGCTTTGAGAAAACTCCCGGTGTAGGCCTATGGACTACCCACAGTTATTGTTGAGTATATGTAGGCACAGCTCTATCCCACCGCTGCCACCAATTTATGTTGGAAACAGCCCACTCCCACTCCGCAGGGTGGTGGTGGACCTTCCCGACACAACGTGGTAGCTTGGCTCGAGTGGTCAGGAAACAGGCGCAGTGCTAAGCATACAATATACCCATACAATAACCATGCGTGCATCCGTTCCAAAAACGACTCTACACCGTAAAAATTATGAAAATATGTTCTCTTTATCTTTCTTCTCTTAGTTGCTGATTGGAAAAATAAATAACAATCACAGTATATACATTTTTAAATATAGCAGGTCAAATAAATATTTGCTGTTTGCTGAAATAAATAGGGGTGATTATAAATACAGGGCATAAATACAAGTGCAATATATACAGACAATTAAATACTTTGAGGGAATAAATACTGTATCAATAAATACTGTCCAAATAAATACTGTACACCAACAAGTCCTGTGGACCTAGAAATTCAGTGCAGCAATAAATAGATGAGAACTTAATAAATACAGTAACCCCAATAAATAATTAGAAGTATACAGTACACTTTGTGAATCAGATGACACTTCACTACTGAAGGGCTGGATTGGCCCAGGCACAGCTTGTAGGGTGTGAAAGGCTTGAGGGGTACTACTCCCTGGCTGAGGCAAAGGCTGAGGCCTAAACTGAGGTAGATCAAAAAGGGGGGAAATTCCAATGCCCTGGCTTCCCTCTCCACAGAACCTCTCTAGGTTAGTCCCAGTTCACCCCAGGCACAGTCAGGTGGGTTTCAGCTCCTCCCTAGCCCCTTAGAGTAGTCTCTCAGGTCTCCACAGGGCCTAAGGCGCCCTCTACTCCACTTACTGCCCTTTTCTGATGCTCCGACGCCGCTGGAGTCGTGTCGACGCCGTGAGGCGGTTCCGGTTCGGTCTCGGCGGCCTCGGCACAATGTCAGTTCTATGACGGCGCCGGTAGGCGGTTCCGGTCCGATGTCGGTGGCCTCGGTTCGACCTCTACCTTCGATTCGGCGGCGTCGGGCAGTCTCCACACGATGTCGACTTCGGGCGGCTCCGGTCCGATGGCGCACTCGGCTCCGATGACGTCGGCCGGTCTGACCTCGCTGTCGACTTCCGGCGACTCCGGGGTGCGATCCTCACCCCCGACCTCCGGTGTTCCTCCTCACAGGTTCCGGGCGACTCCGGAGTGCGATCCTCACTCCCGACCTCCGGTGCTCCTCTACCTCGGTCTCCGACGACTCCGGAGGGCAGACTTCACCCTTCCGATGACGCCGCTCGCTCGACCTCGGTTCACCTCCTTCTCGACCCTTGGTATTCCACTCGACCTCCGCCGGCGCCCTCTTATGACCTCAGGCGGCTCCGGGTACGACGTCTGCTACCTCAGTCAGCGCCGCTTCTCCACCTCGGGCTCCAGGTCTTCGGCTACTCGACGCCAGGCTCCAGGGAAACCAACTCTCAGGTCAGAATCTTGTTATCTTCTTGGTTCTAAGGCCTGTTCCTGCTGTCCAGGTCCTCAGGATGGTTTTCTTCTTTCTTCTTCCCACACAGGGCTATAGGCTGGGATCCATCAGCTGGGACAAGTATCAAGGGTGGGTTTATGGACCCCACTCCAGGCACAAGTTTCCACCCCTGCTGCTTCACTCCTTCCTCCTTCACTGTTGTGCTCCTCTCTCTTCACCAGTCAGGTGCCAACTGCCAGCTCCAACTGCCAACTGCTTCTCTTATCCTCCCAACATTCCAAACGGTTTCCAACTGTCACACAGTTCTGGAATCTCCTGGAAGGTTCTGGAAGGTGCTGGTAGGTTCCAGTGGATGCTGGTGATGTCATAGGAGGCCACCATTTTGTGCTTCAGGCCCTCAGACAGAAGTTTCAGGGGTAGCTAAAATGGCTCCCTGAATCTGTAGCAACACGAAAAAGTCTGGTGGTTCCCAAAAAGGAAAAATTCAAACAGGGTTTGAGGCAAAAGTGGGACAAAATAAATAATGATGAGGAGGGACCACCCAAAGGGCTGACAGGTCTAACACGCGTCCCCCCCAGCTGAAAGTGGGGAGAGCTACCCAACCCCTTGGGAGTTCTCATCACTAAGGCGGAAATACCTTGAGAGACCGTCTGCATTGGCGTGGTCCACTCCAGGCCGATGTTCCACCTGGAAGTCCATCCCCTGTAGGGAAATAGACCACCTCAACAACTTGGGATTCTCCCCCTTCATTTGCATCAGCCAACGAAGGGGTCTGTGGTCGGTCTGAACAAGGAAGTGCGAGCCAAACAGGTATGGCCGCAACTTCTTCAGAGCCCATACCACTGCAAAGGCTTCACGCTCTATTGCACTCCACTTCTGTTCCCTGGGAAGTAGTCTCCTGGATAGGAAGACCACGGGTTGATCCAGGCCCTCTTCGTTGAGTTGCGATAACACTGCCCCAATGCCATGTTCTGATGCATCTGTCTGGACAATGAACTTCTTGGAAAAGTCTGGGGCCCTTAAGACCGGGGCCTCGCACATGGCTTTCTTCAATTTCTCAAAGGCTTGCTGACAAGCCTCCGTCCAGACTACCCGTCGAGGTTGTTTCTTGGACGTGAGCTCCGTGAGAGGGGCTACGATGGTACCGTACCCCTTCACGAAGCGACGATAGTATCCCGTGAGGCCCAAAAATGCTCGGACCTCAGTCTGTGTCTTGGGGGGTTCCCAGGCCATGATGGCCTCGATCTTCGCCTGGAGGGGTTGCACCGTCCCCCTACCCACCAAGTGTCCAAGGTACACTACCGACCCCTGCCCGATCTGGCACTTGCTGGCCTTGATCGTCAATCCAGCTTGTCTCAGGGCCTGGAGAACAGCTTGCAGGTGCTGCAAGTGATCCTCCCAGCTGTTACTGAAGACGGCTATGTCATCCAGATAAGCAGCAGAGAAACTCTCCATCCCGGTGAGGATCTGGTTTACCAGGCGCTGAAACGTGGCAGGTGCGTTCTTGAGCCCAAAGGGCATCACACAGAACTGGTAGTGGCCATTGGGCGTGGAGAAGGCTGACCTTTCCCTTGCTCCATCAGTCAAAGAGATCTGCCAGTACCCCGAAGTAAGGTCAAAGGTACTTAGATATTGGGCAGCTCCCAGCCGGTCAATCAATTCATCCGCCCTAGGGATCGGATGTGCATCAGTCTTTGTCACTGAATTCAGTCCCCGGTAGTCCACACAGAACCTCAGTTCTGGTTGGGCACCCGGTGGTGCAGCTTTCGGTACTAACACCACCGGACTAGACCAGGGGCTGCTAGAAGGTTCAATCACTCCTAGCTCCAGCATCTTAGTGACTTCACTATGAATGCTGGCCTTCACCTTGTCGGACATCCGGTAGATCTTGGACTTCACAGGTGGGCTGTCTCCTGTGTCCACATCATGGACGCACAGGTGAGTCCTACCCGGGACAAGGGAGAACAACGAAGAGTACTGCCCCAGGACCTGGCGACAGTCCTCCTGCTGTTCAGGAGTTAGAGATGGGGAGAGAATCACTCCCTCCACCGACCCATCCTTTTCTTGAGACGCAAACAGATCAGGGAGAGGCTCGCTTTCCACGTCCTCTCCTCCGTCAGTCACCATCATCAAGATGACTTCGGGCCTCTCGTGGTGGGGTTTGAGGCGGTTGGCATGCAGCACCCGCAGGGGCTGACGAGGGGTCTTCAGGTCCACCAAGTAGGTAGCCTTACCCTTCTTCTCCAACACCTCAAAGGGTCCTGACCAGCGATCCTGGAGGGCACTAAGCTCTCCTGGTTCGATCACCCACACCTTCTGGCCAGGCTCCAACTCCACCGGGTGAGCATTGTGGTCATACCACGCCTTCATCACTGCTTGGCTGGCTTCCAAGTTGTCAGAAGCTTGCTTCCACAACTTAGCCATTTGGCTCCGGAAGGCCAGCATATAGCTCACCACATCCTGGGGGAGCTTTCTGGGAGTTCTTTCCCATCCGTCTCTCACCAGGTTAAGAGGTCCGCGTACAGGGTGCCCATACAGAAGCTCGAAGGGGCTGAAGCCCACTCCCTTCTGTGGCACTTCCCTGTAAGAAAAAAGTAAACAGGGTAGGTGGTTGTGAGGTGTCTACAGTAATATGTTGCAGGGAGGGGTCACGTGTACTTCGCCAATATTGAAACAGATATATAGACACAATTTTGTTCAAGATAAGTAGTTCACTAATAAAGTAATAAAAGCAGTATAATTATAGGGAAATAAAATTTTAAAGGTTGTTTAAATTATTTTTGGGAGTCACGACACCGTTGCGACCGGTGGCAGCATGGATTTCCGGAATAGCAGTAGGGACATGACTCTGGCATGTTTTGGTCAGTAGCAAAAGACATACTTACACACTTTAAAGGTTTTATTCAAAGTAAGAGGTTTACTAATAAAGTAAGAAAAGTAGTCTAACTATTGAGAAAAATATTTTAAAAAAGTCGTTTTAATATATATTGTGGAGTTGCTAACGTCACCGCGGTGTGAGCGCAACGGAGTCGCGACTCCCATGTGACACAGGAACAAATAGATTTATTTGTTTAAAGAGCTTTCTATCATTAATAGAGGAAGTTCCCACCCATTTCCTCCATCTTTAAGGTGTGGTTGTGTTTCTCACACCTTTGTATTGCTTCCAATACTTTTGGGTTTTTGGGTGTTTTACACAGAATTTTTGGACACAAATACGGGATCTGCTCCTCCAGATAACCGAGAGGAGCATCCCAACTTTTCAGAGGGAAAAGAATCTGTGAGGCCTAAGAGGAAGAGCATAGTGTGGCAGTTCTTCTCTATTCCTGCAGCAGAAAAAATAACTGAACGCCCCAAAGTCACCTGCACTATCTGCAACAAAATCCTTTCAAGAGGTTTAGAGAGGAAATACTCATGCGGCATTAGCAATATGAGGCACCTGCTGGCCATGCACTACACTTGTATCGCACAAGCATAATCAGAAAGGGACAGGGGCCAGCAAGAAACATCTGCTGGTGATGGAGGGCAACTGGGCACCTCATCTGCTCCTGCACTTTCTACGGATCCTACAGCCAGTATTCCGGAGTTCGCCGAGTTGGATGGTTTTGTTTAAAATGTAAGGGAATATAGAGCATGGGATAGCAGTCTATCACTGCTCTAGTTGGCAGCAATAAGTGTTAGGTTATTTTTCTAATTGTTTGTGCAAGTTTTGTACTTTTGGTTAAGAAGCAAAGTGTTTCGCACTTTTCTCTCAAGAAACTATTAAAAAAAGTTAGAAGATATGATTTGCTTATTTTATTTTAAAGCTAAAAAAACAAACAGTTTGTTAGAACACCAATTCTGGTTTAAGAAAGAATAATTATATGTATGTTTGTAACAGTGTAAATATCTCTTGTTTGGCCTGTCAGTGAGTGAGATTGTAAAGATGAGTCACTGGGTGTATACGTGCATCTATGGGTGAATGAGTGCATGTGTGAGTGCCTTTATGGGTGTCTGAGTGGGTACGTAAGTGGCTGCATGTGTTAGTAAGCTGGTGAGTAGTTGTATGAGTGAATGAAGAGTATTAGTGACTGAGTGGCTGTGTAGTGGATGTATGGTTGAGTGAGTCAGTGTGCAAGTAGCAATTAGGTGACTGAAAGAGTACATGAGTGGTATATGCGTGAATGAGTGGGAGCATGAGCGCCTGTATGGGTGTGTGAGTGGGTATGTGAGTAGCTGTCTGAGTGAGTAGATAGATGATTGGTATATGGTTGAGTAAGTGGGTGTTTGAGTGGGTGTATTTGTGAGTGAGTAGTGTCTGTGTATGCCTGTGGCTCTATGGCTGAGTAAGTGCATGTGTCAGTGGCTGTATGGATGGATGAGTAGCTGGGTTGACTGAATGGGTGAGTGAATGTATGTATGTATGTGTGTATGTATGAATGTTTGACTGGGTGTGTTAGTGGCGCCATGGGTTAGTGAGTAGCTGTACGAGTGTCTGTTTGGTTGAGTGTGTGTGAGTGGCTGTATGGATAAGCGACTGGATGTGCGAGTGCCTGGATTGGTGTTTGAGAGGCTATATGGATGAGTGAGAGGCTATATGGGTGAATGAGTGGGTGTGTGAGCAGCTGTATGGATGAGTGCCTGAGTGAGTGTGTGTATAGGTGAGTGATTGGGAGTATGAGCCACTGAATGGAAAAGTCACTAGATGTTGGAGTGCTTTTATGGATGGCTGAGTGCATGTGTGACTGATAGTATGGGGGAATGAATGCGTGTGTGAGTGGTCTATGGGTGATTGAATGGGTGCATGAGTGCTTGTATGGGTTAATGCATGGATACATAACTGACTGTAATTGGGTGTGTTGTTGCTTGTATGGATGAGTGAGTACCTGTGTATGTGCCTTTATGGGCGTGAGTGGGTGTGTGAGTTGTATGGGTGAGTGCTTGTGTGAGTGACTGTGTGCATGAGTGTGTGTGCTAATGACTATTTGTGTAAGTGGGTATACAAGCGTCTGTATGGGTGAGTAAGTAGGTGCGTAAGTGCATAGATGGGTTGAGTGGGTACATGACTAGCAGTATGCGTAAGTGTTAGGGTGTGTCAATGGCTGAATGGGTGAGTGAGTGGGTGTGTCTTACTGTACAGGTGAGTGACTGGGTGTTTGAGTGGCTGTATTGGTGTGTGAGTGGGTGTGCCAGTGGCTGTATCAATCAATCAATCAATCAATCAATCAATCAATCACTTCATTTGTAAAGCGCGCTACATACCCGAGAGGGTCTCAAGGCGCTGGAGGAGGGGGGGGTGCTACTGGTCGAAGAGCCAGGTCTTGAAGAGTCTTCTGAAGGCCAGCAGGTCCTGGGTCTGTCGTAGGATGGTGGGGAGAGTGTTCCAGGTCTTGGCGGCGAGGTAGGAGAAGGATCTGCCGCCGCCGGTGGTTTTTCGGATGCGGGGGACTGTGGCGAGGGCAAGGTTGGCTGAGCGGAGGCTTCGGGTGGGGGTGTGGAAGCTGAGTCGGTTTTTGAGGTAGGTGGGTCCGGTGTTGTGCAGTGCTTTGTGTGCGTGGATCAGGAGCTTGAAGGTGATCCTTTTGTTGATGGGGAGCCAGTGCAGGCCTCTCAGGTGGAGTGTGATGTGGTTGTGGCGGGGGACGTCGAGGATGAGTCGGGCCGAGGCGTTCTGGATGCGTTGGGAGTCGTCTCTGGAGCTTGTTTGTAGTTCCTGAGTAGAGGGCATTCCCATAGTCGAGTCTGTTGGTGATGAGGGCCTGGGTAACGGTTTTTCTCGTGTCGAGGGGGATCCATTTGAAGATTCTGTGGAGCATACGGAGGGTGTTGAAACCGGATGCGGAGACGGCGTTGACTTGCCTGGTCATGGAGAGAGTGGAGTAGAGGATGACCCCCAGGTTGCGTGCGTGGTCCGTGGGTTCCGGGGCTGTGCCAAGTGACGTGGGCCACCAAGAGTCGTCCCAGGCTGATGGGGTGGGTCTGAGAATGAGGACCTCCGTCTTGTCTGAGTTCAGCTTCAGTCTGCTGTCCTTCATCCAGTCGGCTACGGCCTTCATTCCTCTGTGGAGGTTAGCTTTGGCGGTGTGGGGATCTTCTGTGAGGAATATGATCAGCTGGGTGTCGTTGGCGTAGAAGATGATGTTGAGGTTGTGTTGTCGTGCGACGTGGGCGAGGGGGGCCATGTCGATATTGAACAGCGTCGGGCTGAGGGAGGATCCCTGTGGGACGCAGCAGATTATCTCGGTGGTTTTGGAGCGGAAGGGTGGGAGGCGGACGCTCTGGGTTTTGCCGGAGAGGAAGGATGTGGTCCAGGCCAGGGCCTTCTCTTGGATACCGGCGTCATGGAGGCGTGCTGATAGGGTGCGATGGCAGACCGTGTCAAAGGCTGCTGATAGGTCCAGGAGGATGAGGGCGGCTGTTTCTCCTTTGTCCATCATGGTCCGAATGTCGTCAGTGGCGGCGATGAGGGCGGTCTCGGTGCTGTGGTTGCTGCGAAAACCGGATTGGGAAGGGTCCAGGATGTTGGTAACTTCGAGGTAGCGGGTCAGCTGTTTGTTGACCATCTTTTCGGTCACTTTTGCCGGGAAAGGGAGCAGGGAGATGGGCCGGAAGTTCTTGAGGTCCTTGGGGTCCGCCTTGGGCTTCTTCAGAAGGGCGTTGATCTCAGCGTGCTTCCAGCTTTTTTGGAAGGTTGCTGTCTCGAAGGAACAGTTGATTGTTTTCCGGAGGTGGGGCGTGATGGTAGCACTGGCTTTGTTGAAGACGTGGTGAGGGCAGGGGTCCGATGGGGATCCGGAGTGGATGGAGTTCATGGTTTTGATGGGGTCTTCGTCGCTGACGCTGGACCAAACGGTCAGGCGACTGGTGCGAGTGGTAGTCGCAGGGGTGGTGGACTCTGTGGTGGGTGCGGGGGGGGGGTCGGAGTTGAAGCTGTTGTGGATGTCGGCGATCTTGCGGTGGAAGAAGGTGGCCAGGGAGTCGCACAGGTCTTGAGATGGCGGGATGTAGTTGGTGTTAGAGCTGCGGTTGGAGAGTTCTTTCACGATGCTGAAGAGCTCTTTGGTGTTGTGTGCGTTGTTGTCTAGGCGGTCCTTGAAGGCTGTCTTCTTGGCGGTCCTGATGAGTTGGTGGTGTCTGCGGGTGGCGCTCGAGGGCTGTGTGGTTGTCTGGTGTTCAGTCGTGGAGCCATTTCTTCTCCAGTTTCCGACAGGTGTGCTTGGAGATCCAGGGGTCCTCGGTGAACCAGGCGGCCTTCTTGTTGGTGTGGTTGGTTGTAGAGGTCTTGAGTGGGGCGAGGGTGTTGGCGCAGTTGGTGATCCACTGTGTGAGGTTGGTCGCGGCGGTGTCTGGGTCGGTGGGTGGTCTCAGGGCGAGGGCGGTAGTCAGTTGGTCCTCGGTGACCTTGCCCCAGCAGCAGCGTGGTAGCTGTAGGGTGCGGTGGTGTGTGGTGGGTTTTCTGAAGGTGAAGTGGACGCATCTGTGGTCGGTCCAGTGTGCTTGCGGAGAAGATGGGGTCAAGCGGGTGTCCAGCGGCGTGAGTAGGTGTCGTTACGAGCTGTTTGAGTCAGAGGCTGGCGAGGTTGTCGATCAGGGCGGTGGAGTTGGCGTCGTTGTTGTTCTCAAGGTGGAAGTTCAGGTCCCCGAGGAGGATGTAGTCCGTGGAGGCGAGGGCGTGGGTGCTGACGAGGTCGGCGATGGGTGTCACTGAACTGTGGGCGGGGTCCGGGAGGTCTGCAGATGAGAGTTCCTCTGAGGGTGGTGTTGGGGTCGGTGTGGATCTGGAAGTGCATGTGCTCGGCGGTGGTGAGGGTGTCATCGGTGTTCGTTGAGATTTTGATGGAGTCTTTATGGATGATGGCGATTCCTCCTTCCACTCCGTTGGTGCGGTCTCTGCGGGAGATCTTGTAGCCCTGTGGGATGGCTATGGCGATGTCTGGTGCTGAGGTGGCGTTCAGCCAGGTCTCCGTCAGGAAGGCGACGTCGGGGGCGGTGGAGTCTAGGAGGTCCCAGAGTTCGATGGTGTGCTTGCGAGTGGAGCGGGTGTTGAGGAGGATGCAGCGGAGGTAGTTGGGTTCTCTGGCTGGTGGTGTGGAGGGTTGGATGCTGGTGAATCTGCAGTTCCGGCAGGTGAAAGGCCCCTGGGTGCGTTTCGGGGTGGCCCGGTAGCAGGGGTGGTCTCGTCTGGTGTTGAGTGTGTGGAGGGTGCTTGCGTCGTAGTGCAGTCTGGCATTGCGGGGGGTGCGGGGTCCAGGGTATCTGGCGCTGGGTGCGGTCGAGGCGCGGACGGGCGCAGATGGGCTTGCCTTAGGCACGCCGGCTGCGCGCGCCTGCTGCGCGGCCGCATCGCGGCCTCCATATGAGGGCAGAGGGAGGGAGGAGCAGCTGGGAGGTGGGAGTGGGGCGGCCAATGGGAGTGAAGGGGGCGGGGCCGCAGGGGCTCAGCGGCAGGGGAAAAACCCGGGGAAAAAACGGCGGGAAAAGACGGCGGGAGAGGGACAACAGAGCACAGGGGTACAGAAAGCAAAACACAGGGGCACAGAATGAAAAAACAAAGTGGCACAGAGTGCCAAGCGCAGGGGTACAGAATAAACAATTATTTGCAATGCAATAGGTCTCGCATTTACGAGAGTTTGAGCTATTGGCATTGTAAATGACAATGCCTTTTATTTATGTGTTGATTTTTAAAACATAAATAAAAGGCATTTAACAATGCCAATAGCTTAAACTGTCGCGAATGCGAGACCTATTGCATTTTCATTAATTGCTGTGAATCTCCTTCTTGAGTTGTGTGTCTGATTTATTGACCATTGTGTTTATTTTCAGATGTCTTGCACTCCACTGGGATTAGCCTAAGGCTGCTCGACTACACTGCTATGGCAATCCCCAGTTGCTCTGCTAGGGGATAAATCCCTGTCCACTCATAAGGGAACCCCTAGACTCTTCACACAATATATCTCATTTTTATCTATCATTTAAAGAACCAGCTTCCTACATCCTCCATGTTGCCATGTTGAAGCCCCACTCAAGCCGCTATTGCTTATTTGATTGTGATAGCTCTTTCGCCAAGTGGCTAAATACCAATACCAACATCTTGCATGCTGAACTTAGCCCTTGTACAGAATGTTCAAGGTATTATGATAGTGTGGCTACGAAGTGGTGTTGTAAGCAAAATAGAGTTCGAGGAATGTTATCCTTTGTGTGCACGCAAATGAATGTGTGTCAGATGTCAGTGGTTATGGAGAGAAGGCAGCTTAAGAAAGTGGGCTTTTCTCAATCTTGCCTCATACCTCCACGTGAGAAGTACTTCAGTCCTGGCTCCAGATTTTTGTTTTGGGAAGCTTGTTCATCCTCTTCTACTCACCTTTATACTAGTTAATTTCTATCAAATAAATTAATTCAGCAGGAAAAGGAACTTTTGCAAGATCATGTTGTAGAGGGAGTAGTTTCTTTTCTGTAACTCCAGTTCTGTAGTAGGGGTATCTCTGTTATAGTCATAATCTAGTGAATAGTCCCGCCCATGTGCGTGGACCCCGGAGCAATAAAAAATAATCTCTAAAAGGTGACAAATCATGCAGACCTGCATACACCTTTAAGAGAGAATTTAATTTAAAGACAGATAATGCAGCCTATACCCACAGGCTACACTGTCCAGTACTTCAACTAGAATTCCACCAATATCCACAAACAGCACTGCCTGTCTAGTTTTTCTCCACATAGGAAAAAATCCTGCCTCTACCAGCAAAAGCCTCTGGAATGATAGAGAGGAAGGAGTGGACAGACAAGCCCCATAGGCTGCCATTATGTGGCTTGGAACAGGATACTGTGCCTTTAAGAAAACTTTCCAGTTTTCCAGAACTTTCCCCAGTATCCCAGAATGCCCAGCAGGTCCCATTTACTTTCAGTTCTTTTTGAAGGCGTAGCACGCCAGACATGTAGCATTCTACATATGAATAAGTATCTCTCCACCGGGGAGGAGGGCGGGCGCTTATGACTATAACAGAGATACCCCTACTACAGAACTGGAGTTACAGAAAAGAAACTACTCCTTCTGTAGTAGGGGATCTCTGTGTATAGTCATAATCTAGTGAATAGAATGGCAAGCCCATCCCCACACAACAAAAGCGGTGGAGAACACACAAGACACTACCACTACTGTGCGAAGAAATTTCGCAGCGAAGCCTGCCCAACCTGAGCATCTGCCCTGGCATCCGTGTCCAGACAGTAATGCGCAGCAAAGGTATGGACCGACTTCCAAGTGGCCGCCTTACAGATTTCCGCAATCGGAACATTACGCAGCAAAGCAGTCGTGGCAGCTTTGCCCCTGGTGGAATGAGCCTTAGGTTTACCCCCTAAGGTCTTATTAGCCTTTAGATAACACAACTGTATGCAGGACACAATCCACCGAGAGATGGACTGCTTAGAGGTCGCAAGACCAGTCCTGACTGAGCCATAATTAACAAACAATTGGTCAGACCTACGAATATCCTTGGTCTTATCCAGATAAAATTTCAACACCCTTCGAACATCCAGGGAATGGAGAGCCCTTTCCGCTGGTGAAGAGGGATTCTGAAAGAACGTAGGTAAAGTTATGGTCTGATTGACATGAAAGTCAGAGATAATCTTAGGAAGGAACTTAGGGTGAGTACGCATCACAACCTTAGCAGCATGAAACACAGTATAAGGTTCTTGACAACATAATGCCTGAAGTTCACTCACCCTGCGGGCCGATGTAATGGCCACTAGGAACGCCGCCTTCCAGGATAGGTGCTGCAATGAAGCCTTGTGAATAGGTTCAAAAGGCTCCCTCATCAGTCTGGACAGCACCACATTCAAGTCCCAAGAAGGCGAGGGAAGTCTGACAGGAGGAAACACCTTCTTCAAGCCTTCCAAAAAATCCTTGACCACAGGAATCTGAAAGAAGGACGTCTGTGAAGGGCACTTCCTGTAAGCAGTCAAAGCAGCCAGATGAACCTTAATGGAATGGAAATTAAGGCCAGACTGCGCCAGATGCAAAAGGTATGGAAGGATGACATCTTCCTTACATGTTGTCGGATCAAAGTTCTTGGACTTACACCAGATACAGAACCTCTTCCACTTGTAAGCATAGGATGTCCTAGTGGAAGGTCGCTTAGACTCCTTCAGAATGTCCATACAATCGACTGGTAGATTCAGATGACCATATTGCACTATTTCAGGAGCCATGCCGCCAAACTCAAAGACGAGAGGTTGGGGTGCACCATCCGCTCCCCGAACTTCGTGAGAAGGTCCGGCCTGCACGGCAATCGCATGTGAGGAAGGAGAGACCGGTGAAGAAGGTCCGTGAACCACCACTGCCTGGGCCACTCCGGGGCGATCAGGATCATCCGCGCCCTGGACTGGGACAGCTTGATGAGCACCGCCGGAATCAGGGGAATGGGTGGAAAAGCGTAGAGAAAGCTGTTCGACCAATCGATCCATAGCGCATTCCCCAGCGTCCCCCGCTGGTAGTACCTGGATGCGAAGTCTCGGCATTTGCTGTTTTCGGCGGTGGCCAACAGATCTACGT
Organism: Triturus cristatus; assembly: GCF_964204655.1. Classification (NCBI taxonomy): domain Eukaryota; kingdom Metazoa; phylum Chordata; class Amphibia; order Caudata; family Salamandridae; genus Triturus; species Triturus cristatus. The sequence continues at coordinate 1,776,739,385 of NC_140590.1, read as the reverse complement.
CTGGAGTCCCCCACCTTGCGAAGACTTCTCCTAGTACTTCGTCGTTTATGACCCATTCGTGGTTTTCCTGAATCAGCCTGCTCAAGGCGTCCGCCTGAGCATTCTGCACCCCTGGCAGATGCGTGGCCGTAATCGTCAGTCCTCGGGCCAGCAGCCAGCGCCAGATCGCCTGCGCCTCCTGCGACAGAGTGCGCGATCTCGACCCCCCCTGCTTGTTGAGGTAATACATCGTGGTTGTATTGTCCGTCTGTATCAGCAGCGAGTTGGTCTGGAAGGACGGAAGGAAAGCCTTCAGTGCCAGGAAGACAGCTCTGAGTTCCAGGAAATTGATGTGGTACGTCGATTCCAAAGGAGACCACTTCCCTTGAATCTGCAGGTCCCCGGAATGCGCACCCCAGCCCTGGAGAGAAGCATCCGTCACCACATTCGTCGTGGGAATGTCCTTGTGGAAGGGAACCCCCTTTGAGGAGGTTTTCCGCTGAACACCACCACTTCAGAGACTGACGAGCATGTAGAGACAGTCGGATCTTGTCGTCCCAAGAGCCTGTCCTCTGATCCCACTGATCCTCCAAGCACTCCTGCAGTGGTCGCATGTGTAGACGTGCGTGCGGAGTGAGGAAGATACAGGAGGCCATCGATCCCAGTAGAGACGACACCTTCCTCACAGTCGTCGATGGAGCAGTCCTGAGCCTTCCGAAGGAGTGATAACCGTCTCTCCTCCGAAGGAGACACGCTTGCTGACCGCGTATCTATGGAGGCCCCCAGGTACTGTATGCACTGTACCGGAGACGGGACCGATTTGGACATGTTGACGTGTAACCCCAGCTTGTTCAAGAGCTCGCACGTCCATCGGAAGTGTTCTTGCGCTTCCTCGAAGGATGATGCCTTGATCAGCCAATCGTCCAGATACGGGTAGACAAACACCTTGTTCCTCCGCAGGTGTGCCGCCACCACCGCCATGCACTTCGAAAAGGTCCTGGGAGCAGACTTTAGCCCGAATGGCAGTACTGTGTATTGATCGTGATTGGCGCCGACTTGGAATCGCAGGAACTTCCTGTGCTTCCGTGCTATGGGCACATGGAAGTACGCATCCTGTAGATCTATGGCACAGAGCCAGTCTCCCCGTTGCAGCTGAGGGTAAATCTGGTGCAACGATAGCATGCGAAACTTCTCTCTGCGAATCCACTTGTTTGCTTGTCGCAAATCCAGAATGGGCCTGAACTCGTTCTTGTCCTTCTTGCGAACGAGGAAGAACCGAGAGTACAGACCTCTTCCCCTTTGAGACAAAGGTACTTCTTCTACCGCCTTTTTTCTCAACAAGATGTCTGCCTCCGCCTGGAGCTCCCTCAGCTGGAAGCGAGAGCTGACCGGCGGAATCGCTGGAGGCGGGCTGATAAACCGAAGACTGTATCCATTGCAAACAATATTCAGCACCCACTTGTCCTGAGTAATTTTTCTCCACTCTGCCGGAAAAAATTGAATGCTTCCCCCCACTGGAGTGGGTAACGGTTGAGGGGGAAGTAACAGCTCAGGGCCGAGACCCGGCCGGGCCCTTGTTTGTGGTAGTAGCCTGTTGGCCTCCTCTACCCCTCTGGCGCTTCTGGAAGGGCTTGCGGAACTGCTGCTGTTGTGGCTGCTGCTGTCCCGAGCCCTGCCCACGCCCTCGGCCCGACGACCCGAACCTCCTCTGGAACGGTCGTTTCTTTTTCTCGGCCTTCTCTAACCCGACGGCCGTCAGGGTTTCCGCCTCAGCCTTCATGCGGGCCATCTCATCGTCCGCATGCTTCCCGAACAGGGTTTCCCCCGAGAAGGGCAGGTTGGCCACTCTTTGCTGCGCCTCCGGCTTGAGGGACGTCAGGCGCAACCAGGAATGGCGCCGCTGGTGGACGCCATGACAGTAGGCGTGGGCGGCCAATAGCGATACATCCGCCGCTGCGCTGATCGTTTGGTTAGAAACCAGCATGCCTTCGCGCACCGTCTCCAAGAAGTCCTCCTTCTTGTCTCGTGGCAGGAGGTCCGCATATTGCTGCAGGGATTCCCACAGGGCCCAGTCGTAACGGCCCAACAACGCCCCTGCACTCGCCGCCTTCATCGTGGTGGCGGCGGTACCACACACCTTCCTGCCCGCAGAGTCCAGCCAGCGGCTTTCCTTGTCCGGTGGAACCGTGGAGGCCGGGGCGGTCGCATGTTGTTTTCTCGCCGCAGTCACGATAACCGAATCCGGCTTCGGGTCCACTCTCAAAAAGGACGGATCCGACTCCGGGGCCCTATACTTCTTCATGAGCCTGGACGGAGCGGCCTTCGCCGTTGCGGGAGTGAGGAACAGTTCCAAGGCTGGTTCCACCAGTCCAGGCACGAGAGGCAGGAGGGGGCGAGACAAGTATCTTTTATGAAGTGTCTCAAATATCACGGACGTCGTGGGTGTTGGAACCGTCACCGTGATATTCAGCTTCGCAGCCCCTCGCAACAGCACCTCCTGGAACGAGACCAAGTCGTCCACCGGCGACACCCTAGTCCCCGGGAAGTCCGACAGCGTCTGGGAAAGGTCCCTGTCCGAGGAGCGCGACCTGGACCTATACCTCCTGCGGCGTCGTCTTGAGTCTGACGAGGATCGCCCTCGGCTCCGCGATCGTCGCCTCCTGTGAGAGCGGGAGCGCGACCTCTTCGGCTTAGGCCTGTCCGCCGGTCTCGCCGGTCCAGGCGACCGTGGGCGTCGTGGCTTCGGGGTCCCCTGCGGCGGAGTCGGGTACCGTGGAAGGGAAACCGACCTCGGGGGAACCGGCGGCGGTCCCGCAGGAGTGCGTGGCAGCAACAGAGGCTGGGGTGGCGGAGACAGCGTCCGCGGCGGAGGCGGTGGCGGAGGTGGAGACGTTGGTGGAGGAGGTGGCGGCGGTGGAGGAGGCGGTGGCAGAGGTGGGAGAGGAGGAGGCGACGGAGGCATCCGAGGCGGGGTATACACCACCGAGTACACCGATCCCGGCGACTCTCTCTTCCTCGACGTCGATCTTCCTAGACGTCGACCTGTGCCTCGACGTCGACCTGTGCCTCGACGGCGATCTTCTCGGCGTCGATCTCTTCCTCGGCGTCGATCTTCGCCTCGACGGCAACCTCCGCCTCGACGGCGCCCTTCGCCTCGACGTCGATCTCCTTCTCTTCATCGACGGCGAGCTGCTAGACGCCGACGCCGGGTCTTCACTCGACGGCGACCGCTGGACGAAGCCGACGACGGCGTCGTCGCCGATGTAGTCGACGGCGGCCTATTCAGGTCCCTCGACGCCGATCGTCGACGCCGCTTCTCCCCAGAGCCCTGGGGAGACGGCGAACAGACGGTGGTCATCCTCCTCGACGTCGCCGTAGACGCCCTCGATGTCGACGGGGAGCGGGAGCGCTTACTGGTCTTCCTGCCCCTGGGGAGGCCCCCAGAGGCCTCAGTATGGGCCAAATCAGCCCCTCCAGACCCACCTGGTTCCTTCAGTCTTCGCTCCTCCAGAGCTTGAAGCCTGCTCTTCATCCTGTCCCTCAGGGTCCTGGCTGAAAACGAGTGGCAGATGGTACAGCTTTCAGGCACGTGGGACTGGGGAAGGCAAGCTATGCACACCTAGTGTGGGTCAGTTTTAGCCTTCTTTCGACCACATTCCGGGCACTTGTCGAACAAGCCAGGCATGTTGACAGTACCAGCTACTAAACACTAGAAAAAATGACAAAAATTGCCAAAATCTCAATGAAACCCTTGCAAAAGGGAGAGCTCAATGCTCCAGGGTCCTGCTAGCAGGAGCCGGAAAAAAGAACTGAAAGTAAATGGGACCTGCTGGGCATTCTGGGATACTGGGGAAAGTTCTGGAAAACTGGAAAGTTTTCTTAAAGGCACAGTATCCTGTTCCAAGCCACATAATGGCAGCCTATGGGGCTTGTCTGTCCACTCCTTCCTCTCTATCATTCCAGAGGCTTTTGCTGGTAGAGGCAGGATTTTTTCCTATGTGGAGAAAAACTAGACAGGCAGTGCTGTTTGTGGATATTGGTGGAATTCTAGTTGAAGTACTGGACAGTGTAGCCTGTGGGTATAGGCTGCATTATCTGTCTTTAAATTAAATTCTCTCTTAAAGGTGTATGCAGGTCTGCATGATTTGTCACCTTTTAGAGATTATTTTTTATTGCTCCGGGGTCCACGCACATGGGCGGGACTATTCACTAGATTATGACTATACACAGAGATCCCCCTACTACAGAATCTGATTTACAAGGATAATTGTGTCACAGCATTCTGTGCAGGAATCGGTTGTGAATGTAAGCTTTCCTAAACTGGCTCATCAAAATACATCAGCAATGGCATTGTCTTCAACGTTAGACTTTGTACTTTTAATACAAGGCTCGTCATGGTGTGCTTGAGGCATTGGTGTTGAACAACGATTCTAAGAAATTGCTTACTCCGTATCAGAGTGTAATCTCATCTGAACTAAAACATTGTGCATGGCTTGCATCCCCTCATTGGTTAGACCACTATAAGAAGTAACACACGTTGGCAAGTGTATAAACCGATGATTTAGAGAATACACTAAGAGCTAATAATGAACAATCACCTTCAGTTCACATCTCAATCCCACCAATGATTATATGCTTTATTGCTCTAGCTAGGCTATGTGTCACTGGCCAAAGCAGAGCTATAAAAAAGAAGATACGACCTCCTAAGAAGAAACAAAGTGTGGCCCACCCAACAATAGTAAAAACAAGTCTCGGCAAGTTTTACATTAGCTTAGGATAACGTCCATCTGTCCAAATTTCATGAAGATGCAAGCAGCTGCCATGTTACACTTCACAATAAAGCATACAACATTAGTGTCATATCGAGGCATATTATAACGAATTGCCTAATCTGTGTAAAAACACTCAATGCCTAAGCAGCAAAACACATTATTACACTAAAGACTGGCTTCTCGGCTTTCCCCAAAACAACAAATTATAATTAAAACATAATAATTGCGGTAACAAAAACTGCTCAAGAAGAACGACGGGGCTGAGGAAGTGATCTGCTGAAATATGACAGCTAAAAGATGTGCTGTCTCTGCATGACCAAACGAAAAAGTTTAGCTCACAGCAGCAAAGGACAAAACCTATGGCGGACATGATATCATATAAAACCAACAACGTACCACAATGTATGTGCACTGAAGTTACAGGGTGAACATGCGAAAATACGAACATAATGATAATAATGGTGAAAATAAACTCGTGGTATAAGACAAGTGCATCTGTTTATAAGAGGGCTTGGTAAATATACTGCCTTCATGGAAACGCCAGACGCCGTTTGTCCCTCATGAGCCCCAGTCCGTTGTTTGGAATCCATTCAAGCCACAACAACAGCGCTTGAGTGACTCATTCGCTGATTCTAGTTTTCTGATCTATGGAGCACAAATTATCGGAAGCAATCCGTCCTCTGGCGCCACCTCTCAAAGTGCAGCATTTCCACACATCATGAAGGCCCCTACTTAGAATGTCATTCTCACGGCAAAAAATATGGCTGGTAGTTTTCAGTGTTCTATCGGCAGTCGGTGTACTTTGCCTGCAGTCACCATCACAATGAACGGCAACAGGGAACGCACAAGGAAACCGATTAAGTAAGCGCTGACTACTGCCCCAGGCTAATTATTATAGTCAAGGAGGCGTGCTTCTGCCGGAGCCTACGTGCGGAACCAGCCACTCTTTCAGCTGCGACGACGAAATGCCAAGCATTTCTTCCTGGAATAGTACACAGATAAAAGGCCACTTGTTATGCTGAGGTTTCAGATTAACTCAGCTAGAGTTTACAAAACGCGGACATAATTCTGTAGGGTGTGTTTAGTTACCGCGTCACGTTATGCGACCTTTAATAAAGACGGCAAAAGTGAAAGCAGGGGAGCGAGCGCTGCATTTCATTAAAGTGATCACAGACACGGCAAAAGAGAAAGCAGGGGCGCGAGCGCTGTAGTTAAAGTGATCGGAAACGCGATCAAGCAAGCAGAAAGGAAACTGATTAGAAGGGAGGGGGTAGTGTGAAAACAGCGGGGAGAGAAGGGAGGGTGTAATAAAAAACAAAGGAGCCAAAGCTATAGAGAAGGGAGGGGGGAGTGGGAGCAGCTGTGCACGTGCATGCTATCGTGCACTCAAGGTTTAGGCCAGCCAAAAGACTGGGTAGCACTTTGAAAATCCCACATATGGGGAGGAGCCTAGCGCGCAACCGAGATGGCCGCGTAGGTGCGAGGCTCCCGAGGACCTCCGCAACCTCCTACGACTATCCTGAATTTATCCTGTCTTGGATGAAGGGAATGTGTTGGTGAACCTGAGCTGAGGTGGTACCCGTTTCCCGTTTTCAAATTGGACCTCGGGTGCCGGAGTGAGCACCGATTGAAGTTTGCGGCCTTCTCCTCGCCGGACCCCGGATTTGCGCTGAGGGGTGACCCAGTGACAAAGTGAACAACAGCGGCGTGCCGGGCCTGGCGAGTTGCGTACCCCGCACTTTCGCTTTCACACCCCCTTGCCGTCTCTGCGGGGTTGGATCGCGGGGCTCTTGGTGTTGGTGTGGCCTCGCTGGGAGACCCGGCCTGCCTACCGGCTGTGACCCACCCCGCTGATCTAGGGGTGGCCCCCCCAGAGCCCGTGGCCCTGATTGCCTGTCCCTCCACGGCGTTGCTGGTGCGATCGGGAGGCCTGTGGCGATGGCCACGAAACAAGATGGCGACCGGTCCAAGGCCAAGTCGACCCGTCGTGGCACTGTCCATCAGGCCAATAGCATGGACCGCTATACCCTCCAGAAGGGGTCGCCCGGCGGACCGCACAAGTCCTCTGAGGGTCCTCCTGACGCCCCGGACCTGTCCACGGATCTGACTCTGCGGGACGTCATGGGCGCCATTGCCGAGATGAAGGCCTCGGTGGGCCAGCGGTTTGACACACTGGCACAGAAGATCGACTCGGTCCTAGTGGATGTTGGCCTGTTGAGGGCCGATCTCTCCAAGACCAACGACCGAGTTGATTCTTTGGCCCACACCGCATCGGGCCTTACGACTGAGGTGGCGGCACTACAAACAGAGGTGCGCCGGCTTAGTCAGGCGAGCGCCCTTATGGATCGGCGCCTGGAGGACTCCGAGAGTCGGGCCCGGAGGAACAACATCCGCCTCATTGGGGTACCCGAGGGGCGAGAGGAAGCGGCGGCGGACCTATTTGTGGAGGACCTGATCGCTACCCATCTCCAGCCTCGGGGGCTGAGTAAATTCTTTGCCGTAGAGAGAGCCCACAGGGTTCCCGGGGGAAGGCCGAAGGTCGGAGCCCCTCCGCGACCTCTCATCGCCCGGATTTTCAACTTTCGGGACAGGGACGCTATCCTGCAGGCCTCCCGACTGCATGGGCCGGTCAAGCTTGAAAATATGGAGGTGAACTTTTACCCTGATTTCACCCAAGCGGTCCAGAAACAGAGACTGAGCTTCCTAGGCGTCAAGCGCCGTCTTCGGGACCTAAACTTAAAATACGTTATGCTATTCCCGGCCAAGCTGCGAATTGAGGTAGAGGGTCGCACGCACTTTTTTGATCGTCCCGAAGCGGCCGGGGACTGGCTAGACACTCTGTCTGGGGATCGTGATCGAGGGGGCGGGGGGGGGGGGGCGGCGGGAGGAGACGGCCCACTGGATCGGGACTGAGGGGTTAATATTGGACCTCACTCTGGATGAATATGATGCCACTTTCGTTTAAGTATCTGTTTGTATTATTTTCCCTCCTACGGAGGTTGTGTGGGGTCTACTGGGGGTTCTCCTTCCTCCTCTAGGGGGTTTAGCTAGTTTTATTGTATATATGGGGCGACAGGCACACTGCACTTTGGGGGGGCTGTCCGGGCTCATGCAGGGGTGCAGGGAGGGGGGAGTTTTGTTGGGGTGGGTGGGTTGGGATGGGATGTTGTTCGTTTTCACCACAAGGCAAACGTATCATTGTGTTAGCTCTATAGTGCTCTCTGGGGGACGAGTGATGACTCCGGTCTATGATGGGGGGTAGGGAACTAACTTTGTTGTCCTGGAACGTGAATGGACTGGGGGACAGGATTAAACGAGGTGTGGTCCTGCAGTTCTTGAAGCGAATCTCGCCCGATATAGTTTTTCTGCAGGAGACACACCTCATTGGCAACTCCTTTAGCGCCATGAATCGGCGGGGCTACCGTCTTGTGGCCCACTCGGGCTTTACGTCTTGCTCAAGGGGTGTGGGCATTATGGTTAAGAACTCGCTCCCGTTGGAGATTGATGAGGTGCTCCATGATGACAGGGGACGTGGTGGGAAGAATGGAGGGCAGAGTGGTCGTTTTTGTGTCGGTATATGTCCCGCCGGGGCTGCAGTCGACTACCTTTGCGGATCTGGGGCGCCTCCTCCTTGGCCTTCCGGGGGGGATTTCAATGCGGTAGTTTCTGGGACTGTGGATCGTCACCCCCCTAGGGACCTCCCCCGGGCCCAAATGTGGCTCTCCGGCCTCTTGGATACTTTGGGATTGGTGGACTGCTGGCGTTTAAAACATCCCACGCAGCTACAGTATACCTTCCATTCCGGGGCCCATGGTAGTCTCTCACGGCTCGATTATGTCCTGGTCCCGGCAGCTTATGTGGGGAGGGTGGGAGAGGTGCGCCATTTGGCACGGGGTATCTCGGACCACTCCCCGCTCTTGTTGCACTTTGATATTTTTCCGAGGGTAGGGTGGTCCCGATCAATCCCTGGTACCTGCGTGACCCCACCATTCGTGCAGAGTTGATTAAATCCCTTAAGCGCTATTTTGATGAGAATGTGGGGTCCGTGCCATCGGCTGTCTCACTGTGGGAGGCGTTTAAGACAGTACTTCGAGGGGAGGCCCTATCCCTTATCTCCCATTCCCGGAGGCGCGAGCGGGAGGAGGTGACCCGTGTTGAGGCCGAGATAACCGAGTTGGAGAGTAATCTAGAACGAGGGGTGACGGATGCTGCTTTACATGTTCTCCGGCTCAAGCAAGCGGCCTATAGGGCTCTCGTCACGGAGGCGGCCAGGGGCCTCAGTAGAGAGCAACAGGGGAGACTGTATGATGTGGGTGATAAGGCTGGTAAACTGATTGCGTGGCTGGACAAAAAGGAGAGAGCGAGTCGTGTGGTCCCGCTGATTGAGAAGATGGATGGTGTGCGTGTCACTGAACCGGAAGAAATTGTCTCCTACTTTGCGGATCATTTCGGTGGGGTGTATTCCCCGGTGTCTTCCCGCTCTGAAGAGGATTCCCATGCCCTGCTCAGGGATATCGCGCTGCCCTCCCTTTCGGAGGAGGACAGGGTATCGTTGGATGCCGCTCCATCCTCCGACGAAATCGCCCTCGCCATACGCTCGATTGCCTCCGGCAAGGCCATGGGTCCCAATGGTCTTCCCATCGAGTTGTACAAGTTGCGACCGGATACGCTGGCGCCGCATCTTCGGGCTATGTTCCTTGCGGCCCACTCGGTGGGCTCCCTCCCGCTGGACCAGCGTCTGGCTACCATCGTGGTTATCCACAAGGAGGGGAGGCCTCGGGACCGGGTTACATCCTATCGGCCCATTTCGCTACTGAATGCGGAGTCCAAAATTCTCGCCAAGGTGTTGGCCAATCGGCTGGTCGGCGTAGTGGGTGACCTGGTTCACCAGGACCAATCCGGCTTTATTCCCCATCGCAACACGGCCCTCAATTTGCGGCGTTTGCATGGGGTGCTTGCACGTGTCCCGTTCATACGGGAGCCGGCCATTTTGGCGCTACTATGGCGTTTGACACACTTGAATGGCCATACATCTGGGCGACACTCGCGAAATTTGGATTCGGCGCAGGGTTTATCAGTTGGGTCAAATTGTTGTATTCGGGCCCACTGGCGCAGGTGGTGGTGAACGGTAGAGTGTCGGCTCCGTTTGAGTTGGGCAGGGGCACGCGGCAGGGCTGCCCTTTATCGCCGCTCCTTTTTGCGCTTGCCTTGGAGCCCCTGGCGGAGTGGCTGCGGTGGCATCCTTCTATCCGTGGTCTCCGTTGGACCCCCGAGTATGAGGACCGCGTATCTCTTTACGCTGATGATATCCTCTTGTACCTAGCTTCCCCACGTAAATCACTGATAGTGCTGGTTGATGTTTTGCATTCATTTGGTCGCAACTCCGGCCTTGTCATCAACTGGGCTAAATCGTGCGTGTACGTTCTTTCTGGGGAGGCTCCTATCCTCCCGCGGGGCTGTCCTATACAGATCGCCCTGCAGGGATTTAGGTACCTGGGGGTCTTCATTACTCTGGACCCGGAGGCCCGGTACGATCGGAACCTGCTTCCCCCCCCTCCAGCGCCTGAAGGAGGATGTCGCGCGCTGGCGGCGCTTGCCGCTCTCGCCGCTCGGCCGGGCGGCATTGTTTAAGATGATGTCGCTACCGCGTTTCTTGTACGCGCTACAGAATACTATGGACCTCGTCCCGGCGCGCTACTTCCGCGAGGTGGAGGGTTTGCAACGCCGCCTGTTCTGGGACGGGAGGCCGCGTATCGCCCTGGCGAAGCTGACGCTCCCATGGTACGACGGGGGGATTGCCCTCCCGGATATCAAACGGTACTATTGGGCCTCCCAGCTGGCTGCGATTAATCACGGCCTATACGGGCCTGCCTTAAACCCAGCCTTTGAAATGGACAAGATGCTACTGCCGGGTGGTGACTATAATCGAGCGCTCTACTCCAGCGCGCCCGACGCACGTCTGACGGGCCCCACGCGTGTCATGGTGCGAGTATGGCACGCGGCTAATGTGGCGATGGGGTGGAAGGATCGTTTGACCCGGGCGTCACCACTATACGCGTCCGAACAGTTGGGTTCCCTGTGGACCTCGAAGGGCTTCGAGAAGTGGGACATGATAGGCATCAGTAGGGTGGGGGATCTCTGGACGAGGGGGGGATTTAAAACGTTCGCTATGCTGCAGACGGAATTCCAGTTGCGAGACAGGGAATACTTTCGGTATTTGCAGATCCGTCATGCACCTTGCTCCGTCTTCCCGGACGTTGCCGCCATCCCGGAGTATTCCCCCCTGGAGGATAGAGTGCTGGACGGACACGTTCCGGAAAGCACGATCTCACTAATCTATAAAAAACTGATCAATGACCGCTCGGGATTGCTGGCTACCCTTCGTGAGGCTTGGGTTACCGATGGACTGGAGCTGGACGACGAGGACTGGATCTCCGCGGTGGCCTCCCCGAAAGAGGTGGCCATACCGGCCCGTCTTCGCTTCGTCCAGCTCAAGATACTCCACAGGATCTACATGACGGGGCCAAGGCTCCTGCGTATGGGCTATGCTGTGGACGGGTTGTGTAAGCGTGGGTGTGGTGCTTTGGGGACCTTTCTGCATATCCTGTGGGAATGCCCGGAGGTGGAGCGATTTTGGCGTGGAGTGCATGAGGTCTTGCAAGTGGTTACGCGTGTGGCGCTGCTGCCCGAAGCGAGGAGATGCTTGTTGAATGTGTGGGAACCTACCGACTACTCGGCGCCACAGACGTGGTGGGTGACTCTGGGATATATGGTGGCCAAGCGCGATATTGCCCAGCTGTGGGGCTCCCAGAGGTCCCCTACTGTCTCGGCCTGGAAGGAAAATATGGATTGGTGCATGTTTCGGGAAAAGGTGGTGTATGTGGCGAGAGGCAAGCCTGGGACATGGGTGAAAGTGTGGGGCCCCTGGAACGCCTACCGCGGGGGAATTTGTGCCCCGCCGTTATTGCCCGATCCCTCGCCTGCCCCGTCCCCTTAGCCGACTTATCTCCCCGGTACCGGGCGCTTAGTTCACCCAGTCCCTGTCCTGATCTCTTCCCCCTCTTGATACTCCTATGGATTGGTAGGGTCCCCCTTCCAGGGGAGCACATGCTGCTGTTTCCGATTGTGGGTTGCCTTGTGGGTTTGTTTTTCTTGTTGTTGGTTAAGTTTAAAATGAAACCGCTTAGTGGGATCCGAATGGTGTGGCTATCAACGCTGCTAACTCCTGTGCTTTTTCCTTAGTCGCAACATGCGCTCCACAGTGTATATCATATGCTCCTTTTGTCTGCTAGCGGCCGGCCGGAAGGTTGTAGGCCCATTTTTGTATATATTTTGAATTTTGTAATACACGGTTTCAAAAAAAAAAAAAAAAAAAAAAAAAGAAGAAAAAAAAAAAGAAAGTCACACATATAAAATGTCTCTTCGAGCCTTTGGCTCGCGAGACCTAAAAAGGGAGCGAGTAGTCAGGCGGCAAAAGCGGCAATGGCGGTTCAACCGACAGGGGGCTGGGTGGCGGATGGGGGGAGCGACCTGCCTGGTGACATAGGTGACTGACTGGGCGTTAGTGACTGTATGGGTGAGTGAGGGTGTGTGAGTGGATATATAGGTAAGTGGGTTTGTGAGTAAGTAAAAGGGTGTGTGGGTGGCTGTATGAGTGAGTGACTGGGTGCATGAGTGTTGTAGGGATGAGTGAATGGGTGATTGAGGAGATGAATGGTTATGTGGGTGAGGCAGTTGGTGTGTGAGTAGTTGTATGAGTGTATGGGTGGCTATCTAAGTGTATTAGTGGATGTGTGAGTGTGTGTATAGTTAGTGACAGACTAAGTTGTGAGGGAGGGTCTGTTTGAGTGTCTGTATGAGTGAGTAACAGTGCATGAGTGCTACATGGGTGTGTGACTAGGTGTATGGATGAGTGCATGTGTGTAGCCCGTCTGGGTCAGAGTATGCGCAAGTGATTGTATGAGTTAGTAAGTGTATGCAAGTAGTTGTACGAGCTAGTAACAGGGTATGTAAGGGGGTATATGAGCGAATGAGTCTCTGAGTTTCTATATCACTGTGTGAGTATCTGTATGGGTAAGTGAAAGGGTGTGTGAGTGGTTGTGTGAGTGAGTGCAAAAGGCTATGTGAGTAGATGGTTTTGTAGCTGTATCGGTCAGCGACTGGGTGTGTCAGTGCTTACAAGTGAGAATGACTGGGTGTGTTAGGGATTATATGAGAGACTGAGTAGAAGAATGACTGCTTGAGTAAGTGGGTGCATGAGACTATGAATGAGTGAATGAGTGTGTCAGAGGATGAATGTATGAATAACTGCCTGTGTTAGTACCTATATGAGTGAGTGAGAGGATGTGTCAGTATCTGTATGGGAAAGTGAGTGTATGTAGCTGTAAATGTATCTGTGAGAGTCTTGGTATCTTATTGACTATTGGTGAGTGAAAGGATGTGCGAGTGGCTTGGTGATTGACTGGGTTTACCAGTGTGTGTCTGTATTAGTGCCTCTATGAGACTAACTCTCAAATTTCAAACAAAACAGTAGACGTCTTATACGGTAATAGTATTTCACATTTTAGAAATCAATTTTTCCCCTTATTTACTGTTTTCAGGTGTTGTAGTTGTATACCATAATCAATGGATATATATATATATATATAATAATTTTTCAACAGTGGGGGAACAAAACAAATATGAAGAGCGCTTTAAAAAAATACCCTGTTCAAAATTCAGTATCTGTTCTATTCTTTTTATAAATTCAAACGTGTTGCTTTCTATATCAATTCTAAATAAAATGGCACCTGTTGGCAGTCAGGATCAGTTGCCACAGCAAAGCGGTAGTCAATTGCACGGAAGTTTTTCACCATTCCCAAAAGAAACTTGTGGCAAAACATAGCAAATGCTCTTTATACATTAAGACCCTCTCCAAGAGTATGTCAAAGAAGTATTTCTGTGGCTCTATAAGTATATTGACACATCCGAAGGCATATCACTGCAATCAATGTTCTAAAACAAACAAAATGGAAATATAAGTTAGTATTTGATAAAAAAAAATCCAGAAACGGAATAGTACACATTGCTTATGCTGTAAGAGTATATTACAAATTAGTAAAACATTACATTTTCCTTTTTTACTATTCTCAGCTTTCATACTTTTTCACCATAAACAATGCACTGTATGAAGCTTCATATTTGAACAGAGGGGAAAAAACAATCATATAGATTGTAGAACAAAATCCTGCATAGTATATCACTGTAATTAAGTGAAACTTTGCAGTGCACTCACTACAATTCCTTAATGAGTATTTTTACCAACAGTTACCACACTGCATTAAACAAACCTAGCTATAAAATATATTTGTTTTGTTATTATAACTGGTACAACCAAAATCAAGCCAGACAACGTTCTCACTCGAGACAATACAACATATACCACAAATTCTTTAAACACAGTACTACCAATATTAATAAACACTGCATCTACACTTAAACCTTGAGATTTATGGATAGTTACAGCATATGCTAGAGACAGCGTTTTCCAGACTTATAAGTCTTTTACAAGCAAAAAAAGTACTACACATCGGCCCATCTGCTTCACTGATGATCAATAGCTTCAGTTTCTTCAACACTCTTGACACCTCATAAGCTTCACTAGGTAACTTTTGGTATTGCAATTTATTGCCATGTTCAACAGGTCATATACATTTGATTCTGTAGTTCTCTGTAGGTAAGCGGTGAGTACTTCCATTAATAAAGATTTTCCAGGTGCCAGTTTGACCACGGATGTACAATAGTATTGGCTTAAATGATGAACATTTGCATTCTTTCTTCTCCTGAGGCAATCCATGCTTTATTTTAAATTTACCACCAAATACATTTCTTGTTGCTCGTCGTTCAGTTGTCCAACTAATTGTTTGAAATAAACACTTTCTGTCTAGCTTGTTCCATTGCACTTTCCACCTTATTCATGGCTATTAGAGTTTTGTCTTCAATATTGAGTTGTCCAAGAGAATCCTGACTCAGTGGAACAGAACTTTGACTGCTTTGTGAACTCTTCTTAGCTATCTCAGAAGCAAATGTTTTCTCCTGTTGAATCTCAGCATTTAACATTTGCAAATAATTTGTAAATACTGAACACTGAATGTTGCCTTTCACAGCATTGAAAGAATCTTCATAGCAGTCATAGTCTCCAAGTAATTCCGATTCAGCATGTCCAGGCTTGAAGAGTTGAAGTGCCTAATAGGAAAACTCTCTTCTGTCTGGAGTTTGGCAACTAAGCTTTCTGTGGTCAATTAACTTTCCTTTTGTATGTCTCACCAAACAACGGTCACATCCCACTACTGCATATTTCCCTTATCTAAATTTTCTATTACATTCCTTTTGTATCTGTAGTATTGAAGTACTTCATAAAGACACACGTCTTCTAGATGTGGACTCTTTCTTGGATAGTGCGTGTCTAACATAGTTGATTTCACAATATCTGCACTTTTCGGGTCAAACTCTGCTAGGTACTGAATTTCTGGGAAAGGCATTAACACTCTATTTCGTGTACTTGCTAGGCCTAGATTTAGTCAACAATTCCCTTTCACAACAAACTGCCCAAGCTGAACCAGTCACAGGACTCACAGGATCCCATCTCTCTGTGGGAAAGCATTTTACAAGCTGAAGGGGTACAATTTCTTGGATAAAGTCATTTCAGCAGAAACCTCTCCCACATCGCCTTCATCCTCCTGTATCTTCTGATTTTGTTATGTATGAAGTGACGTACCAAGCAACAGCGATGGAGTTGTCTGCAACAAATTATCAATCCATATTTGCATTCCACAACTTGAGAATCACAGGGTTGTAGTCATTAATATACTTGGAAGCCTCTGTTCTTCTCAGGTTGTATGTGTTTTTTTCATTGATTTCTGTGTCACTGTATGTCTGACTGCAGACAAAAAGCTGTTCATTCTTCCTTGAAAAATGGCAGGTCGTGGGACTCCAAATTGACATCTCATGTGAAATTTTCCTTTGCATTTGTATTTTCAATGACAGTACATCCAATGTCTATGAGTGTGAAATCATAGAACTTGTTGTGGCAAGCCCTTTCCACCACTTTCTTTTGGAATGGCGCATGTCACATACTGTTCTATGAAAGATAAGACACACTCATCACGGTCTGTTCCAAATTTCAGTGCACCTCTTATTCATAACAGCATGTAAATATGAGGAGCACCTCTTGCTTGGTATTCTTTTCGCCAAAAGAAATCAGTTACTTCGCAAAGAGGAGGATTTCATTTGTTGCAGATGAAAGATATTATAGCTTGAAATCTGCGACTAAAATATCTACAAACATTGGTGGGATCCAAGGAGCATAGTTATCCAGCTGTCTTCACATTGGAGTTTGCTTCTCTCAAAAATTCAAGCAATTCATCCTAGGCATACTCAGCACAACTGAGTGTCAGAAATCAAGTAGGGCATATAGATTTATCAACATACATTTCAGTTCTCCTTGACAGTGATATCAGCAATTGTTGGTGTCACGTTGGCATGCCATCAAATTAATAAAGCTGTATTCTAAGTTTCCATCGTTCCCGTGAACTTTTTCAATAAATTCCTATGCAGAGAGATTTAGAAGATTTAATCCTGCTTTCAGTATGTAGCTAACAGCATTTGAAAGTCTAAACAAGTCATTCTCAAACAGAAGATCAAATTTGTAGGGGAATACAATGCATAAATCTTGGCCCCTGTGTTTGACAGGTATTCAGCTGCTGGTATATGTAAAGAATGGTCAACAAAGTGGCCATCTACATCACTGGGAAAGAGTTGTGGTAAACAGCGAACTTCTAAACTTTTCTCCCACACACTCGTGGGAGCTCTTTTTGCTTGCTTCATTTTAAAGAGATCAGTAGCATCACTGATGACTTCTTTAGAATGTAACGGATAGCTGCTGTCGTCTTTGTAAATCTCCTCTGATCTGGATCAATCCACTTTTCAATCTGTCAACTTGATGGTAATGTTTCATTCTCTATATATGTCACCTCTCAAACAGCAGCAACATTTTATAATAAATATTATTTTACACCAGGTATAATGTTAATTCTTTTACTTTACTAGCATCCACTAAGTCTTGCCAGATTTTTTTATTCTTCGTAGGCACACCATTTACTACAATATGTGGTTCATGATCATCTCTGTGTACACCAACAGTATTAATGTTCTGTTTAAAATCTAAAGATAAGTAGAAACTGAAGATCAGTTGGTGGCAGCATCCTTGTCTTTGGCTCTCTAAGAAATACAGCCTGAAATACGTGTACACATTGCATGAGAATTGATTCAAAAACATTTAAACCTCATAGTTCTTGTGGAATAGATACTAGTTCTAACTTGTTATGTGCTGCCCTAGCTGGCATTTTCTTTCCTCTAACGTATCATAGCAG
Organism: Triturus cristatus; assembly: GCF_964204655.1. Lineage (NCBI taxonomy): Eukaryota > Metazoa > Chordata > Amphibia > Caudata > Salamandridae > Triturus > Triturus cristatus. The sequence continues at coordinate 1,776,722,224 of NC_140590.1, read as the reverse complement.
TACTTACAAATAATTTGCTGTATGAATAACTCAAACAGTTCCTCTATAAATAAACAGCAGATTCTAGCCACTTATCCACTCTGTTCTCCTGTTCAGTTTTCAATAATACAACTACATTGCGAGTTTGACTTTTGTAGTGAGTGTGTCGACAACATATACAAACACAGTTTGCTTTCTCTGAAGAAACTGTGTTAAAATTCCTAATCTCTTTTCTAAAGTTATCAACACTAATAACTATATCCTGTTTCTACTCCTGCACATACAAGCTTCTCATTTTCTCTACACTCCTCTTCAGGACCAAACAACCAAAACTGAACATCATCACAAACATTTTCTAACTCTGCTACCCTACCATGCAAAATAGCTTTAGTCATTTGTCCTAAACAAAAGGCAGGAGTTTTGACAGAGTAAACTATACTAACTTTCGCATTATAGAGTGCTGAACAGCTGACATTAAAAAATGATGAAAGGTGATTTGGCACACTTTCTTTGAAAGACATGCTAGTGAGTGCCCTTGTAAATCGGTATACTTCCCTAATTTGCATGGATCTAATCCTTGCAACATACTTTTTTTTCAGTTTCATATTTTTGCACGGAAACAGACGGGGAAAAGTTCTCAATGTGCCAATTGATTCCTGCCGAACATAGCAAAATACTGCTACAGTTCTAATTGACACATGGGCATGTCTACGCCTTCCCTTTACCTCTTAAGCTATAACTTCTCCAATATTCCTAGCTACCATCTCCTCATTTGCAAGGGAAGTACCATCCTTCATCTCATATAATCGTCCAGTTGCTTCAACTGCATGCACTAATGTGCTCTCTTGGAAGTAGCTTTCTTCATTAAAGAAAGGCTCACTACTGGAAGTATATTTCCATTAGCCACTGAAAACTTTGCAAATGTTACTTCTATTCAGAAGTCTTTCCTTTTGGCTTCTTTCCGTCATAAACATCACTATTTTATTCAGTGTTCTTATTCTGCTCAGTCGCAAAATAAATAGACTCCTCTTGAGGGCAAAGGCCTTATCAAATACAGCCCCAGCACGTTCCTTTTGTTTGACTGCTTCTCTTCTTTCATACTGCATCATGGTTTTTATGAAATTGTGAATTACCCTACTACGAAACATTCTGACTGTTTTCTTTAAACTGCCTCTCTACCTATCTGCTTTGTCATTCATTTTTTTTTACTCTTAATGTCATGCGCTTTTTGTCCTGTCTGAGCCCGTTTTCAAAGTTCGGTTTTGCAGTTTTCCACATACTATTTTAAGAAACCTTTTTGTTTTTTTACCCACAGCTCTTTTCTCTTTCACTACATTCCCTCCATTTTGGCTCTTTTGTTTCTCAGTTGTGAGGAGATAGTATCCTTTCCTCTGTTCCTTTCATCTCTCAGTTTTTGATGGCATTGTAATTATGTTGTAAGTGGAGGTAACTGTCTGCAAAGAGAAAAAACAAATGAGCACAATTGTGTTTTCTTTGCATACTATTAAATTACATTTTAAAGCATTTAACAGACAACATAAACAGTTATATTACAATAGCATAGCCAGTCTAACTATTATTTTTTATGTTGGCATCTGTGTGTCTCTGCCTGAGTCAGCATATCCATCAGTGTGTGCATGGTTACACTACTGTATGTATAATTGTGATCCTGCTTGTTTAACCATATGTATCACTGTATATTAGATAGTCTCACTGTATGCATAAATGATTGTCTGGGTGCGATAGCGTATGAAGAAGGCTGTGACTAAGTATGCATGTGTGTATTTTGGTGTTTTAGTGTATGCATGAGAATGTACATGCATATGTCAGTGTCTTCTTCCCCGTCTCCTTTGTTGTGTATGCGCATTTATCAGTGTACGGGTAGATGTGCTACTCTAACCATCAGAATGTACATGGGTGTGTCAGAATATTTTTCACTTTCTACTTTGGGATGTTAGTGTATGGACTAGTGTTATCCTGAGTGTTTAAGTGTATGGGTCAGTGTGTGACTGGGAATCTTAGTGTGTAAATAACTGTCGCCAAGTATCTCAGTGTATGCATAACTGTATTTGTAGGTGCATTGCTATATCCATCAGAGATTAACTGGGTGTCTTAGTTATTGTTTAAGTCTGTGCCTAGGTGTATCAGTGTATACACCACTATCTGTCTGGTTGTGTCTGTGTGTGCATAAGTGTGTACATGGGGGTATCAATATATACACAAGTGTGTGTCCGGCCATGTCAAGGTATTTATCAGTGTGTGGCTGGCTGTCTTATTGTATGGGTCAGTGTGTGACTGGCTATGTTAGTTTTTACCGTAGTGTGTGCCTGGGTGTCTCTGTGTATGGATAAGTGTATGTGTGGTCATATTACTATATATCTCAGTG